>NC_029793.2:85277874-85301832 GCF_000816755.2 Arachis ipaensis
GCTATTTGAATTTAGGCTCCATTAAAATGCTTTGTATCTCGAATAATACGAATACCTGCTAAAATTTTAGTAGGATACGATTTTATTAAGGTATCAGATCATATGGAATACTATTTTATAGAATATAACACTGTTCTCTTGCAAATACACTTACTAAGAAAAAATACAAAATAATTATTTATTAACGTCTAATAGTTATGTACTGCACCCAAGAATCTCGGCCGATCTCGGCCACGTCCGAGATATACCTCGACGCAACGGTCGCCTTTCGAAAATCGCCCATATACTCGAATCACGGAGCCAACGTACTTGCCAGCATATCCAGATCAATCCACTCGCGGAAATCTCGGAATGTGCTGACCGATCAGGCTCCACGCTAAGCCTATAAATCCGAACAGGAAACATTGAACGGAGACATGAAAAAGCAACACACTCTCACTCGATAGAACTACTCGGTTTTGCCCTATACTACCCGTCTCCAATCTTATATCTTTGGTTTTAGTGGTATTCTATTCTATCACTAACTTGAGCGTCAAAGTCCTTTTTGCAGGTACCACGCTCGGGTTCGAGTTCACGACGATAACGTCGGCTCAGGACTAACGTCGGCTCAGGAGCTCTTATCGTACCATCAGACCGACTTATAAATCAAGAGCAATATCCTTGCCAGAACATTTGGCGCTCACCGTGGGGCCGACGTTAAGCTTCTCCCCCCTGAGAATATATCCGTTTATAAAAGCTTACCCATATCTGCACATTTTTCTTTCGCTTTCTTTATCGCAGGAATAGGACGATGACGGATCATTCCGAAACTCATCACTCTACCCAGGAGAACACCGATCTCTTTGCCGCAAACGCTGCGCTACTGGCAGAAAATAAACGAATGGCCGAACTATTGGCGGCCATACAGAACAACGGAGATCGGAAGGAGCATAGCAAAAAGGCGAGTCCCGAGCAGAACGAAGAGCATCAGTCAGAATCCAATGCTAAAACAGCAGAAACTCTCCCCAGGAACGGGAGGAGACGAGCTAATCCATTCTCTGAAGAGATAATGAATTACAAAATGCCCTTGAATTTCACACTCCCAATGACCCTGACTTCATACAAACGCATCGGGGATCCGAAGGTCCACGTCACCAAGTTCGAATCCATGATGTTCCTCAACAGCGATTGCGACCCCATTTTATGCCGCTCTTTTCCCACCTTTCTGGATGGAGCCGCCCTACTATGGTTCTCTAATTTGCCTGCAGGATCCATAACTAGCTTTGACGAGTTTGCCAAGATGTTTATCAATCATTTTGCGGCATCAAAAATATATGTCAGAGATTTGGACTATCTAAGTACCATCAAGCAGGGACCGCACGAAAGCCTCAAGGAATATATGACGCGTTTCACTACGGCAGCCATGGAGATTCCCGACCTAAACCCAGAAGTACAACTACACGCCATTAAAAGTGGGCTCCGACCAGGGAAATTCCAAGAAGCCATAGTTGTGGCCAAGCCAAAGACGCTGGAAGAATTCTGAGACAAAGCTACGGGACAAATTGAAATAGAAGAACTTTGCGAGACACGAAAGAACGAAAGGCCGACCTCGCGAAAAGACGAGGAAAGTCAAACAGGTCTAACACCAAAGAACACAGAAAATCTTTTAAACTAACTCCAAAGTTTGATTCATATACCAGGTTCAACACAAGGAGGGAAGATATTATAAAGGACATACTCCACAACAGATTAATCAAGCCGCCAGTCAAGGCTGGAACATACCAGGACCAGAGGTATGTGGACAAAGGGAAGCATTGTGCTTTCCACCAAAAGTTCGGTTACACCACAGACGAGTGTGTGGCTGCCAAGGATTTGCTGGAAAGACTGGCACAACAGGGGTTATTAGACAAGTACATGAGCTCAAGGAATCAAAAGGAAGCAGATACAAGCAAACCGAAGCATAATTCGGACCACAGCGACAAGGGTTCGTGGCGAGACCCATTCAAAACCCTAATCGCCAAGGGAGTCATAAACTACATCTCAGGAGGATTCGCAGGGGGAGGAATAACGAGCACAGCAAGGAAACGAAGTTACAGGGCCATGATGACGATGGAAGGAACCCGACAAAATTCCCCAAAACCAACCTCCTCAGCCACCATCAACTTCGGTGCCAGTGACTTCAAATTAAGAGCGCCAAACCTAGATGATCCAGTCGTAATTTCGGTGAGCATGGGACCATTAACCGTGAAAAAGGTGTTGCTCGATCCAGGAAGCAGCGTCGACATCCTGTTCTATTCTACATTCAAAAAGATGCAACTGAGCGACAATTCACTACAACCATCAGGAGGGGAGCTGGCAGGTTTCTCGGGCGAAAGAGTCCCTATATCAGGCTATATCTGGATGAGAACAACATTGGGAGAGCCACCAAATTCCAAATCCCTGGACATTTAATTTCTAGTGGTCGACTGCGCCAGCCCCTACAACATCATCTTGGGGCGCCCCTCCTTGAACTCCTTCAGAGCCATCGTCTCCACTGTCCACTTGTGTGTCAAATTTCCTTTGCAGGATAACAAAATATCAACAGTTCATGCTGATTATAGAGAAGCCAGGCAATGCTACAATGCTAGTGTACTGAGGCCCGCAAAAGAGACAATCCCAAGGATAAACTCGGTATATAACTCAGAACATATCCCGCGACTAACCGACATGGATCCAAGAGATGACCACGACCGACCTTCCCCAACAGACGACCTGGAGAAGGTACAACTACATACAGACAATCAATATACTAACGTTGGATCAGCTTTTTTTGCAGGGAGAAAGCAAAATTTGAAGAACATCCTGAAAGAAAATGCTGACCTATTTGCTTGGACACCAGCTGACATGCCGGGGATCGACCCAAACTTCATCTGCCACAAACTAGTAATAAACCCGAATGCCCGACCTATACGTCAGAAAAAATGAAACTTGGGGACCGAAAGAAGGAGTGCAGCAGCAATAGAAACACAGAAACTTCTCGATGCAGGTTTCATCAGAGAAGTCCGATTCTCTTCATGGCTGGCCAACGTGGTTATGGTAAAGAAGAACACGGGAAGCTGGCGAATGTGTGTGGATTTCACATATCTGAACAAAGCCTGCCCAAAGGACTCATATCCTCTGCCGAACATCGACAGACTCGTAGATGATACCTCAGGATACAAAGTGCTAAGCTTTATAGACGCCTACTCAGGATATAACCAGATCCAAATGCACCCGGACGACGAAGATAAAACAACATTCATAACCGACCAAGGTAATTTCTGTTATAAAGTAATGCCTTTTGGACTAAAAAATGCAGTTGCCACCTATCAGAGACTAATGGATAAGGTATTCAAAGGCCAAATCGGAAAAAATATTGAAATCTATGTCGATGACAAGGTTGTCAAATCCAGCTCGGAAGAACAGCACGAAGTTGACTTAAAAGAAGTCTTCCAACAGCTACGAACACATAACATGAGGCTCAACCTCGAAAAATACATGTTTGGAGTAAAACAAGGAAAGTTCCTCGGTTTTCTGTTAACAAACTGAGGTATAGAAGCTAACCCAGATAAATGCCAAGCCATATTAAACATGCAATCACCAACAACAATTAAGGAGGTCCAGCGACTAACAGGGCGCCTGGCCGCATTATCAAGATTCTTACCAGCGGCGGCAACAAGATCTTATCATTTCTTCAAAACAATAAAGAAGTCGGAAAAATTCACATGGACGACTGACTGCGAAAGAGCTTTTTCTGAGTTCAAACAAATACTAGCATCACCGCCTATATTACAGAAGCCCGAGCAAGGTAAACCACTACTACTTTTCCTTTCAATTTCAGCTAACACTATCAGTTCTATCCTCGTAACAGAAACAGGGGACGAGCAACACCCAGTATACTTCGTGAGCAGAGTCCTACAGGACGCCGAGCTTAGGTATCCAACGATAGAGAAACTAGAACTCGGTTTGGTGATAACAGCTCGCTGCCTGAGACATTACTTTCAGACGCACCCGATCATAGTTAGCACAAGGCACCCTTTACGACAAATACTCTCAAAACCAGACCTGGCAGAACGGATGACGAAATGGGCGATTGAGCTCTCGGAATTCGACATATCATACCAGTCAAGAGGATCGCCTAAAGCTCAAGGGCTAGCCGATTTTGTAGCCGAATTTACACGCAAAAATGAACAGAACAAAAATTGGGAATTATATGTAGATGGCGCGTCAAATGAAAACGGACGTGGAGCAGAGATCCTTTGGTGCACGAAATTGCGATCATCAACAATGGCGCCAAAGGCTTGGTACTCTCAAACGTGAATCACACTTTGTCACCACTTCGCACAACAAACCAGCAAGTGCACTGGGTCGTCCAAGTAATAAACCTTACGTGAGTAAGAGTCGATCCCACGGAGATTGTCGGCTTGAAGCAAGCTATGGTCACCTTGTAAATCTCAGTCAGGCGGATTCAAATGGTTATGGTGAATTGATAATAAATATAAATCAAATATAAACTAGGATAGAGATACTTATGTAATTCATTGGTGAGAATTACAGATAAGCGTATAGAGATGCTTTCGTTCCTCCTGAACCTCTGCTTTCCTGCTATCTTCATCCAATCATTCTTACTCCTTTCCGTGCAAGCTATATGTTGGGTATCACCATTGTCAATGGCTACATCCCGTCCTCTCTGTGAAAATGGTCCAATGCACTGTCACTGTATGGCTAATCATCTGTCGGTTCTTGATCATACTGGAATAGGATTTACTATCCTTTTGCATTTGTCACTACGCCCAGCATTCGCGAGTTTGAAGCTCGTCACAGTCATCCCTTCCCAGATCCAACTCGGAATACCACAGACAAGGTTTAGACTTTTCGGATCTTAGGAATGGCCGTCCATGGGTTCTAACTTATACCACGAAGACTTTAATATCTCGGACTCGGTCCCCTGTATTGGATATCTAAGAGATACCCATTCTATCTCATCTTCATGTAGAACGGAAGTGGTTGTCAGGCACGCGTTCATAGGTGAGAATGGTGATGAGCGTCACATAATCATCACATTCATCATGTTCTTGGGTGCGAATGAATATCTTAGAATAGGAATAAGCTTGAATTGAATAGAAAAACAATAGTACTTTGCATTAATTCATGAGGAACAGCAGAGCTCCACACCTTAATCTATGGTGTGTAGAAACTCTACCGTTGAAAATACATAAGAACAAGGTCCAGGCATGGCCGAATGGCCAGCCCCCTGAACATGATCAAAGGATCAAAAGATAATCCCCTGATGATCCAAAGATGTAAAATACAATAGTAAAAAGTCCTATTTATAATAAACTAGTTACTAGGGTTTACAGAAATGAGTAAATGATGCAGAAATCCACTTCAGGGGCCCACTTGGTGTGTGCTTGGGCTGAGCATTGAGCTTTACACGTGTAGAGGCTTCTCTTGGAGTTGAACGCCAGTTTGTAACCTGTTTCTGGCGTTTAACTCCACTTTGCAACCTGTTTCTGGCGTTTAACTCCAGATGCAACATGAAACTAGCGTTGAACGCCAGTTTGCGTCATCTAAACTCGGGCAAAGTATGGACTATTATATATTGCTGGAAAGCCTTGGATGTCTAATTTCCAACTCAATTGAGAGCGCGCCATTTGGAGTTCTGTAGCTCCAGAAATCCACTTTGAGTTCAGCAAGGTCAGAATCCAACAGCATCTGCAGTCCTTCTTCAACCTCTGAATCTGATTTTTGCTCAAGTCCCTCAATTTTAGCTAGAAATTACCTGAAATCATAGAAAAACACACAAACTCACAGTAAAGTCTAGAAATGTGATTTTTATTTAAAAACTAATAAAAATATACTAAAAACTAACTAAATCATACTAAAAACTATGTAAAAATAATGCCAAAAAGCGTATAAATTATCTGCTCATCACAACACCAAACTTAAATTGTTGCTTGTCCCCAAGCAACTAAAAATCAAATAGGATAAAAAGAAGAGACCATACTATAAATTCCAAAATATCAATGAAACTTAGCTCCAATCAGATGAGCGGGACTAGTAGCTTTTTGCCTCTTGAATAGTTTTGGCATCTCACTTTATCCCTTGAAGTTCCGAATGATTGGCATCTATAGGAACTTAGAATTTAGATAGTGTTATTGATTTTCCTAGTTCAGTATGTTGATTCTTGAACACAGCTACTTTATGAGTCTTGGCCGTGGCCCTAAGCACTTTGTTTTCCAGTATTACCACCGGATACATAAATGCCACACACACATAACTGGGTCAACCTTTTCAGATTGTGACTCAGCTTTGCTAAAGTCCCCAATTAGAGGTGTCCAGGGTTCTTAAGCACACTCTTTTTTTTTTGCTTTGGACCTTGACTTTAATTGCTCAGTCTCAAGTTTTCACTTGACACCTTCACGCCACAAGCACATGGTTAGAGACAGCTTGGTTTAGCCGCTTAGGCCAGGATTTTATTCCTTTAGGCCCTCCTATCCACTGATGCTCAAACTCTTGGATCCTTTTTATTTACCCTTGCCTTTTGGTTTTAAGGGCTATTGGCTTTTTGCTCTTGCCTTTTGGTTTAATGTGCTTTTGGCTTTTTCTGCTTGCTTTTTCTTTTTCTTTTTTTTTTTTGCTATTTTTCTCTTTTTTTTTTGTAAGCTTTTGTATTCACTGCTTTTTCTTGCTTCAAAAATTATTTTTTATGATTTTTCAGATCTTCAAATAATATTTCTCCTTTTTCCTTATTCTTCAAGAGCCAACATATTTAACATTCATAAACCACAATATCAAAAGACATATGCACTGTTCAAGCATTCATTCAGAAAATAAAAAGTATTGTTACCACATCAAAATAATTAAACTAGTTTCAAGGATGAATTCGAAACCATGTACTTCTTGTTCTTTTGTTTTTAGAACATTTTTTCATTTAAGAGAGGTGATGGATTCATAGGACATTCATAACTTTAAGGCATAGACACTTAGACACTAGTGATCATATAGTGAAGACACAAACATAAATAAAACATAAAGCTCAAAAATCGAAAAATAGTAAAATAAATAGACAAGGAGATTAAGGAATGAGTCCACCTTAGTGAGGATGACGTCTTCCTCTTCTTGAAGAACCAATGATGCTTTTGAGCTCCTCTATGTCTCTTCCTTGCCTTTGTTGCTCCTCCCTCATAGCTCTTTGATCTTCTCTAATCTCATGGAGAATGATGGAGTGCTCTTGGTGTTCCACCCTAAGTTGTCCCATGTTGGAACTTAATTCTCCTAGGGAGGTGTTGATTTGCTCCCAATAGTTTTGTGGAGGGAAGTGCATCCCTTGAGGTATCTCAGGGATTTCATGATGGGGAATTTCCTCATGCTCTTGTTGGGGTCCATGATCTCTTATTTGCTCCATCCTTTTCTTAGTGATAGGCTTGTCCTCTTCAATGAGGATGTCTCCCTCTATGTCAATCCCAGCCGAATTGCATAGATGGCAAATGAGGTGAGGAAAGGCTAACCTTGCCGAAGTGGAGGACTTGTCAGCCACCTTGTAGAGTTCTTGAGGTATAATCTCATGAACTTCCACTTCCTCCCCAATCATGATACTGTGGATTATGATGGCCCGGTCTATAGTAACTTCAGACCGGTTGCTAGTAGGAATGATTGAGCGCTGAATGAACTCCAACCATCCTCTAGCTACAAGCTTAAGGTCCAATCTTCTTAATTGAACCGGCTTGCCTCTTGAGTCAACCTTCCATTGAGCTCCTTCTACCCATATGTCCATGAGGACTTGATCCAACCTTTGATCAAAGTTAACCCTTCTAGTGTAGGGGCGTGCGTTTTCTTCCATCATTGGCAAGTTGAACGCCAGCCTTACATTTTCCGGACTGAAATCTAAGTATTTCCCCCGAACTCTTGAACCATTAAGATCCTGACTTGTTGAATGGGGTTGGTGAGAACTTTCCAACCTCTTCTTTGGATCTCAAGTCGGATCTCCGGATACTCATTCTTTTTGAGCTTGAAATGAACCTCAGGGATCACTTTCTTCTTGGCCACAACTTCATAGAAGTGGTCTTGATGGACCTTTGAGATGAATCTCTCCATCTCCCATGACTCAGAGGTGGAAGCAATTGCCTTCCCTTTCCTCTTTCTTGAGGTTTCTCTGGCCTTAGGTGCCATTAATGGTTATGGGAAAAACAAAAAGCAATACTTTTACCACACCAAACTTAAAATGTTTGCTCGTCCCCGAGCAAAAGAAGAAAGAAAGAAGGAGAAGAGGAAGAAAATGGAGGAGATGTAGGGAGAAGGTGTATTCGGCCAAGAGGAAGAAGAGAGGGTTGTGTTGTGTGAAAATGAAGAAGGAATGAGGGGTTTATATAGGGGTGGGATGGGGTTTAGGGTTCGGCCATTAGGGTTGGGTTTGGGAGGGAAAATAGTTTGAATTTTGAAGGTAGGTGGGGTTTTTGGGGAAGAGAGGATAGATGTGAGTGGTGAAGAGGGGATGGGGAAGAGTGATTGAGGTGATTGGTGAAGGGTATTTAGGAAAGAGAGTTATGAAAAGGTGTGAAGAGGAGAGAAGAAGTGGTGGGGATCCTGTGGGGTCCACAGATCCAGTGGGGCCAAGGACTTAACATCCCTGCTCCAATTAGGCGTGTAAAACGCCCTTGCTGTGCAATCCTGGCGTTTAATGCCAGACTGCTACTTGTTTCTGGCGTTAAACGCCCAAATGTAGCCTGTTTCTGGCATTTAACGCCAGGTAGATGCTTGTTTCTGGCGTTAAACGCCAGCTTGGTGCTTGTTTCTGGCGTTTAAATGCCAGAATGCTCCTCCTCCAGGGTGTGCTATTTTTAATGCTGTTTTTCATTCTGTTTTTTATTTTTCAGTAGTTTTTGTGACTCCACATGATCATCAACCTAATAAAACACGAAATAACAAAAAGAAAATAAAATAGATATGATTAAATAACATTGGGTCGCCTCCCAACAATCACTTCTTTAATGTCAATAGCTTGACAATGAGCTCTCATGGAGCCTCACAGATAATCAGAGCAAGGTTGGAACCTCTCAACACCAAACTTAGAGTTTGAATGTGGGGGTTCAACACCAAACTTAGAGTTTGGTTGTAGCCTCCCAACACCAAACTTAGAGTTTGACTGTGGGGGCTTTGGTTAACTCTGCAGTGAGAGAAGCTTTTCATGCTTCCTCTCCATGGTTACAGAAGGAGAACCTTGAGTCTTAAACACAAGGTAGTCCCCATTCAGTTGAAGGACCAACTCTCCTCTGTCCACATCAATCACAGCTCTTGCTGTGGCTAGGAAGGGTTTTCCAAGGATGATGGATTTATCCTCATCCTTCCTAGTGTCTAGGATTATGAAATCAGCAGGGACGTAAAGGCCTTCAACCTTTACTAACACGTCCTCTGCTTGTCCATAAGCCTGTTTTCTTGAGTTGTCTGCCATCTCTAATGAGATTCTGGCAGCTTGCACCTCAAAGATCCCAAGTTTCTTCATTACAGAGAGTGGCATTAAGTTTATTCCTGACCCCAGGTTACACAGAGCCTTCTCAAAGGTCATGGTGCCTATGGTACAGGGTATTAAGAATTTGCCAGGATCCTGTTTCTTTTGAGGTAATTTCTGCCTATCCAATGCATTTAGTTCATTGGTGAGCAAGGGGGGTTCATCTTCCCAAGTCTCATTACCAAATAGTCTGGCATTCAGCTTCATGATTGCACCAAGGTACTTAGTAACTTGCTCTTCAGTAACGTCTTCATTCTCTTCAAAAGAAGAATACTCATCAGAGCTCATGAAGGGCAGAAAGAAGTTCAATGGAATCTCTATGGTCTCTAGATGAGCCTCAGATTCCTTTGGTTCCTCAAAGAGAAACTCCTTATTGGTCACTGAATGTCCTAGGAGGTCTTCCTCACTAGGATTCACGTCCTCCTCCTCCCTTGTAGGTTCGGCCATGATGGTCAAGTCAATGGCCTTGCATTCTCTCTTTGGATTTTCTTCTGTATTGCTTGGGAGAGTACTAGGAGGAGTTTCAGTGACCGTTTTACTCAGCTGGCCCACTTGTGCCTCCAAATTTCTAATGGAGGACCTTGTTTCATTCATGGAACTCACAGTGGCCTTAGATAGATCAGAGACTATATTTGCTAAGCTAGATGGGTTCTGCTCAGAATTCTCTGTCTGTTGCTGAGTGGATGATGGAAAAGGTTTGCTATTGCTAAACCTGTTTCTTCCACCATTATTAAAGCCTTGTTGACGCTTTTGTTGATCTTCCATGAGAAATTTGGATGATTTCTCCATGAGGGATTATAGGTGTTTCCATAGGGTTCACCCATGTAATTCACATCTGCTATTGCAGGGTTCTCAGGATCATAAGCTTCTTCTTCAAAAGATGCCTCTTTAGTACTGTTGGATGATTCCTTCAATCCATTCAGACTCTGAGAGATCATATTGACTTGCTGAGTTAATACTTTATTCTGAGCCAATATGGCATTCAGAGTATCAATTTCAAGAACTCCCTTCCTCATAGGCGTCCCATTACTCACAGGATTCCTTTCAGAAGTGTACATGAACTGGTTATTTGCAACCATGTCAATGAGTTCTTGAGCTTCTACTGGAATTTTCTTTAGGTGAATGGATCCACTTGCAGAATGGTCCAATGACATTTTAGATAATTCAGACAGACCATCATAGAATATATCCAAGATGGTCCACTCTGAAAGCATGTCAAAAAGACACTTTTTGGTCAGTTCCTTGTATCTCTCCCAAGCTTCATAGAGGGACTCACCTTCTTTCTGTTTGAAGGTTTGAACAACCACTCTAAGCTTACTAAGTTTTTGAGGAGGAAAGAACTTGGCTAAGAAAGCCGTGACCAGCTTATCCCAAGAGTTCAAGCTGTCTTTAGGTTGAGAGTCCAACCATATTCTAGCTCTGTCTCTTACAGCAAACGGGAAAAGCATAAGCCTATAGACCTCGGGATCAACCCCATTGGTCTTAACAGTATCACAGATTTGCAAGAATTCAGTTAAGAACTGAAAAGAATCTTCTGATGAAAGTCCATGAAACTTGCAGTTCTGTTGCATCAGAGAAACTAATTGAGGTTTCACCTCAAAATTGTTTGCTTCAATGGCAGGGATTGAGATGCTTCTTCCATGTAAATTGGAATTTGGTTCAGTAAAGTCGCCAAGCATCTTCCTTGCATTGTTATTATTTTCGGCCATGTCTGCTTCTTTTTCAAAAATTTCTGTCAGATTTTCTCCAGAGAGTTGTGCTTTAGCTTCCCTTAGCTTCCTCTTCAGAGTCCTTTCAGGTTCAGGATCAGCCTCAACAAGAATGTTCTTATCCTTGTTCCTGCTCATATGAAAAAGAAGAAAATAGAAAAGAAAATATGGAATCCTCTATGTCACAGTATAGAGATTCCTAATGTAAGTAGAAGAAGAAAAGAAATTCGAGCACAGAAAGAAGAGAGGGTTCAAATTTTTAAATGAAAAGAAGTGTTAGTAAATAAATAAAATAATTAGAAAGAGATGAGGGGGAGAGAATTTCGAAAATTAAATAAATTAAAATAAAAGTATTTTTGTTTTTAATTTAAAATTAAAGTAAAAATTTGAAAATTTTAAAATTTTAAAATGAAATTAAATTAAATTAAAATTTAAAACAATTAGTTAATTAAAAAAGAATTTTGAAAAAGATGGAAGGGATTTTCGAAAATTAGAGAGAGATAGTTAGTTAGGTAGTTTTGAAAAAGATATGATTGAAATAGTAAACTTTTAAAATCAAACAAAAAGTCAAGTAGTTAATTGAAAAAGATTTGAAAATCAATTTTGAAAAGATAAGAAGTTAGAAAAGAAGTTAGAAAAGATTTTGAAATTGATTTTGAAAAAGATGTGATTGAAACTTATTTTGAAAAAGATTTGAAAAAGAAATTTAAAAAGATTTTATTTTGAAAATTAAAGTTGATTACTTGACTAACAAGAAACTAAAAAGATATGATTTAAAATTTAAAGATTGAACCTTTCTTACTAGGCAAGTAACAAACTTAAAACTTTTTTGAATCAATCACATTAATTGTTAGTAAAGATTTTGAAATTATGAAACAAAATAAGAAAAAGATTTTGAAAATAAATTTTGAAAATTTCGAATGTCATAAAAGAAAAATGAAAGAGATTTGATTTTTGAAAAAGATTTGAAAAAGATAAGGTTTTTAAATTGAAAATTTGATTTGACTCATAAGAAACAACTAGATTTTAAAAACTTTTGATTAAATCAAATCAAATTTTCGAAAATTATGAGTGAAATAAGGAAAAGATATTTTTTTGATTTTTTTGAATTTTTTTATGAAGAAAGAGAAAAACATGAAAATTTTGGATCAAAACAAATGATGCATGCAAGAACTCTATGAATGTCAGGATGAACACCAAGAACACTTTAAATGTCAAGATGAACACCAAGAACTTATTTTTGAAAATTTTTAAGAAAAGAAAAACATGCAAGACACCAAACTTGGAAAATTTCAAACTTTAGATACTAATAATTCAAAAATGCATATGAAAAACAAGAAAAGACACAAAACAAGAAAAATTAAAGATCAAAATAGAAAATCATCAAGAACAACTTGAAGATCATGAAGAACACATGCATGAATTTTCGAAAATTTTAAGAAAAATTAAAAAGATGCAATTGACACCAAACTTAAAAATTGACACTAGACTCAAACAAGAAACATAAAATTTTTGGTTTTTATGATTTTATAAGATTTTTTTTTTGGTTTTTTCGAAAATTATTTTGGGAAAAACGAAAAAGAAGAAATTTTTTTTTGTATTATTTTCAAAAATGAGAAATAAAAAGCTTAAAAATAAAATAAAATTACCTAATCTAAGCAACAAGATGAACCGTCAGTTGTCCAAACTCGAACAATCCCCGGCAATGGTGCCAAAAACTTGGTGCACGAAATTGCAATCATCAACAATGGCGCCAAAGGCTTGGTGCTCTCAAACGTGAATCACACTTTGTCACATCTTCGCACAACTAACCAACAAGTGCACTGGGTCGTCCAAGTAATAAACATTACGTGAGTAAGGGTCGATCCCACGGAGATTGTCGGCTTGAAGCAAGCTATGGTCACCTTGTAAATCTCAGTCAGGCGGATTCAAATGGTTATGGTGAATTGATAATAAATATAAATAAAATATAAACTAGGATAGAGATACTTATGTAATTCATTGGTGAGAATTTCAGATAAGCGTATAGAGATGCTTTCATTCCTCCTGAACCTCTGCTTTCCTGCTGTCTTCATCCAATCATTCCTACTCCTTTCCATGGCAAGCTGTATGTTGGGCATCACCATTGTCAATGGCTACATCCCGTCCTCTCTGTGAAAATGGTCCAACGCACTGTCACTGCATGGCTAATCATCTGTTGGTTCTCGATCATACTGGAATAGGATTTACTATCCTTTTGCGTTTGTCACTACGCCCAGCACTCGCGAGTTTGAAGCTCGTCACAGTCATCCCTTCCCAGATCCTACTTGGAATACCACAGACAAGGTTTAGACTTTCCAGATCTCAGGAATGGCCATCCATGGGTTCTAACTTATACCACGAAGACTCTAATATCTCGGACTCGGTCCCCTGTATTGGATATCTAAGAGATACTCATTATATCTCATCTTCATGTAGAACGGAAGTGGTTGTCAGGCACGCGTTCATAGGTGAGAATGGTGATGAGCATCACATAATCATCACATTCATCATGTTCTTGGGTGCGAATGAATATCTTAGAATAGGAACAGCAGAGCTCCACACCTTAATCTATGGTGTGTAGAAACTCTACCGTTGAAAATACATAAGAACAAGGTCCAGGTATGGCCGAATGGCCAGCCCCCTGAACATGATCAAAGGATCAAAAGATAATCCCCCGATGATCCAAAGATGTAAAATACAATAGTAAAAAGTCCTATTTATACTAAACTAGTTACTATGGTTTACAGAAATGAGTAAATGATGCAGAAATCCACTTCCGGGGCCCACTTGGTGTGTGCTTGGGCTGAGCATTGAGCTTTACATGTGTAGAGGCTTCTCTTGGAGTTGAACGCCAGTTTGTAACCTATTTCTGGCGTTTAACTCCACTTTGCAACCTGTTTCTGGCGTTTAACTCCAGAATGCAACATGGAACTGGCGTTGAACGCCAGTTTGTGTCATCTAAACTTGGGCAAAGTATAGACCACTATATATTGCTGGAAAGCCCTGGATGTCAAATTGAGAGCGCACCATTTGGAGTTCTGTAGCTCCAGAAAATCCACTTTGAGTTCAAGGAGGTCAGAATCCAACAGCATCTGCAGTCCTTCTTCAACCTCTAAATCTGATTTTTGCTCAAGTCCCTCAATTTCAGCCAGAAATTACCTGAAATCACAGAAAAACACACAAACTCATAGTAAAGTCCAGAATGTGATTTTTATTTAAAAACTAATAAAAATATACTAAAAACTAACTAAATCATACTAAAAACTATGTAAAAATAATGCCAAAAAGCGTATAAATTATCCGCTCATCATCCTTCGAAAGGATGATGAAGGGTTACAAGCCGAGAAGTCGATCAAATTCCTCTTCCAAACAACAAACAATCAAGCTGAATATGAAGCTTCGTTGGCTGGATTACGATTGGCTAAAGAGGTCGGAATCTCTTTTCTGACAGTTCACTGTGATTCACTACTAGTGGTACAACAGGTAAGCGGCCAATTCCATGTACGAGACACACTCTTAGAAAGATATCTAAACTCGGTAAAAACCCTTGTTCAATCTTTCTAAAAATTCGAAATATTACACATACCTAGGGAGGAGAATTACAGAGCTGATATCCTGTCAAAACTAGCCACGCACAGATTAACCGAACAAACGGAAAAACTTCATCATATTACGCTAACAGAAGCTAGTTTAGAGACAAAATCTGTCTTTAGCATATCGCAGGAAGAAGACTGGCGACATGTATTCGTCAACTACATAAGAAGTGGAGACATACCAGAAGCAGCTCAGTATACTCTGCTGGGAGCCGAGCTATACAAACGAGGAATCTCTAGACCCCTTTTGAAATGTCTCGGGCAGACAGAAGCGGAAAATGTCTTAAACGAACTGCACGACGGAATCTGCGGAAACCACACTGGAAGTAGAAGCCTAGTCACAAGAACCTTACGGGCCGGCTACTACTGGCCAACAATGAGAAAGGACTGCAATAACAAAGTACAACGCTGCGATGCATGTCAACGGTGCGGACCACTCATCCACAACCCGGCCGAGCTGCTGCATGCATCAAACATCAGCTGGCCGTTCCATAAGTGGGGGATGGATATACTCGGCCCGTTCCCTATATCGACGGGGCAGGTAAAATTTTTACTTGTGGCCATCGACTACTTTACAAAGTGGGTTGAAGCACAACCCCTAGCAAAGATCACAGCCGAAAAGGTACAAAATTTCATTTGAAAAATGATAATATGCAAATTCAGTTTACCTAGGAAAATCATATCCAATAATGGCAGGCAATTCACCGATAGAAAAATTGCATCATACCTTACAGATCTGCATATTAAACATCATTTTTCCTCTGTCGAGCACCCTCAAACCAATGGGCTCGCAGAAGCTGCTAACAAAGTTATCTTGCAGGCACTAAAAAAGAAATTAACAGATGCTAAGGGGTGGTGGGCCGAGCTCATACCAGAAGTAATATGGAGCTATAACACCACACCACATACAACAACGAATACAAGCCCATTCCGACTAGTGTATGGAGCAGAATGTATGATACCAGTCGAACTTAGCCAAGGATCCAGCAGAACCGAATACCTCAATGAAGAAGACAACTCAACGGAAAGAGCAACCAAAATCGACCTAATAGATGAAGAACACAACCTGGCTAAACTACGGCAGCAAGCCATGCAAACAATGATAAAGAAACAATACAACAAAAGAGTAAGGCCGAGAACACTACAAGAGGGAGACTTAGTCATGCGACAAATGGAAGATGTACGGAAACCGCCAGGTCAAGGAAAGTTAGCCACAAATTGGGAGGGTCCTTTTCGAATCTCTAAAGTTATTGGAAAGGGAGCATACTGCCTGGAAACAATAGAAGGAACACCCCTCCCCAACACATGGAACATTTCGTCCCTGAAAATGTTTTAGAGCTAAATTCTATTTGTAATAGTGATTTGGCCAGGTACTCTTTTTCCTGATCACGAGGTTTTTCCCTAAGGAGGGTTTACTCGGACAGGTTTTAACGAAGCCGACCATCTCACATAATAGACAATTCAATTTCACAACCAATATAAAGCTTTGATGCATATCAAATTACCAAAACCAACCTTATAAGGCCAAACACGCCGATGAAATATTCAGTATCCATGAAAGTCAGCATGAGAACTAAACGGGCATTCACAAAACATACAAAAGCCGACAAACAAAGTCGGAAACAAAGTTCAACATATTCCAATACAAACAGCAAGCTACAATAAATAAAACATAAAAATTTCCATCAAGGAGGAGGAACACTCTCATCCTGGTCTTCGACGCCCTCATCATCAGCAAGCCGACCATTCACTACAGTCTTTGCAACATTCAACCGCTCGACGTCAAATTCGGGGACGAACAGTAAAACTTGGCTGACAGCACGGTCAAATCCGGCCAAAAACATGTCCATCTTCTCCTCCTCAAGCTCGTTAAGACGAGCATTCATCTCACCTTTAACTCTGTCATTTTCCATAAAATCAGCCTGGAGCATCCTGATTTGCCCATGAAGACGTCCCACTTCATCTTCTTTCTCTTTCTTCAGTAACTTGATCTATTCCTTCAGGTCTTCTATTTCATCTTCTCTTTCCTTCACCTTAGCAGTGACATCACTTACAACTTTTTCCTTTTCTTTTAACAAAAGCTCGGAGGATGCAGCTTTATCAATCAGAACCTACTGCTCCGAACATAACAGCTCCGTAGTACGACCAACGCAAAGAAGCCGAGATGCAACAATCTAGGCAAAACAGGATAACCTCAGCAAACTAGCAAATAAACAGATAACAAAGAGAAAAACAAAATTACATACTTGGATGAACTTGCCCATCCCTCCAAACCCACATGACGAGTAAGTGCCATATCCCCAGGAAATTGGGAAATGCGATCTGCAAGCTCGGCCAAGGGGAATTGATCACTCCAGAGCGAGTGAGGGTTCGCACCAGGCATGAAACCATGCAGCCGACGCTGCCGATAAAAAACAGATTTCACAGCAACATTCTGATCACCCTTGAAAATCACCTCCAGTGAATTCTCCGAAACGGTTTTCCTTCTTTTTGGCGAAGGAGGGGCCTGGGCAGTAGAAAATGCAGCATCTTCGACAGCCTCCTTCACAACCCCAAAAATACTACCACCCCTTTCACCATTCTTCTTCAAAAAAGCTTGGAATTTGGCAGGATTCAGATTGGGCATCTTACTACCTGAAAATAATATGAAGGTCAGTAAACATATAACGGAACAACGCAAAAACTTGCACAAATAACAGTACCTATATATAATTTCAGCCTTTCAAAATCATTTTCCGCATCGAATTTCAATAAATCAGGAATAGACAAACATCCCCCAGCAGCAAAATTCTCAATCAGAAACTCCAAAAGACAGTCCTCTTCCTCGCTCATATCATCAGCCTCAAGAATTTGCAAAGGCTCCGAACACCAATACATAAGGAACTTTTCTATCATTTCTTCATCAAGGAAGAAGGGATATACAGTCTCCAAAGCACGAATTTTTACAAACATAGACTTAAAGTTTTTAAAAGAGGATTTGTAAAGTAAAAAGAGAGAGCGACCAGGAAAACTACTTAGAAAAATCCAAAGTCCCTTTCTGAACCCCTTTGGACTGGAAAAGAGAAAAGAAAACATTCAGTGAAGGAACAAACATTCAAGAAATTCATAAGAACTTAAAACGCGCGCAAAAACGCCCACGAATTCGGGTATAACTGTGAAGGAGCACAGTTAAGCTGAATCAAAACTTTACACTCAAAATCTGAAAATGGAAACTTCACATGCAGCTCAGATAAACAGGGGATATACATATAAAAGTAACCCCAGTCCCCCCTCCTTTCACAAACCCTATCCTGACCGGAGCACGGAAGGAACTCGAAACTAACATCAAACCCAGTTCTCACAAATTTAGCAGGAACCAAACCCTGAACCGACTCCTGATTACAGTAAGAGGAAGCCCGAGTCTTTACGTCGTCGTGAACCCAATGGTAGGGATTCTCCTTATCCTCCTCGACAACCTTCAATTTCTCTTTCTCTCTTTCTTTAACCATTTTTTCAGGAAAAACAAACGAAACTCGAAAGAAAAAATGCAACACAGGAAGAAGACAAGGAGACTAACCTCTGGAAGACATGGTCCCTAATTCACCAAAAACCTCTTTTGCAAAACACCTGAAGACTCGTGTTTGAGAACAATCAATTACAACCCACTACTTTAGTGGGAATATACTAAGTCATTAAGTTACGAGAAGGAAACGGTTAAGCTTGCACATTGGTAAACGTGCACATTAAATCACGGCCCGGTTAACCAAGTGACAAAAATCACTTTTTCCAAAAACAAATAAGAACGGGCATTTCAAAATGCACTCATAAAAAAAATCCGTTTGAGTTTTTAGCCCAAGCTTGTACGCTCGTTGAGCTTGGGGGCTCAGCTATTCAGCCTCTCTGCGCCGAGGTATATCTTCAAAAAGCTCAACTTGCCGCATACACCAAGTCAAGCTTGGGGGCTGTGTACTGCACCCAAGAATCTCGGCCACGTCCGAGATATACCTCGACGCAACGGTCGCCTTTCGAAAACCGCCCATATACTCGAATCACGGAGCCAATGTACTTGCCAGCATATCCGGATCAATCCACTCGCGAAAATCTCGGAATGTGCTGACCGATCAGGCTCCACGCTGAGCCCATAAACCCGAACAGAAAACATTGAACGGAGACATGAAAAAGCAACACACTCTCACTCGATAGAACTACTCGGTTTTGTCCTATACTGCCCGTCTCCAATCTTATATCTTTGATTTTAGTGGTATTCTATTCTATTACTGACTTGAGCGTCGGAGTCCTAAAATTTAGTTTAATTATTTTTAAAAAAATAATTTTTTTAAATAAAATAATAAATTATGAATAACTTATTATTTAATTTTCAAAAGCTCATCGGTTGTGCAACATGAAGGCCAAGATAGAAGGCAATTCAGCAAGGATTTCATGCATGAAACGTGAGGAGATGGGCCGTGAAGCGTGAAACAGAGGCTAGTTAGGCCTAGGAGAGGCCATACGTTGCATGCATGAAGGGTGCATTCCACACTCCAAATGGTCTACTCCCAAGGGCCTTCAATGCTTCAATAATTCTTATTAATTCTTTACTAATCTTTTCAATTTTAAATGTTTTGTTGGCTCAAAATTGAAGTTTTAAACCCATGATTTCAACTAAGTAAGGCTCTAAGTTTTGAATTTCAATTACAACGAAGATCATTAGTTAATTAAGAGTCATTAAAACTTAATTAATACAATTTAATTTGATTTAGTTTTTTTTTGAATTAGTTTAAATTCTGGATTAGTTTTAGGATTAGTATTTAAAAAAAAGAGACTCATGTGCTCTTCTTCTTTCCTTTCTTCTTTTCTTCGATAGTTTTTACACTTCAAGAATTCTAGGTTTTTTTAGCATGAGTTACTAATCTTCCCGGTTAAGATTAGGATCTCTGTTGATTCTAATGGACTAATATTCTAGCTTTTCTACCTTTTATTAATGTATTGATATTTTTTTTAAAAAAATTTTTGTTCTTCATCCAAAAAATTTAAATGTGTTGAAAAATAATTCTTCTCAGACTTGAATTCTCTTAATATCTTGAAAAAATTAATTAATTGAATTAATCTCAAAAACTTCTCAAAATTTTTAGGTTTGAAAACTACACTTGATAAGTGACATTGAATCAATTAGAAATAATTCTTGTGTATTGTGTGATTTTTAAATAAGTGAAAGTGCTTCACTTCTTTTCTTAAATAATTGACTAAGGGATTAGTGATTAATTAGGTTAAAGAGAAATTGAATTACCAAGGGATTGGGGTTTGATTACTAATGATTTGCCATAGATACATCTTTACATGATCAAGGTGGAAAGTAAAAAGTATTTCTCCAGAAGTCTCAACATCTCTGAAACTCAGGAGTGAAAATAGGCCAGACCAGGCTTTACTCTTAACAGGCCTGGCCTATGTCATGTAATTATTTGGCCTGAGCTTGGCCTGCATCGTGTTATAGGCTTTTTTTTAAGTACTAAGCCTGGCTTGATTCAGCCTAGCTTGATCTAGAGCCTGTTAAAAAGGCATTTTTTTTATAAAAATAAAAATATTATTTAAAAAAATTATTTTTAATAAAAATATTTATATGTAATATGTCATATTTAATATTTATATATGTAATTATGTATTAATTGGCTCAAACAGGCTTGACAGGCCAATAAGACTAATTAGTAAGTCTAGATCTGGTCTATTAATATATTAATCTTTTTATACGAGATTGAACATATGCCTATTTTATAACAGGTTAGGCCAGGCCAGACTAAACACATGTCAGACTGCAAGTTCCTGGTAAGTTGCCTCGTCTTTTTCCACCCGTAGTAAAATTTTAACTCTCTTAATCATATTACTTTCTAAACTAATTTTAGTTTACTCTTGTTTAATTCTCTATTTTCATGCTATTTGCTATTGAAATTTCAAGTTGTGTTTGTCTCACTAGAATAATTAAGTAATTATTGCTTGCTTAATCTGTTAATTCTTGTGAAAATGATAATCTACTTTCGTGATATTATTTAGTATAATTTGATGCACTTACCGATTATTTATTAATTTAAGTATGATACTAAAATTATTATGTTATTTTTATATGTAACAATTAAGATAAAGATTTATAAAGATTTATAAATTTATTTATTTTTAATCTTATTTAATTTAAAGCAGATATAAAAATTTAAATTTAAAGAATTTTTTTTCTCGCATAATTTTAATTGCTTTTTTTTATTTTATATTCAATATGTTAAATTATCTTTTGTTTCATTATTTTTTTTAAAAAAAATATTTTTATTTTTATTATTTTTTACCATTCTCCGTACACATATTTATCATTATTTTTTTTAATTAAGTGAAATAAAGATAAGGACAGAGTACTACATGTACTCCATAGAATAAAGAAAAAGACAACATGAGTAGAAGTTATGTGTAGAATAAAAAAGTAACTATAAAAAGAACAAAGGAAAATTAACTAATAATTATATTTTTGACCAAATTTTAAGACGAAAATTATATTAAACACTATTTATCAATAAAATTAAGATAGAAAAGTGAAAATTGGACACTAATCTCCTATTCCCTTTATATATTGTTGTAGATATTTAATTTTTTTTGGTGACTTAAAAGAAAATAAACAAAAACTAAGAAAGAAAAAAAAAACAAGAAACTGCTTAAGAAAGGCAGTCCCGCTGAATACTACTCTCAAACTCCTTCCAAGGCAATGGAAGCTCCACTTGGGGAGAAATAGTCCTCATTGCAGTCTTTGCCATGATGTCTGCTACTGTATTTGCATCTCTCAAGATCAACCGAAGATCAGCACGCCATTTCCAAGACATGATATCTCGGATTTTTAATACCAAAGGATCAATAAACCCAGAGCAATCTTGTAAATTATTGACAATAGTAAAAGCCTCCACACAGTCTGTCTCACATATAATGTCTCTTTGTCCCGAGTTCCATGCTAAAAGAAAGCCTCTCCAAATAGCAAACAACTCTCCTATTTAATTTAAAGTACATTAAAGAAAAATGCATGAAAAGATGGATGAGAAATGAAGTTTTTCTAGTAAAAGCAACGTGAAGTGAGAGAGAATAAGGGAAGAAAGAGATAATTATTATAGAAGTTACGTGGAATTATAAAATAAGAGAGAACGTGAATGAAAATGAGGTAGTGAGAGTATTGTAATGCGAAATAACTAACGTGGGCTAGGTTATTAAGAAGGATAAAAATGAAAAAAAAGTTTTGGACACCAAAACAGGTTTTGCCATTATATATTGTTATAGATTATTATATTACCTTGTTCTCCTTTCTCGTTTTTTCTTTTTCCTTCCATATTCTCTTCACCCGACCGTCCGCAATTAATTATCACCAAGTATTATTATTGCAAATTTTAATTTTGTCTATCACTTTGATTTATAACCATCTATTCCGTTAACTTTTATGAGTTGTTGAAGTTTCGCTAAAAAAGTAAGACATAAAGCATTTAATTTTATATTTAATTTTTAAAATTTTTTAATTTTTTAAATATTTTATTTTTCTTTTTTAATTTTATATTTAATTTTTTAAATATTTTTAATTTCATTATTTTTCTAAATTATTAACTTATAATTTTTATTATATCCCCTTACTATATCAAACACTATTCTTTCTCTTATTATTATTCTCTATACACATACCTATCATTGGCTAATCGCTGTTATCATATTACTTTGTTCTTTCTCGTTTTTTCTTCTCCTTCCACCGTCTCTTCACCCCACCGTAATTAATTATCACTATTTATATGTTACATCTTTTATATGTTAATCAAATAACCAGTGCCATATACCAAACAAATGATATTATAGAAGTCAAAATAAATTATATTTTTGTAATATAATTCATTTATTTTAGTTTAATTTAAAAATAAATATTCATGTACTCAAATTTTAAATATAATACTCTGTATAATTAATAATTTAAAAATTAAAAAAATAATATTATCACATATGAAGTAATTTAAAAATCCTTAAATTTAACAAAATATTAGACTTTTTCAATTCATCATTGATAGATACAGACATATTTAAAAAAAATACATATAATATAAAAAAAATTAGTTCTTCCTTAGTAAGAGAAAAAGATAGAACACTATCTTTTGTACGTGAAATATTGGAACAAATTAAAAAAAAGTAAAAGAGCCATGAAAATATTAATTAGATAAGTAAATTAAAGAGAAAAAAAATATAGGTAGAAGTTATACGTGAACATAATAACTGCAATAAAACTAAATAAAATTTGTAACGATGGATGTGACGAAATCGATAGCGTTGAAGGTAAAAAAATAATGGCAGCAAGAGAAATATAACAAAGTGTATTAGGAGGTAAAAAAAAATCAGTAAAATAGATGAAATTATAAAAAAAATAAAAAAGATATATATTTTTTATGATTAAAAAAAATTCTAATAGAATAATTAGAATGAGGCTAAACTACTGGACAGACCATCAGAGTACAGTACTCACAGATATACTTAAAACAACACTATACAAACAAAGACCAATATAGAATTAAACAAAACATAATTTAAATGAATACCTCCGAATATAATAAGATCTATACAAAAAAACTATTTATCACCACTGATTAAACACTTGTTGGTTTCTAATTATTTTTTTATTTCATATATGGCCACGAAAATAAATCTTTTGACATCGTCTTTACCTAGTTTAAGATGTAAAAAAAAACTCATTTAAATAATTGTGCGGTACAGAGAAGAGTTTATAAGATAAAGAAGAATTAGACCAAAAAAAAAGAGAGATCATGGGAGTAAAGAATTGAATAGAAGTTACGCGTGAGTTTTTGTAACTGTTAGTAAAATAAGTAAGTGTATAATATTTTTGAATTATGTTAGTAGGGTTAAAACAGGAAATAGAAAATTGGATACCAAACCTCCATATTTTGGCATTATATATTGTTATAGATAACTCACGTGGTATGTTTTGAATGTGTTTTCTAATTTATTTTATTTGACTTATTTAAATATTTTAATTATTTATTATTTATTATTTATTTGATTTGATTGAGATAAATATCAAATTATTTAATATTTTTATAATCACGTTAACTATAATTATATTATATTAATTATTCAATTTGAC
>NC_029793.2:85301980-85327586 GCF_000816755.2 Arachis ipaensis
ACAATTATAAAAAATAATATATCTTAAATGGATTACTAAAAAATAAATTTAAAATATTCTATCAATATATAAATTGAATAGAAATTTTTCATACATTGTAGAAGAATGTAAACTAGTTACTAAACCAATAAGAAATAGACATTATTATTATTATTATCGTTGTTGTTGTTATTCTTATTTATTATTATTTCATCTATTTGAATACACTTTGTTCTGATCTCGAACAAAATATAATGAATAGTTGAATACACGTCTTTCTTTCTTTCCCTTTTGTAGTTGTTGATGAAACAGCATAATTTATGCGTACATATGTTTCATCAAACTATATATATGTGTATATAATTTATTTAATTAGTAACACTAACAAACAGTTTCAGAGTGAACTGGAATGAAAGGAAATGGGCTGTCGGAAGCATATGTGAAGGTGAGAGCATTTTTGAAAGGGCGACCAGAATTAACAATACACTGATCACCCTTAACACTCAAAATGGCTGGGATAGTAGTGCCTAAGTCCGCAGTGGTCTCTAAATCTTTGCAATTTAGAATCACATTCTTTAGAGAACAACGACAGTTGTTTGTTATGGTCACAGTAAACTCTGGTTTTCCATGCCTCCAAATTCCATCCTTATGTTGTTCAATTTGTAAGTTATTCAACGAGCACTGGCAATGGCCTGATCATCATCAAACATTTTTTTTAGACCAAAATAATTTATATTTATATATAATGAACAACGATTTGAAAAAAGAATAAAAAAAGACAAACTTACATTGAGAAACGAGGGAAAGGAAGAGGAGTATGCTGATCATCTTGACAGTGGCTGCCATTATTTGTGATAATTAGGAGCCAGGAAAATGTTTGATTCGGATAGTATAGTGAAGCTCTTTTTCTCAAGTGTTCTATTTCTTAAGGAAGTTGTTTTATTTTTATTTTTTATTTTTTGGTCTTTCCAAGAACATAACAATCAGTATTTATAGATAGAATAATTATCAGGGTCAAATAATAAAAATTGACTAATTGAATGTATTTTGAACACATGATATAAAAAATATGAGATACGCTATTTAATGAGATATGCTATTTAATGTCTATATTCACATTCCAATTTTTTAATGTCTTGCTAACAAAAATTTGATCACCATTCCTAAAATATTTTTGACTCACCAAACTTTCTAAAGATATAGAATCTTAGACTTGTACTCAGCACTGAAATTGTAAGACCATAATTTTTGAAAAATAAATTATTGAATTATTTTCTATATTTAAGTTATAAAGTTGGTTGTTAAGAAATAACAAGAATTTTATATGATCTAATTTAAATAATTGAGATTTTAGAATTTAATACTTTAATTTTTATAAACAGAAAATAAATTATATTATTTCTAATTTTAAATTAGAATACTTGATTAAAAGCTGATTAATAAATTAAGTATTAAGTAGTATTTTTAAAGTAATTTTAAGAGATTAAATTAGATTTTAAATTTATATAATATACTTTAATTTTATTAAAATTGACTAAATATCAATTTACCCAAAATTCTTAATTTCACTTTTGTCCTAAATTAAACCCTAATTCCCAAATTAAACCCCAAAAATCCTAACCCCTTCTAACTTAACCCTAACCACCGCCAATGTTTCCCTTCTCTGACCAAACCCAGTAGCAGTAGAAAAGAAAGAAAGAAACAGTGAGGGTAGAGAGGGGAGAACAGGAGAGCAGAGGAAGAGGGGAAGAAGGGGGACCATATGCAGTCATCACCGCCGCGCCGCATCGCTGCTTTGCCGCCGTTCGTGCTTCTGTCGCCGTCAGAACTGCATGCCGCCGCTGGAAGCATCTTCATCGCCACCATTCCATGGAGCCGAGCCCGCGTCACCGTCGCAAATGAAGAGGAGGCCGCGTCAGCTCGCCGCCAAGCCGCTGTCGTCGAGGGTCCGCACCAGCACCGTCGTCGCTGAGTTGGTCCGCGCCAGCACCGTCATCGCCGAGTTGCTTTGTCTTCTAGCCTCCATGGTCGCCGTCGCTAGGTTGCCACGAAGAGGGGGACCGAGAAGAGAGATGGAGTTTGCATCCGTTGCTACTGTTGGAGGGTAGGACCGTCACGGAGAAGGGTTGAGCCATCACTGCCGTCCCTCAACCGCCATCAATTTGCTACAGCTGTTGTTGTTGGAGGTCGTCGCTGTCGCTAGAAAAGGGAAAAACAAGCGAGAGTGACACCGGAGAAAGGGTTTCCATCACTGCCGGTCCTTGTTGGATTTTACCGTAGAGAAAAGAACGACGCGAGGGAGAGAGGGAGACAGAGTCGTGCGAGCAAGAGGAGCCACCGTCCTTGCCGTTGCCGCCACAGTCGCCGGTGAGTCATGCACCACCATCAGAGTCGAAGATAGCACCAACCTTCTTCTTCTGGTTTCGATTCTCCTATTCTTGAACCTGTAAGCTTTAATCCTTACTCTGTTTCCATTTTGTTTCTTAGTCTTTTCTATTCTGAGTAAGAAAAACTAATGTTTCTGTTTAACACTGCTGCTCTGCCTTCCCTGTTTGTTGATGGAATTATCAAAGGTGATAGTATTAATGGTACTAACGAGCTATTAGAGTTGCTACTGTTGCTGAAATTAACATAGAAGGGATCATCGCGTTTAAATTCGACGGGTTCGACTAACTGAGGTAGGGGTGCTTTTCTTAAACTTGTTTTACTTTTCAGAGTTGTTTTAAATTGATATTAATACGTAAAATACATTTTTGTGATTTCGTAAGTCTTATGAATTGAATTGAGTTGTTTTGGATGAATGAGATTATTAGTTTGATTGATGTTGTTAAAGTGGTTTTCCTTAAATTATTGGAGGAGATTTATTGTTGGCATTTAGTTTAATTTTGGAAACGATTTGATTTTAGAAAAGATTTAATATTGAAATTCAATTTGATATTGAATTCGACTTGAAATTAGAATTTGATTTTAAAACAAATTTGGAAAGGACTTGATATTTGAAAGCAGTTTGTTTATTGATAATGATTTGCTATTTCGGAAATGATTCGAGAAGGGTTTGAGGAATAGTTTGGTTTGAAACTGTTTGAGAAGATCGAGAATTCTTAATTATTGATTGATGTTGTTGATTGAAGTTGGTTTAAATTGCGATTTATAGGATTGGTTGATTGAATTCTAAATTTTGTAATTTCCTTGGGGTTGAGTGTTGTTGTTGTGATAATGGTAATTGAAAGTGATTTAAATGATTAACAGGCATTTGGTTTGATTTGGTTGGGACCCGAAAAGGATGGCAGAGTCCGAATTTTAGAGGAGATACTGCCGAAATTTTATAAAATTAGAAGTTTTGCCTGAAGTAATTATTTAAAAAGGTTTAGTTTTTAAACATTATATGTTTTAATATTGATTTATTTAAAAAATAAAGAATTATGTTTTGGATTGGGATTGTTGATTAATGGAACGGAAAGAAGGATGATGAGGATTTTCTTTGAAATATGATTTTGAATGAATTTGGAAATGAGATATGGATTGATGAATGATGATGATATTGAGAATGTTGAGATATGATCTTTGAATTATTCATATGGCTTATGAATTTGAATTATCTGAGACAGGAGTTTCCCTAGGTAGACGCAGTGGCTTGTCACCACTTGCTCCAGGTTGAGATTCGATACTCTGTTGACCCTACGTCATAAGG
The DNA here is from genome assembly GCF_000816755.2 of Arachis ipaensis. Taxonomy (NCBI): domain Eukaryota; kingdom Viridiplantae; phylum Streptophyta; class Magnoliopsida; order Fabales; family Fabaceae; genus Arachis; species Arachis ipaensis. Next base: position 85,305,651 of record NC_029793.2, read on the forward strand.
GTGACCGGGCATGTATAAATTCCCGAGAATGGTACCCCCATTGAGCAATTGATATTTGAATATGAGAAAAAGCTATGCATAGACTCATGGGGATGCGCGACGGGGGACAGTCTAAGGTTTTCGGACTTGTCGGGTTGGCTGGATAACCGACAGATGAACTCATTAGTCATAGGACAGACATTCATCATATGCATTTGTATGCTTTGCTTGGGTTTGAACTTGTTTTGGTTTGCCTAATTGTTAAACTGTTCTTAACTACTACCTGAACTATTTGCTATAACTACTACCTAAACCTGTGCTTTCCTTGTCTGTCTTGCTTGTGTTTGTCCTGGTGTGCTACACTTGAGAATGAAATTTGGTGCTGAATTGATGATTGTGTTGATTGATTGCGTGGTTGGTTTCTGATTGAGATTTTCTTATAAGAAAAGAAAGATTTTGGATTTCTGAAATATTAAACATTGTTTCTTTGAAAAGGTTTTGAACGATTAGCTATTATTTTTTCTAAAAGGATTCATAAGGCAATGATAATCACTGAGCTTGAAAACAGTTTTCTTATTAAATATCTTCTTATGACAATTCTGAAACTCCGTGGTGAGACCGTGTGGTTAGGTTTTCACCCCATACAGCTTTACCTTTTTAGGAATCGGAGGAAGGAGTATTGTAAAGAGTTATACCGCGTTTGGTTTATATGATGTTCTATTAATTAGATAATTTTTCTTCCTTCGTCTTTGTTATTACAATTTTGTAAGAGGGATAGGAGTTGTATGTTTTATATGTATATTATGTTATAAGCCGTTATGTAAGAAATCTTATATATGAACCTATGCCTGTTTGTTCTTTTTTAAGATAAAGTATTTATTTCTGGTTTTTAATGAAGTCAGCGATACGGTGTTGAGTCAAAGGCTCCTATTTTAATATTAAGTATATGAAGTTAGTCGTAATACTTCTTGCTATCAGAGTGGCGCAGCCGGAAGCGTGACATTCTGGTAGTGAGGGTGTTACAGAAATTCTCTCTTTTAGTGGAACTTTTGAAACTTGAATTAATTGTTTCTGAGAGGTTGTGATCACATGTTCCTCTAGAGGATTGGCTTCTTCTTGAGCCTCTTTCTCTTATTTGTTAATAACATTTGTTCGTACCCTAGCTCAACAGATAAAAGTCAGGCCCAATAAAACAAAAGGCCCACTAATAAGGTGGCCCTTCACGATAAGCCCGACCTCTTAAAGAGGCCGGACAATGTCATAAAGGTCCAGTTCTACTTGACTAAACAAGTAACTGCTTTCTTAAAGCTTTCCTATTATCTCTATCCCATCAAGAAGGTAGATCCCAACAAACTCTCAAGATAAAGGGAACTCTTATCCATCAAAAAAGATAGAACTATTCCAACAAAGGTGGTTATCTACCCTACTATAAATACACTGGCACCCCTAGATATAAGACACGTTATAATCTACTAAAAGCTTATTTAAAGCCCTTGCTAACTTATGTATCGCAGTCTCTTGCAGATACCATCCTCCACCTCCTCACAAGGAACTCGGACAGGCGGCACCTCGGTACTGAAGAGGTCAGACGCTGCCTCATTAAGGGATCTGGACCTAACGTTTAGGCTAAAATCATCTTTTCAGGTAACCCTCGGAACATTGGCGCCATTGCCGGGGACCTATGATTAATCCTCTGACGAATGGCGGGCCACGAACACAAAGATGGCTATACAGCATCTGAGTCTGAGCCAGAAAATCAAGCCCTCTTGCTTCCGCCTCCAGCACCACACCATGGTCCCCACGGGGAAGGGACCTCAGGAATCCTCAAACAAGGAGGATCCAGTCCAAGGTCCACCATCCCGAGGCTGAGGACCAACCTCATGCGACCGAGATTCTAGATCTACTTCATTGCCAAGGGGATCGACTACAATAGCTCGAACATGAGGCAGAGCGATAATGGGAAACAGAATGGGAGTTGTGGAAAGAAGTAAGGCAACGAAAGGAGTTAGAAGACAAGCTACAAAAACTAGAAGCTGATATACAAAGGAGGAATAATCGGGCAGAGCGTGATGAAAGTCCCTTGGGAGGACAAGATCCGTTCACAGAAGAGATCATGAAGGCTAAAGTTCCTAAGAACTTCAAATCGCCCAACATGGATCTCTATGACGGGACGTCCGACCCGAGCCACCATCTTAGCAACTTCAGAAGTAGAATGTACTTGGCTGAGGCTTCTGATGCCACTTATTGCAAAGTCTTTCCGAGTACTTTAACCAAAGCGGCCATGAAGTGGTTTGATAATCTGCCACCCAGGTCGATAGCCTATTTCAACAACATGGCTAGGAAATTCCTAACCAAGTTTTCCATTCAGAAGGACAAAACGAAGCAAGCCTCGAGCTTACTAGGAGTAAAGCAAGAAGTTTGGGAAAGCCTTCATGACTACATGGAAAGATTCAATAAAGCTTGTCTGGAAATCCACAATCTACCAACCGAAGCTGTGATCATGGTTCAGGTGAAAGTCCTAAAAGAAGGACCATTCTCCTAGTCCATATCTAAATGCACCTGACTTCTTTAAATGAAGTGCAAGAAAGGACAAAGAAATACATCAACATGGAAGAAAATTTCTGACTTAGAAAACCTCCCTCGTGAGCAAACTTGCCCTACTATCAAACTCGGGACAAAGAAAGGGAACCCAAGAAGAAAGAGGAATAAAATATAGAAAAGCATCGAAAGTATCACAACTACATCCTTCTAAGGGTTTCCCTGGTTGATGTTTACAGAGAAATATACCATACAGAGAAGCTTCCACATCCTCATCCGATTAAGCATAAGAAACCTGAAAGTCGGACTGAATATTGTGAGTACCACAAGCTGTACGGGCATTCCACTAATAAATGTTACGACCTAAAAAATGTCATCAAAAAGTTGGCCAGAGAAGGCCGATTTGATAGATACCTAGCAGACAGGTTGGACAACCCGAGGAAGAGAAGAAGAGATGAAGAAGGAGAACGACCAGAACGCCCTCCTCACACCCCGAGTGACACATGCACATGATTAATGGTGGATTTGCAGGAGGAGGAATATCAAAATCTTAAAAAAAAAGGCACCTCAAGGAAGCATATAAAGTTGGGGAAGATAGTCAATCGTCCGACTTACCCACTATCTCTTTCACTAAAGAGGATGCTTAAGGAATAGTACTGTTGAATGGATTTTTGACGGTTTAGAATTTCACAAATGAATTCTCGTTGCAAGTATAGTTTCTAAACCAACAATAATCCTTTCATACAAAAATTTGTTTGTCACAAGTAACAAACCCCTAAAATTGATAACCGAAGTATTCAAATCTCGGGTCGTTCTCCCTAGGAATTGCAATAAAGTGTTCTTGTTATTGGTTAAAGGTATGTTTTGGGGTTTTTGGAATAAGAAACAAGAAAAGTAAATTGCAAAGGAAATCAAATGACAAAAAGAGGTCTTGGCAAGGTTTGGTGGTCAAGGATCTCTATCCTTATCACTAACCACAACATGATAATTGCAAGGATTAATCCCATTAAGTCATCCTCTAACAAGTAAAGGAAAGTCAAATGAGCTATATCAATTCAAGTCCATAAGTCCTAGCCACTCACTAATTGAATTAATGATAGCTAGAGTTAATGGCTATCAATTATCAATCACTTGGACATTAGTAACTCAAGAATTCCTAAGTTACCTTCCCAAGCCAAGAACATAAAATTCTATTCTAAAATCTAACGAAGCAATCCATCAAACACTTGGAAGGTATAAAAGGAATTGAACAACAACAAAGCAATTCAACAATAAAGGAACATGAATCATAAATTGCATTAAAAGAGAAATAGAAGAAACAAAAGTGCATCAACATAAAAGTAGATGATTACAAGAATTAAATGCTAAACTAGAGAGAGGAGAGGTAGAGGAACAAGAATTGATAAAGGAAAAGTAAATCAAAGCATGAAATTAACCTAGATCTAAAAAATCCTTATCTAGATCTAACCTGATTCTAGAGAGAAGAGAGAGCTTCTCTCTCTGGAAACTAACTTTCCCTCCAAAACTAAACTTAAACTAAACTAATGTGTTGTAAGGTGTTGACTTCCCCTTGAATTCTGCCTTAAATAGCCTCAGAAATAAGTTGGATCTAGGCCTGGGAAGCCCAAAATTCACCCCAGTATTTTGCCTTTAAGTGAGTCACGTGCGAGCATCGACGCGTACGCGTGGGTCACAGCATCCCAAATCCTTTTTTCTTCATGAGTTCTCCACTTACATGCTTTTCCTCTTCACCTCATTGATCTATTCCTAGCCTTTTCAATGATGAAATCACTAGCAAACACATCAAGGCATCTAGTGGAATCAAAGGTGAATTAAAATTAGCCAATTAAGGCCTAAAAAGCATGTTTTCACACTTAAGCATAAATTATGAGACAATCATGAAACCATGCTATTTCATTGAATAAATGTGGGTAAAAGGTTATAAAGTCCCCCAAATTAAGCACAAGATAAACCCTAAAAATGGGGTTTATCAACCTCCCCACACTTAAACCATAGCATGTCCTTATGCTAGAGTCAAGAAGGAAACAAAGGGTATCAACATTTATTCAATGTAATAAACTACCTAAATGCATCCTATCTAAATGTAACTATCTACATGAATACAACTACTTGGTCAAAATAAATCAATTCCCAGGAGAACATACATTGGCACAAGGGTCAAGGACTAGCAAATCCAATCAAATCCACAATTGAATTGAGTTATTAAAGATTTTTACAAACTTGCAAGAAAAGTGATTATTCTAGGTGGAGACATGTAATTGAGCAATTGAACCCTCACCGGAAGGTTTGCACTCTAGTCGTTCAAGTGTTTAGGGTCGATTCACTCAATTCTCCCCTAATCATGCTTTCCAAGATTTATTTTTCATCTAACAATCAATATTTATTTCATGCATACATACAATTATCATGAGGTCTTATTCATCGGTTGTAATGGGGTTAGGGTCAAGGTAGGATGTATCTTTGGTCAAGTGGACTTGAGATTTGAATCTTTGATGAGCTTAAACTTCCCACCTAACCTATGACAACCTATACAATTAAAAGCTAACCTAACTACCCATTCTTCACTTTTTCACATACTCATGCATTCTCTTTTTTATTACAACTCATATGTATTGATTATTATTGAGCTTCATTTTGGGGCATTTTGTCCCCTTTTTATTACTTTTCTTTTTCTTGCTTTTTTTTTCTATTTTCTTTTCTTTTCTTTTCCATACTTTTTTTTCTTTTTCTTTTTCTTTTGTTTTTCTCATTTTTCTTTCTTTCAAACTATATACAAGAACATCAATGCATAAGGTCTATACATTTAATCAATATAAGAGTATGCACCCAATTCCCAATATTTTTAACAAAAATACAAACTACCCTTTTTCTCAACCAATGTCCCAAGTTTTTCCACACTTGAATGATACACACTCACTAGCCTAAGCTAATCAAAGATCCAAATAAGGACATTTATTGTTTTTCGCTTTTAGGCTTGTAATGTGCTAAAATTATGAACAAGTGGGTTAATCGTAGGCTCAAAGTTGGCTAACAATGGAAGATAAAAGTTAAAGCTCTTTGGGTAAGTGAACTAAATGAAATGATGGCCTCAATCATATAAATACATGAATACACAAAATAGTGGACATAAAGAATCAAACAAATTAAAGATTATAATCATAGAAAGAGAATAATGCACACAAGAAGGAAATAAGTGGTTATAAGATGCAACCACACCATTAGGCCCAAATCTCACACGCTTGTGTTCTTAGCTCAGAAACATGATCCACAATATATATAATTCAAGCAAGTTCGAGAAAAGTTTTTACTCAAATCAATCGGGATGCCCTATAGATAGAAATCTTGAAAAATTTCATTATTTTGACTAAGCTTATTATGTTATATATATGCAAAAAAAGAAAATGCAACTAAAAATCCTAAAAGATCTAGGAATGAAATGCAAAAGTGTTGGGATTAGAAATTTGTCACCCAAGAACGTCGACTGGTCGGACGACCTCCCCACACTTAAAAGTTTGCACCATCCTTGGTACACTCAAAGATGAGCCAGGGGGTATGGCGACTCTCTGGATTGCTACCTTTCTGCTGGTAGGTCAACCGGTTGCTGCATATTCTTTATTCCACTTCCGTCTTTGTTTGTGGTGCATCATTCATGAAAAATTAGAAAATAACACCATAAGATAGGAGAATACAAAGCAAGGAAGCATAAATTGTTGGAATGAGATAAATCACTAGAATTGAGTGAGTGAATTGGTGTGACATTAATTAAGGAGAATAGGTGTGTAGTTCTAAAGTGCGCGTGGTTTAGAGCACATACTAGCATGAAAAGAACTATGTCACAATTACACAAAAAGAAACATGCACTTCACTCATCCTAATGTGCTTGAAATGCTCTAAACTTGTGGGTCAAAACAACCAAACAAGCAATAAAGAAGCATGAAAGCATTCAAGCCAAAATCCTATGAATTCATATGATCATGAAACACAATGCATTAAGATAAATGCACATCATCCATCAAGAGATTTCCTAATCAATGAATAAGATTCAAATTACATGGTGGCTAGCTACAACATGCAATTCAAAAAGATTTAGAGTACTTGAAAGCAATTCTCATTCACTTGGTATTCACAAAATTAAGCATGAAGAACTCAAAACCAAGTAGCAATATATAACCTCAATCAAAGAGTCCAACAAAGATTATAAGCATAGTGATGTTGAGATAACATCTTTTTTAATACTCAGCAGCAATTAATGGTAAACAAGATTGACAATCCAACACTTATAATGAAAAATAGAAAATCGAATGAAAATTAAACTAACTAACTAACTACCTAAATGGTTATAAATGGTGTTTGAAAGTGTTGGACAAGGGGTAGGAGAAGGGAAGAAGAAAGAAAAAGGAAAGAAATGGAAAGAGGATGAGAAAAGAACGTGATGGGAGAAGGCTACCCACGCGTATGCGTAGGTGACGCGTGCCCATGGGTGGTGGCGAAATGGAGGCGACGCGTACGCGTGGGTCACGCGTACGCGTGCATGGAAAACCAGAGAGGCGACGCGTACGCGTCATGCATGCTTACGCGTGGGTTGGTTTATGCCTCAGGCTCAATGTTCGCGCAGTGTAGGCGCAACTCTCGGGTTCTTGGCTGGGAGGTGAAAATCTGCAATTCACGCGTACGCGTACATGATGCGTGCGCGTGGATGGTCGAAAATGCTTGGGGCACGCGTACGCGTGAGTGATGCATACGCGTGGGTTGGTGCTCTGTTTTTCAAAATTTTCGATGTTTTTGCACCAAACCAAGCATTGCAAACCTCCAAACTGCTACCAAAACACCATAAAACCTTATTCAACATGAAAACTACCAACTAAACTCAACAAACCAATAAAAACATAAAATTAATCTAATTACCAATATGTACAAAACAAAAAATGAAAATATTTTACCATGGTGGGGTGTCTCCCACCTAGCACTTTTGTTTATTGTCCTTAAGTTGGACTTATGGGGAGCTTCTCATCAAGGTGGCTTTTGCTTGAATTCTTCTTGGAACTCCCACCAATGCTTGGTTCTCTATTGTGCCCTAAGATTTCTCATGAGTTGCACCAAGTCTTGATGGGGTTCTTCACAAGCTTGGGGCTCCCAAATTTGAATCTCCTTGTGCGATCCGGGATCCCACACTTTATTTTCACACCCGTCTTGAAGTTGATCATTATTAGTCCATCCGGGTAGCAAGCAAGATGAATTCTCAATGAAGTGCCCAACAATCCTCCTTGAACCATCTAGTTGAGCACTATTCCAACCTTTATATTCCATCTTTGATGTATCAACCATAATGAGCCTTGATTTACAACGCCAACCACGAAACATCTTTCTCTTACACTTCATCCCACAAAGAATCCTAAGTTTACCATCCGTTTCAAGCAAGCCATATTCGAATGGGATAATAAAGCTAATAGAAATAAATTTTACCTACTAAAATGAAAGTGTAGATGGCAACCTAGGTAAAGAAGCTTCCAAGGATCTTGACAAAGCGTATTCAACTCCCGTCCTTCTTTTGCTAAGGACTTGTACCTCTTCACAAGATTCTTCAAATAAAATCCTCTGTTCAATGATTTTATCCAAGCCTTTTCCCTTACTCAAATTATAAACAGGAGGATGGGAGAATTTTACCTCCACAACACCTTTAAATTCACCGGGAGAAGGATCTTTAAGATCAAAGGATTCTTCACCACTAAGATTTGATGCTTGAACTTCATTGCCAAGGGAACTCGATTCTTGCTCTATCCCGTCCAAGTCTTCATACGGGATATGCCTTGGAGGTTGTGCACATTCCTCCTTAGCCACAAATTCAATCTTCTTGGAGGGATTTTCTTCAACTTTTTGTTCCCATGGAGGTTTCGCATCTCCTAATATGAAGACTATTTCAACAACTTGGCTAGGAAATTCCTCACCAGGTTTTCCATCAAGAAGGATAAAACAAAGCATTCCTCGAGCTTACTAGGAGTAAAGCAAGAAGTCGGGGAAAGCCTTCGTGACTACATGGAAAGATTCAATAAAGCTTGTCTGAAAATCCACAATCTGCCAACCGAAGCTGTGATCATGGGTCAGGTGAAAGTCCTAAAAGAAGGACCATTCTCCCAGTCCATATCTAAATGACACCTGACTTCTTTAAATGAAGTGCAAGAAAGGACAAAGAAATACATCAACATGGAAGAAAATTTCTGACTTAGAGAACCTCCCTCGCGAGCAAACTTGCCCTACTATCAAACTCGGGACAAAGAAAGGGAACCCAAGAAGAAAGAGGAATAAAATATAGAAAAGCCTCGAAAGTATCACAACTACATCCCTCTAAGGGTTTCCCTGGTTGATGTTTACAGAGAAATATACCATACAGAGAAGCTTCTACATCCTCGTCCGATTAAGCATAAGAAAGCTGGAAGTCGGACTGAATATTGTGAGTACCACAAGCTGTACGGGCATTCCACTAATAAATGTTATCAAAAAGTTGGCCATAGAAGGCCGATTTGATAGATACCTAGCAGAAAGGCTGGACAACCTGAGGAAGAGAAGAAGAGATGAAGAAGGAGAACGACCAGAACGCCCTCCTCACACCCCCGAGTGACACATGCACATGATTAATGGTGGATTTACAGGAGGAGAAATATCAAAATCCTCAAAAAAGGCACCTCAAGGAAGCATATCAAGTCGGGGAAGATAGTCAATCGTCCGACTTACCCACTATCTCCTTCACTAAAGTGGATGCTTAAGGAATAGTACTGTTGAACGAATTTTTGACGGTTTAGAATTTCACAAATGAATTCTCGTTGCAAGTATAGTTTCTAAACCAACAATAATCCCTTCATACAAAAATTTGTTTGTCACAAGTAACAAACCCCTAAAATTAATAACCGAAGTATTCAAACCTCGGGTCGTTCTCCCTAGGAATTGCAATAAAGTGTTCTTGTTATTGGTTAGAGGTATGTTTTGGGATTTTTGGAATAAGAAACAAGAAAAGTAAATTGCAAAGGAAATTAAATGACAAAAAGAGGTCTTGGCAAGGTTTGGTGGTCAAGGATCTCTATCCTTATCACTAACCACAACATGATAATTGCAAGGATTAATCCCATTAAGTCATCTTCTAACAAGTAAAGGAAAGTCAAATGAGCTATATCAATCCAAGTCCATAAGTCCTAGCCACTCACTAATTGAATTAATGAAAACTAGAGTTAATGGCTATCAATTATCAATCACTTGGACATTAGTAACTCAAGAATTCCTAAGTTACCTTCCCAAGCCAAGAACATAAAATTCTATTCTAAAATTCAACCAAGCATTCCATCAAACACTTAGAAGGCATAAAAGGAAAGTAAAAGGAATTAAACAACAACAAAGCAATTCAACAATAAAGGAGCATGAATCATAAATTACATTAAAAGAGAAATAGAAGAAACAAAAGTGTATCAACATAAAAGTAGAGAATTACAAGAATTAAATGCTAAACTAGAGAGAGGAGAGATAGAGAAACAAGAATTGATAAAGGAAAAGTAAATCAAAGCATGAAATTAACCTAGATCTAAGAAATCCTAATCTAGATCTAACCTAATTCTAGAGTGAAGAGAGAGTTTCTCTCTCTAGAAACTAACTTTTCCTCCAAAATTAAACTCAAACTAAACTAATATGTTGTAAGGCGTTGACTCCCCCTTGAATTCTGCCTTAAATAGCCTCAGAAATAAGTTGGATCTGGGCCTAGAAAGCCCAGAATTCGCCTCCAGCGTTTTGCCTTTAAGCGAGTCACGTGCGAGCATCGACGCGTACACGTGGGTCACGCGTACGCATCGCTTGACAATTTCCTATCCACGCGTACGTGTCATGTACGCGTACGCATCTGCTGCGCGTGCGCGTCGATCTCAGCATCCCAAATCCTTATTTCTTCATGAGTTCTCCACTTGCATGCTTTTCCTCTTCACCTCTTTGATCCATTCCTAGCTTTTTCAATCCTGAAATCACTAATAAACGCATCAAGGCATCTAGTGGAATCAAAGGTGAATGAAAATTAGCCAATTAAGGCCTAAAAAGCATGTTTTCACACTTAAGCACAAATTATGAGACAATCATGAAACCATGCTATTTCATTGAATAAATGTGGGTAAAAGGTCATAAAGTCCCCCAAATTAAGCATAAGATAAACCCTAAAAATGGGGTTTATCAAGTACCAGGGCATGACAACCCAGTGGTGATAACTATAATCCTTAAATGCTAACCTCCACCAAACCTTGGTAGATCAAGGCAGCTCGGCAGATATTCTGTTTAAACCCGCCTTTGACAAGCTCGGGTTAGAGGAAAAGGATCTAAGGACATACTCGGATAGCCTTTTTGGACTAGGAGACACTCCAATCCGACCTCTAAGTTACATCTCATTGTACACCACCTTCGAAAAAGGTGCTAGGTCAAGGACACTAAGTGTTGACTACATTGTAGTCAATGTAAGTTTAGCCTACAATGCCCTAATAGGTCGGACAACTTTAAATCGACTTTCAATTGTCGTCTCCACCCTACATCTTTGCATGAAGTTTCCCACAGCTGAAGGGATTGCCACTATAAAAGGAGACCAAAAGTTAGCAAGAAAATGCTATAATGAAAGCCTTAGTTTAAAAGGCAGCTCGAAAGTTAAAGAAGTCAACACAATCGAGTTAGGTGGAGTCCGAGATCGAGAAGAACTATGACCTCAACCAGAAGGCAAAATAGAAGAGATACAAATTGGAGATCACCCCGACAAGACAACGAGCATAAGGGCAAACCTGGAGGAAAGCCTAAAGAAACAACTCGTTGAACTGTTGAGGAAAAACTTCGATCTCTTTGCCTGGAAAGCCTCTCACATGCCTGGTATTGATCCCGACTTGATGTGTGGGCGTAATTTGTAACCCACTAACTTACCGGCAAGTGCATCGGGTCGTACCAAGTAATACCTTACATGAGTAAGGGTCGTCCCACGAGGATTGATGGACTAAGCAATAATGGTTAAATGATTTACTTAGTTAGACAAACATAAAATGGTTTTGAGATGTTCAAAAGGTTTAAGTTCGAACTCAGAATATCAAAAGGATAGACAAATAAATAAGTTGGGAATAAAATATTGAGAAGGCAGTTAAAGTTTCAGAGTTATCTATTTTCTGGATTGACTTTTCTTATTAACTATTTTAATCATGCAAGATTTAATTCATGGCAAACTATTTGTGACTAGACCCTAATTCCTTACACCTTCCTAGTCTCCTCTAAAATTCATCAACTACCAATTCCTTGGTCAATTAATTCCAATTAGAGGGTGTGATCAAATTCCAGTTTATATGCCACAAGAATCCTAATTGTCCAAAAATAAAGGGATTATATGTCACGTATCCCATTAAATACAAACAATTAGAAATTCAGGATAATATGTTTTCAAGCTATTGTTCAAGTAAAGAGCTTTTCCAAGTTATATTATCAATCCATACAATAGATAGAGCTCCTAACCTTAACAATGGAGGATTAGTTGCTCATGAAATATGGAATGTAAATTCGTATGGAATAATGTTGTGGAATGTTCTTCTGGAACCACCCTGTTGGGATCCCTTTTATAACTAATCCTAATAATTTAAAAATCAAATTTCTAAAATTAAAATTAAAATAATATCTTTTCCTAAGATAAGATTTGAATTTAAATTCGAATTAATTAACAAGTCTTCAGCTGATGGGTGGGGACCACTTGATTTATCCCTTCTGCAGCTTCTAATCCGTGATTTCTGGGCTAAGAACTGGGTCAACACAGCCCAGAAATTGCCCCCAGTGTTTTTCTGTGTTTTCTGCACGTGGCGCATGTCACGCGTACGCATTGGTCACGCGCACGCGTCGATGGTCCTTTTTCGCGAGTCACACGGACACGTCAGTCACGCGTTCGCGTCATTTGTGCAGATTCTAGTCCACGTGTTCGCGTCATTACGATTTCCTCCATTCCGTGTGGTTGCGTGAGCCATGCGTCAGCGTCAGTATTCGCTGGTCATCTCCTTGGTTTTCTCTTTCTCTGCAGAAACTTCATCAAATCCATCCGAATGCTACCTAAAATGAATAAAATTGCACAAAACTCAAAATAGCATCCATAGTGGCTAAAATATAATTAATTCTTAATTAAACTCAACAAGTTAGATGAAAATTCACTAGGAAAAGATAGGAAAGATGCTCACGCATCACAACACCAAATTTAAACTGTTGCTTGTTCTCAAGCAACCAAAAACTAATATAAGCTTAGGATGTGAATTTGCATGAGAATGAGAGTTCGATTAAGCTCATGTCTCTTCTTATAGTGGGGTTTACAACTGCAATCCTGAATAGTTTTGGTATCTCACTTTATCCTTTGAAGTTCAGAATGATTGGCATCCATAGGAACTCAGAATCCAGATAGTGTTATTGATTCTCCTAGTTTAGTATGTTGATTCTTGAACACAGCTACTTTATGAATCTTGGCCATGACCCTAAGCATTTTGTTTTCTAGTATTACCACCGGATACATAAATGCCACAGACACATAACTGGGTGAACCTTTTCAGATTGTGACTCAGCTTTGCTAGAGTCCCCAGTTAGAGGTGCCCAGAGTTCTTAAGCACACTCTTTTTGCTTTGGATCACGACTTTAACCGCTCAGTCTCAAGCTTTTCACTTGACACCTTCACGCCACAAGCACATGGTTAGGGACAACTTGATTTAGCTGCTTAGGCCAGGATTTTATTCCTTTGGGCCCTCCTATCCATTAATGCTCAAAGTCTTGGATCCTTTTTACCCTTTGCCTTTAAGTTTAAAGGGTTATTGGCTTTTTCTGCTTGCTCTTTTTTTTCTTTATTTTATTTATTTTTTCTTTTTTTTTTCGCAAGCTTTGTGTTTTTCACTGCTTTTTCTTGCTTCAAGAATCAATTTTATGATTTTTCAGATTATCAATAACATTTCTCTTTTTCATCATTCTTTCAAGAGCCAACAATTTTAACATTCATAAACTTCACTATAAAAAATATGCACTGTTCAATCATTCATTCAGAATCACAGAAAATACCACCACATCTAAGTAAGTGAGACTACTCTAAAAATTAAATTCAAATTCTCATGCACTACATCTGTTCATCTTTCTTTTTGATTTCAAGCTTAGTGGGTAATACATGAGACATCTTTCAGAATTATAGCACTTAACAGAAAAATTAAACTAGAACCTATGAATCTACTAATAAAGGATCATGCAGCAAACAAAGCATAATAGCAGAAAACCGGAACATATATGACAAAAGCGGGAGGGAATAAAAAATGAAAGGAACTCAACCACCTTAGTTATCCTAGCGGTTGTTTATTCTTCAGGTTGTGCTCCTCAGTGAAGATGATTTGCCTCCCTTTTGGTGCCATAGGAATAAACAAAAAACTTCTAAGCAAAGCGTCAACACCAAACTTAAAGGTTTGCTTGTCCTCAAGCAAAGAAGAACTGAAAATAGAAAGAGATAAATTATTATGAAGAAAGAAAAAAAATAAGAGGATAAAAGAATAAGCGAGAATAGGGATTGGGAGAGAGAGAGAAAGAAAACTGGGCGGCGCAAACAACGCGTTCGCGTACGTCGCGCATTCTTCATAATGACGCATTAGCGTCAGGCACGCACGAAGTCAGCCGTGCGCCCGCGTTACTTTCTGTTTGCATGGCTTGGGAGCCAAATTTGCATACGATGCGTTCGCGTCATGCACGCGCTCGCGTGGATGGCCATATGTGCAACTGACGCGAACGCGTCAGTCACGCGTCCGCATGACCAAATTTGTGCTTTTAGCACACTTCTTGCCCCAAGCCGGTACAACTCTCTGCCCAAACGCTCTTTTACGTCGAATTTGCAGGTCACGCGTTCGCGTCGGTGACGCGCCCGCGTGAATAGCGAAAATCACAAACGACGCGAACGCGTGGGGTACGCGTTCGCGTGCGAAAGGCATGAGTCCAGTGCCACTTCCGCGCAACTCTCTGTCAATTTTCATTGTTCACGCACACATGATTGACGCGTTCGCGTCAATGACGCTTGCGCGTCGTGTGCCCTTTTTTTTTTCAAATAGCTTGAGGTATTCGGTTCCTGTGATAAAATAGCTGCATGATCAGAAAATTAGTAAGAACTTAATAAAAACCAAACAAGTAAGAAAACTACTACTACGAAAAATAACTAAGGATACGAAATTATCGGGTTGCCTCCCGACAAGTGCTTCTTTAACGTCACTAGCTTGACGGTCAGTTCTGCTAGTTCAGCAGATGAGTGGACCTCTGGCGATCGATCTCGCCTCCAAGGTAGTGCTTCAGCCTCTGGCCATTCACTGTAAACTTCCTGTCAAAATTCTCTTCCTGTATTTCCACATGACCGTACGGTGAAGCTCTGGTAACCACAAATGGTCCTGACCACCGGGATTTCAGCTTCCTGGGAAAGAATTTGAGCTTTGAATTGTATAGAAGCACTATCTGTCCTGGCTCAAAGGCTCTGATGGCTATCTTCTTGTCATGCAATAGCTTAGTTCTCTCCTTATAGAGCTTGGCATTCTCATAGGCTGAGTATCTGAATTCATCAAGCTCATTCAACTGAAGCATTCGCTTAATTCCTGCAGCTTCTGAATTAAGGTTCAGGTACCTGATTGCCCAGTAAGCTTTATGCTCCAGTTTGACTGGCAAGTGACAGGCTTTGCCATAGACCAACTGATACGGGGACATGCCAATAGGAGTCTTGTACGCTATCTGGTATGCCCAGAGAGCATCATCAAGCTTCCTAGACCAGTCCTTTCTTGAAATACTGACGGTCTTGTCTAAAATTCTCTTAAGTTTCCTGTTGGAAACTTCAACCTGTCCACTTGTCTGAGGGTGATAGGGGGTTGCCACTTTATGACGGACTCCATATCTATGCAGAAGAGAGTCCAACTGTCTGTTACAGAAGTGACTTCCTCCATCACTAATGAGTGTCCTTGGGACACCAAACCGGCTGAAGATATATCTCTGAAGAAAGATCATTACCACCTTGGCATCATTGGTGGGCAAAGCCACAGCTTCCACCCACTTGGACACATAGTCGACTGCCACTAGAATATAGTTGTTTGAATGTGAGGGTAGGAAAGGTCCCATGAAATCAATACCCCACACATCAAACAACTCAACCTCAAGAATCCCCTGCTGTGGCATTTCATGGTTGGCAGGGAGATTCGTGGCTTTTTCACATCTGTCACAATGCTTTACAAATGCTCTTGAGTCTCTGAAGAGAGTCGGCTAGTAAAACCCGCTCTGAAGGACCTTTGTAGCTATCCTTTCACCACCAAAGTGGCCTCCATACTCAGAACCATGACAGTGCCAAAGAATCTGCTA
Source organism: Arachis ipaensis (assembly GCF_000816755.2). Lineage (NCBI taxonomy): Eukaryota > Viridiplantae > Streptophyta > Magnoliopsida > Fabales > Fabaceae > Arachis > Arachis ipaensis. The sequence continues at coordinate 85,321,566 of NC_029793.2, forward strand.
TTTTTCTTCATCTGGGACACACCTCCGGATAATTCCATCTGAACACCTTTTAAAAAGGTATGGTTCCTCCCAAATGTAGTACTTTGCATCAGTCAATAGCTTCTTCACTTGTTGCCTACTGTACTCCCTTGGGATAAAATTCATGGCCTTATAATTTGCAATGTCTGCAAACCATGGAGCCTGCTGAATGAGGAATAATTGCTCATCCGGAAATGTCTCAGTTACAGCTATAGGTGGTTGCACTCCTGCTTCAGGCTCAATTCTAGAGAGATGGTCAGCTACTTGATTTTCTGACCCTTTCCTGTCTTTTATCTCAATATCAAACTCCTGAAGGAGCAACACCCATCTGATTAATCTTGGTTTAGAATCCTGCTTGGTTAGAAGGTACTTCAAAACAGCATGGTCAGTATAAACAATAACCTTAGAACCAAGTAAATAGGACCTAAACTTATCAACAGCATACACAACAGCTAATAATTCCTTTTCTGTAGTTGTGTAATTCTTTTGAGCATCATTTAACACACGACTGGCATAATAAATGACATGTACAAGCTTACCATGCCTCTGTCCTAAAACAGCTCCTATAGCAAAATCACTAGCATCACACATTAATTCAAATGGTAAATCCCAGTCAGGGGGAGCTATAATGGGAGCAGAGGTAAGGTTTACTTTCAGAGTTTCAAAAGCATGCAGACAATCAGAATAAAAGACAAAAGGAACATCAGCAACCAACAGGTTGCTTAATTGTTTAGCAATTTTAGAAAAATCCTTTATAAATCTTCTATAAAATCCTGCATGACCCAAAAAACTCCTAACTGCCTTAACATTAGTTGGTGGTGGTAATTTTTCAATTACCTCCACCTTTGCTTTATCTACCTCAATCCCCTTACTTGAAATCCGGTGTCCAAGAACAATGCCTTCTGTAACCATAAAATGATATTTTTCCCAATTTAAAACAAGGTTTGATTCTTGACACCGTTTCAAGACAAGAGATAAATGTTTAAGGCAGGATTCAAAAGAATTACCAAAAACAGAAAAGTCATCCATAAATATCTCAATAAACTTTTCAACCATATAAAAAAAAATTGAAAGCATACACCTCTGAAAAGTTGCTGGAGCATTGCAAAGTCCAAATGGCATTCTCCTGTAGGCAAATACTCCAAAGGGGCATGTGAATGCTGTCTTCTCTTGATCTTGAGGGTCCACTGCAATTTGATTATATCCAGAATATCCATCTAGAAAACAATAAAAAGCATGACCAGCTAACCTCTCAAGCATCTGATCAATGAACGGGAGGGGGAAATGATCCTTCCTTGTAGCAGTGTTGAGCCTCCTGTAATCTATGCACATTCTCCATCCTGTGACTGTTCTTGTAGGAATAAGCTCATTCTTTTCATTCTTGATCACTGTCATCCCTCCTTTCTTGGGAACTACCTGCATAGGACTTACCCAAGGACTGTCAGAAATAGGGTAAATAATACATGCTTTCCATAATTTCATTACCTCTTTTTGGACCACCTCTTTCATAGTTGGATTGAGTCTCCTTTATGGTTGCACAACTGGTTTAGCATCATCTTCAAGAAGGATCTTGTGCATACACTTGGTTGGACTAATCCCCTTCAAATCACTAATGGTCCACCCAAGAGCTGTTTTATGGTTCCTGAGCACTGAAATAAGCGCCTCCTCTTCTTCAGGCTTCAAAGAAGAGCTAATAATCACTGAATATGAATCATTTCCACCCAAAAACACATATTTCAGAGAAGGGGGTAAGGGTTTGAGCTCAAGCTTGGGGGCTTTCTCCTCCTTGATTGGCGTGTTCATCAGCTCCTTTTGGGGTGGTGAATTGTCAACTTCAACTAATTCACACTCAGAAATAGGATCCAAAACATCATCAAGTACCTCAGTTTCCAGTACTTCTTGAATAAGTGGTTCAATAACATCTATTTTCATACACCCCCCAGAATCATTGGGGTGCTTGAGGGCTTCAAAAACATTTAGGACCACCTGTTCTTCATTGACCCTCAGGGTTAATTCACCCTTTTGCACATCAATCAGAGCTCTACCTATAGCTAAAAAGGGTCTACCAAGTATAATAGAGGGTTTTACCTCCTCTTCCATGTCTAATATAACAAAATCAACAGGAAAAATAAATGGTCCTACTTTAACAAGTAAATCTTCAACTACAACCATAGGTAATTTAATAGAAAGATCCGCAAGTTGAAGAGAAATACGAGTGGGTTTTACCTCCTCAATTTGAAGCTTTTTCATCACTGAAAGTGGCATGAGATTGATGCTAGCTCCAAAATCACATAAAGCTCTCCGAATGCCGACTTCTCCAATGGTGTAAGGAATGACAAAGCTTCCTGGGTCTGGCATCTTCTCAGGAAGGGTGTGTTGAATAATAGCAATGCATTCCTTGGTTAACACCACAGTTTCTTGCTCCTTCCAATTCCTCTTGTGGGTCAACAACTCTTTCATAAATTTAGCGTAGAGAGGCATTTGCTCCAGAGCCTCTGCAAAAGGAATGTTGATCTGCAGCTTCTTGAAGACATCTAAAAATTTAGAGAATTGTTTTTCTTTGGACGCCTTCTGAAGTCTCTGAGGATATGGCATTTTTGGCTTGTATTCAGGGGCCTTTGGTAAGGTGGGATAAGTGTCAAGAGAGTCAGGAAACGGGTTGTCTGCACGCTTAGGAGGGGCGTGCTCTACTTCTTCCTTCTTCTCCTCTGGAGTTTTCTTTTCAACTAGATCTTCATTGACCTTGGTCTCAGAACCAGCTACTTTACCACTTCTCAATTGAATAGCCTTGCAATCTTTTCTTGGGTTCACCACTGTATCACCAGGGAATGTATTTGAAGACCTTTCAAGTAATTGCTTGCTCATTTGACCCATTTGCACCTCCAAGTTTCTAATAGAGGCTCTGGTTTCTTGTATGAAACTCATCATCGTCTCCCATTTAGAATCTTCTTGGGATTTAGAATTTGCCTGCTGAGGTGTTTGTTGTTGCTGAGACTGAAATTGGCGGTTATTATAGTTGTTCTATTGAAAACTGCCCTAAGAACTATTGTTGAAGTTCTGAGGTCTCTGAGGTTGATCTCTCCACCCAAATTTTGGGTGATTCCTCTACCCCTGATTGTATGTCTTGGAATATGGATCATTGTTGGGATTCCTCGGACCACTCCCCATGTAATTCACCTGTTCAGAAGAGGGTTGAGCATAATCATAATTATCATTTTGCATAAAGTTACCTGCCATGTCATAGGAAACTTGATGTGGTGGATTTTGGGTGTTGATAGCTGAGACTTGCATGCCACCCATCTATTGAGTAAGTAGATTTATTTGCTGAGACATCAGCTTGTTCTGAGCAAGAAGAGCATTAACATCTTCTACTTCCAACACGCCTCTCTTCTGGGGGGTCTAAGAGTTCACAGGATTCCTGTTAGATGAGTATAAATATTGGTTGCTTATTGCAACCAATTCAATCAGCTCAATAGTCTCCTCTGGTGTCTTCTTCTTGTGCAATGAACCGCCTGCAGAAGTATCTAAGCTCATCTTGGACATCTCTCCCAAGCCTTCATAGAAGATATCTAGTTGGATTTGGAGAACATGTCCGGAGGGCATTGCCTGGTCAGTAGCTTGTATCTCTCCCAGGCTTCATAAAGTGTTTCTCCCTCCTTCTGTCTGAAGGTCTGAACCTCTAACCTAAGCTTAGTCAGCTTCTTTGGTGGGAAAAATTTAGTGAGAAACTCTGTAACAACCTTGTCCCAAGTATTCAGACTCTCCTTTGGTTGTGAATCTAGCCATAGCTTTGCTTTATCCCTCAGAGCAAACGGGAAAAGCATGAGTTTGTACACCTCTGGGTTCACTCCATTTGTCTTCACAATATCACATATCTGCAGAAAATCAGATATAAATTGATTTGGATCTTCGTGAGGAAGACCATGATACTGGCAATTTTGTTGCACCAGGGTGACCAATTGTGGCTTCAACTCAAAGTTGTTTGCAGTTATAGGAGGCACCACAATGCTCTTTCCATAAAGATCTGTAGTAGGAGCAGAATAAGAGCCAAGCACTCTCTTTTGTTGATCATCCCCATTCGGATTTACCACATTGACATTAACAGCGTTATTATTTGCCATAGTGGACTCTGCAGCCTTGCAAAGTCTTGCTTTTTGTAAACGTCACCTGAAAGTTCTTTCAGGTTCAGGATCAAAGTCTAAGAGATGTTCTTTGTCTCTATTCCTGTGCATACACCAGCAGAAAATAAGAAAAAATGGGACTCTCTACGTCAGAGTACAGAGAAGTCCCTGTGAGGTAACCTGTGTAAAATAATAAAATAAAAATACTAAAAAAATTCAAAAATACGTAAACAAAAGGGAAAAGAAAAAAAAATTAACATAAAGAAAAGAAAAAAGAAAAAATAATCGTAAGAAAAAAATGCAAAATAAAAAAATAAAAATTAATAATAATAGAAAAAAAATATAAAAAAATTATCTAATCTAAGCAATCAAACAATGAGTAGTTGTTAATCACAATCAATCCCCAGCAACGGCACCAAAAACTTGGTGCGTTATTTGTAACCCACTAACTTACCGGCAAGTGCACCGGGTCGTACCAAGTAATACCTTACGTGAGTAAGGGTCGATCCCACGAGGATTGATGGACTAAGCAACAATGGTTAAATGATTTAATTAGTTAGACAAACATAAAATGGTTTTGAGATGTTCAAAAGGTTTAAGTTCGAACTCAGAATATCAAAAGGATAGACAAATAAATAAGTTGGGAATAAAATATTGAGAAGGCAGTTAAGGTTTCAGAGTTATCTATTTTCTGGATTGACTTTTCTTATTAACTATTTTAATCATGCAAGATTTAATTCATGGCAAACTGGTGCACGAATTGTGAATTACACTTTTCACAACGCGTACCACTAACCAGCAAGTGCACTGGGTCGTCCAAGTAATACCTTACGTGAGTAAGGGTCGAATCCCACGGAGATTGTTGGTTTGAAGCAATCTATGGTTATCTTGTAAATCTTAGTCAGGAAGTCAATTATGTTTATCAGTTGAATTGTGAATAACCAGTAGAGCATAAATTAAAGGTTACTTGTTGTGCAGTAATGGAGAATATGTTGGAGTTTTGGAGATGCTTTGTCTTCTGAATCTCTGCTTTCCTCTGTCTTCTGATTCATGCACGCACGTCCCCCTATGGCAAGCTATGTGTTTTTTGCTTTGGACCTTGACTTTAACCGCTCAGTCTCAAGTTTTCACTTGACACCTGCACGCCACAAGCACATGGTTAGGGACAGCTTGGTTTAGCCGCTTAGACCAGTATTTCAGTCCTTTAGGCCCTCCTATCCACTGATGCTCAAAGCCTTGGGATCCTTTTTAATTGCCCTTGCCTTTTGGTTTTAAGGGTTATTGGCTTTTTCAAAAGATTTTGAAAAGAGTTGGATTGAATTTGGAAAGATGGATTTTTAGAAATTAGGGATTTTAGAAACCAGGGTTCTTGATATGTTCATGTAAAAAAAATCATGCATTGAAGCATAAAATTTGAAATTAAAATGGAAATACATGTGGGATTCCTGGATTTGGCTTCTCCCTGTCCTCCTGGCGTTTGAACGCCCAAACACTGCCTGTTTTGGGCGTTCAGCGCCCAAATGCTGATCTCCTGGGCGTTCAGCGCCCAGTTGCTGCCATTACTGGCGTTCAACGCCCAGTGGGTGGCCATTCCTAGCGTTGAACGCCCAAATGCTGCCATTACTGGCGTTCAGCGCCCAGTGGATGCCCATTTTGGGCGCTGAACGCCCAAAATGCCCCTTTACTGGCGGTTTCTTGCCATTGAGCTCTTTTACTCTGTTTTGTGTGCCGAGGTCTTCTGTAAATGATTATTTACCTTGTTGTCAATGAATTCTATATAAACAAATAAAAATAAAAATAGAAATAGGGCAAAATGCTCAGAGGATTGTTGCCCTATGGCTGGGTTGCCTCCCAGCAAGCGCTTCTTTATTGTCTTTAGCTG
>NC_029793.2:85327609-85335345 GCF_000816755.2 Arachis ipaensis
CTGTCCATTGACAATGAACTTCTTATCAGAATCAATATCTTGAAGCTCCACATAACCATATGGTTTGTAATTTGTAATCACGTATGGTCCCCTCCACCGGGATTTCAGTTTCCCGGGGAATAGCCTGAGTCTAGAGTTAAACAACAGAACCTTCTGTCCTTGTTCAAAGATTCTAGATGACAGCTTTCTGTCATGCCACTTTTTTTATTTTTCTTTATAGAGCTTGGCATTTTCGAAAGTTGTGAATTTGAATTCCTCTAGCTCATTTAGCTGGAGCAATCGTTTTTCTCCTGCTAGTTTGGCATCAAAGTTTAGGAATCTGGTTGCCCAGTAGGCCTTATATTCCAGTTCCACGGGCAGGTGACATGCCTTACCATACATGAGTTGGTATGGAGAGGTACCTATAGGGGTCTTGAATGCTGTCCTGTAAGCCCACAGAGCATCATCCAAGCTCCGTGCCCAATCCTTTCTACGGGTATTTACTGTCCGTTCCAGGATTCTCTTTAATTCTCTATTAGAGACTTCAGCTTGCCCATTGGTTTATGGATGATATGGAGTGGCCACCTTATGGCGAATTCCATACCGAACCATGGCAGAGTAAAGCTGTTTATTGCAGAAGTGAGTGCCCCCATCACTGATTAGTACTCTAGGGACACCAAACCTGCTAAAGATGTGTTTCTGGAGGAACTTCAGCACCGTTTTAGTATCATTGGTGGGTCTGGCAATAGCCTCAACCCATTTTGATACATAGTCAACTGCCACCAGAATATAAGTGTTTGAGTATGATGGTGGGAAAGGTCCCATGAAGTCAATTCCCCATACGTCAAACAACTCAATTTCTAAGATTCCTTGTTGAGGCATGGCGTAACCATGGGGCAGATTACTAGCTCTTTGGCAACTGTCACAATTACGTACAAACTCTCGGGAATCTTTATAGAGTGTGGGCCAATAGAAGCCACATTGGAGGACCTTGGTGGCTGTTCGCTCACCTCCGAAATGGCCTCCATATTGAGATCCATGGCAATGCCACAGGATCCTCTATGCTTCTTCTCTAGGCACGCACCAACGGATAATTCCGTCTGCACATCTCTTAAAGAGATAGGGCTCATCCCACAAGTAGTACTTTGCATCAGTAATTAGTTTCCTTTTTTGTATTCTATTGTACTCCTTGGGTATGAACTTTGCAGCTTTATAGTTTGCAATATCGGCAAACCATGGTGCTTCCTGAATGGCAAATTGATGCTCATCAGGGAACGTCTCAGAGATCTCAAGGAAGGGGAGGGACGTCCCTTCCACTGGCCCTATCCGGGACAGATGATCAGCTACTTGGTTCTCTGTCCCTTTTCTGTTTCTTATTTCTATATCAAACTCTTGCAGAAGCAATACCCATCTGATGAGCCTGGGTTTTGAATCCTGCTTTGTGAGTAGATATTTAAGAGCAGCATGGTCAGTGTACACAATCACTTTTGATCCTACTAAGTATGATATGAACTTGTCAATGGCGTAAACCACTGCAAGTAGTTCTTTTTCTGTGGTTGTGTAATTTTTCTGGGCATCATTTAGAATGCGACTGGCATAATAAATGACATGCAGAAGCTTGTCATGCCTCTGTCCCAATACTGCACCAATGGCATGATCACTGGCATCACACATTAACTCAAATGGCAATGTCCAGTCTGGTGCAGAAATGACTGGTGCTGTGATCAGCTTAGCTTTCAGCGTTTCAAACGCCTGCAGACATGCTGTGTCAAACACGCCAAGAGCTGTCTTGTGTGTCCTTAGCACTTGAATAAGTGCTTCCTCTTCCTGTGAATTTAAAGCAGAGCTTATGATCACTGGAAAGGTGTCACCTTCTCCTAGAAATGCATATTTCAAGGATGGTGGCAGTGGCTTGAGCTCCGGTTTAGGAGGTTTTTCCTCTTTCAGAAGAAAGTTCAGAGGCTCTTTCATGTCCTCTGAATCCTCCAAATCAGGCTGAACATCCTTAAAGATGTCTTCCAACTCTGATTCAAGACTCTCAGCCATGTTGATCTCTTCTACCAAAGAGTCAATAAGGTCAACTTTCATGCTGTCTCTTGATGTGTCTGGATGCTGCATGGCTTTGACACCGTTCAACTTGAACTCGTCATCGTTGACTCTCAGGGTTATTTCCCCCTGTTGGACGTCAATGAGGGATCGTCCAGTTGCTAGGAAGGGTCTTCCTAGAATGAGAGTGGCACTCTTGTGCTCCTCTATTTCCAGCACAACAAAGTCAGTGGGAAAGGCAAATGGCCCAACTCTGACAATCATGTCCTCAATCATGCCTGATGGGTATTTAGTGGAACCATCAGCAAGTTGGAGACATATCCGGGTTGGTTTAACTTCGTCAGTTAAGCCAAGCTTCCTGATAGTGGATGCAGGTATTAGGTTAATGCTTGCTCCAAGATCGCATAAGGCTGTCTTGGTGCAATCACCTTCTAATATGCATGGTATCAGAAAACTCCCAGGGTCTTTAAGCTTTTCAGTGTCACAGATCATCACCTTCATCACGGTTAAGCGCGAATGAACATCTTAGATAGGAACAAGCGTTTTTGAATGGAAAACAGAAATACTTGCATTAATTCATCGAGACACAGCAGAGCTCCTCACCCCCAAAAATGAGGTTTAGAGACTCAAATTTTTGCTCAGCTCCTTCAATTTCAGCCAGAAAAATACCTGAAATTACAGAAAAACACACAACTCATAGTAGAAATATGAAATATGAATTTTTCCTGAAAACTACTAGAAATAGACTAAAAACTAACTAAAACATACTCTAAACTATATGAAATTATCCCCAAAAAGCGTATAAAATATCCGCTCATCACAAACTAGTTGTGACTAGACCCTAATTCCTTAGACCTTCCTAGTCTCCTCTAAAATTCATCAACTGCTAATTCCTTGGTCAATTAATTCCAATTAGAGGGTGATGATCAAATTCCAATTTATATGCCACAAGAATCCTAATTGTCTAAAAATAAAGGGATTATATGTCACGTATCCCGTTAAATACAAACAATAAGAAATTCAGGATAATATGTTTTCAATCTATTGTTCAAGTAAAGAGTTTTTCCAAGTTATACAAGAACTCAAATAGAACATGGGTCATACTTCTGTTGCACCAAAATTCATAAAATAAAGAACGAAAATAATTATTGAAATATAAATCAAAACATGAATTAAAATAGAAAAATAATATTATTAATTCATACAATAGACAGAGCTCCTAACCTTAACAATGGAGGATTAGTTGCTCATGAAATATGGAATGTAAATTTGTATGGAATAATGTTGTGGAATGTTCTTCTGGAACCACCCTATTGGGATCCCTTTTATAACTAATCCTAATAATTTAAAAATCAAATTTCTAAAATTAAAATTAAAATAATATCTTTTCCTAAGATAAGATTTGAATTTAAATTCAAATTAATTAACAAGTCTTCAGCTGATGGGTGGGGACCACTTGATTTATCCCTTCTGCAGCTTCTAATCTGTGATTTCTGGGCTAAGAACTGGGTCAACACAACCCAGAAATCGCCTCCAGCATTTTTCTGTATTTTCTGCATGTGGCGCATGTCACGCGTACGCGTCGGTAACGCGCACGCGTCGGTCACGCGCACGCGTCGATGATCCTTTTTTGTGAGTCACGCGGACGCGTCGGTCACGCGTTCGCGTCATTTGTGCAGATTCCAGTCCACGCGTTCGCGTCAGGCACGCGATCGCGTCATTGCGATTTCCTCCATTCCGCGCGGTTGCGTGAGCCATGCATCAGCGTCGGTATTCGCTGGTCATCTCCTTGGTTTCTTCTCTTTCTATGCAGAAACTTCATCAAATCCATCCGAATGCTACCTAAAATGAATAAAATTGTACAAAACTCAAAATAGCATCCATAGTGGCTAAAATATAATTAATTCTTAATTAAACTCAATAAGTTAGATGCAAATTCACTAGGAAAAGATAGGAAAGATGCTCACGCATCAATGTGCTATAGGTTTGCTGTATACCCAAGTTCCTGACCTGTTCAGCAGAAGCGCAGAAAGCTCAGACCAAAACAAACACAGGTCATAGAAGAGCAAGTGTAGGACCTTCTAGAAGCAGGATTTATAAGAGAGGTGAAATATCTGCTTTGGCTAGCCAATCTTGTATTGGTGAAAAAGCAAAACGGAAAATGGAGAACGTGCATCGATTACACTAACCTCAATAAAGCATGCCCTAAGGACCCTTATCCATTCCCTAGCATAGATGCTTTGTTCGACTCAGCATCAGGCTATAGATACTTGTCCTTTAGGGACGCCTACTCGGGATACAATCAAATTTCGATCTACAAACTAGATCAAGAAAAGACCTCATTTATAACTCCAAAGACAAACTGTTGCTACACAGTAATGCCTTTTAGATTGAAGAATGCAGGAGCTACCTACCAACGATTGATGGATAACCTGTTTTCCTCTCACATAGGAAAAGTCATGGAAGTATATGTGGATGACATGCTCGTTAAGACCAAAGAGGACAGAATACTATTGTCCAACCTATCCAAAGTATTCTCCACTATAAGAAAGCATGAAATGAGGTTAAATCCCTCAAAGTATACCTTTGCAGTAGAAGCTGGGAAGTTCTTAGGGTTTATACTGACTCAAAGAGGAATAGAAGCAAAGCATGACAAATGCTAGGCTACAGTCAATATGAAGAGGCCGACCTATGTTAAAGAGGTCCAACAACTGAATGGAAGGCTGGCCACTCTATCCAGATTTTAGTAGGGTTAGCTCTGAAATGACTTCTTGATGATTAAGGTTTATGCCGGTCTAGAATTTCACAAAATAACTTTCGTTGCAAGTATAGTCCAAACCGGCAATGAATCCTCTCAACACAAATTAAAGAATTGCCACAATTCAAAACAAATAATAACCAGGAGTTTTAAGTCCTGGGTTGTCTCTCTCAGACTATGCAATTAAGATGTCACACTCTTGGTTGTGAAATAAGGGGTTTCTTTAATCAAGGAATGAAAGATTAAAAGAACTAAGAAATAAAAGAACTAACAAATGATCAACAAGGAAATCAATGCAATTAACAAGGAAACAAGATCAAAACTTGATGAAAATGCAATAAATGCATAAAAAAGCCTCGACTTGGGAATGAGAATTAAGGAATCCTATCATCGTCATAACCACAACTATGGCAATTATGATGAGTTAATCTCGCTTCATCAATCCCTAACATCGAGGAGTAAGTCAAGCGAGCATAACTGAATTTAATCCATAAGTCCTAGCTAACTTACTAATTACTTAGTAAAAAGCTAGCGTCAATGGAAACAAGAATCAACTAACAACCCAAGAATTACCACTAAATATCGGACATTATGACTCTAGTATCCTAGGAATTCAATTCCCAAGCCAAGGTGTGAAAATCTACTCAAAATCTATAGTTAGAATTTTCACAAACACCTTGTAGGCATAAAAACAAAACATGGTAAATTGCAAAAGATAATGAAAACTATAACCAAGCTGTCCACAATATCAACAATAGAAACTCAATTAAGCATATAGAAATAATAAAACATCAAATTTATAAACAAAAGATAAAAGAAATCAAAATTTCATATATTAACAAAATAACTTGAACCATAAGACAAAATAGCAAGAGTAGTGTAATTAAAGAGAAAATTAAAGAGTATTTAAAATAAAGATGAGCAAAATCCAAGATCAAAACTGAAACTATAAAATTCTACAATGAAACCTAAATAAATCCTAAAAGAGAATTTTGAAGAAACCTACTCTATACTACTCCTACTCCTAATTATGTTGTAATCTATGTAAAAGTGAGCTCCCTTGATGTATGTTCATTTCCCTTTGATATAGCCTTCCATTTGGCTTCAGTAACTCTAAAAATTGGGCCAAGAGAGAACCCCAAATTCGTGAGCCACGTGCTTTATTAATGAAGTCATGCGCTGGGACTTGTGCATAGACACAGATGTGTGCGTAGGCACAGATGTGTGCATACGCACAGAAGGTTGTGCGTATGCACACTTGACTGTGTGCTTCTCCTTTATTTTCTTCATGTGTTCTTCCATTTTGCATGCTTCCTTCCGCTTCTACCAAACCATTCATGCCTAATTGACCAGAAATTACTTAACAAAACATATTACGTCATCAAATGGAATAAAAGAGGAATTAAAATAATCAATTTAAGCACAAAAACATATGTTTTCACATTTAGATTCAAATTATAGAGAAATCACAAAAATATGCTATTTTGGTGATTAAGTGTGAGTTTATATGATGAAATCCATCCAATTTAAGCCAAAAATCATAATCAAATATGGACTCATCAATTTTCCCACACTTAAACAATAGCATGTCCTTATGCTATACACAAACAAGTATACTAAATACTATCTATTTCTATCTATACTATAGTTTACTTTTGATTTAGTGAAAACAAACCATCAAATTTCCAAACAAGCATATGGACATATAGGGCTACACAAATAAATAATTCAATGCAATCAAAATCCAAAGAATTTATTCAAGTCTCAAAAATGAAGCAACTTGCAAAAATGCCTAATAAGATGTATGGAAACATAAAATTGAGCAATTGAACCCTTACTGGATGTGTATACACTCTCAACGCTCAGTGTCTAAGGGTTTAAACACTCAAGTCTCCTCTAATCATACTTTCAAGGATTTGCTCTTCATCTAACAATCAATAAATATTTGATGCATGAATGCAAAAATCATGAGGACTTCTCAGAGTTGTAATAGGGTTAGGGTTAAAGTAGGATAAATATGGCTAAGTGGACTAAAAGATTGAAGCCTTGATTAATTTAGGTATCCAACTCAACCTATATTACCCTAATAATAACAATGCAACCTAACCTTCCATCACTTTCTTTCCCACAGATTTATGCATTGATTTTCATTTAGTTCTCATATGCATTCATTATTTATATTTTATTTTTCTTTGGGGAAACTATTGTCCCCTTTTGAATTGATTTTTTTTAAATCAAAATAAATGCATATGACTTAAGAATTTATACATAAATGCACCTATTTTCAAAATTTTCAATGCATACCCAAAATACTTTTATTCTTTTTACCCAAGTTCCTCCAAAATTCCCCCTTTCCCCATACTTAAATGCAACATAATTCTCAACCTAAGCTAATCAAGGATACAAATCAAGGTAATTCATGTTTTTCCGCTTAAGGTTGTGTTGTGATAATGTTAAAAACAATGGGTTAAATAAGGCTCAAAAGGGTTAACAATGATAGATGCAAGGGTATGTCCATATGGGTTAGTGAGCTCAAATTTAAAGATGGCCTCAATAATACTTAATGCATTCAAACATCAACTATTAGAAATAAAGAATTAAGCAAAACCAAGATCACAGTAATAGAAGGAGTATAGCACACAATGAACAAATTTTGTGGTTAGAATGTGTAATCATTCATTAAAAGCTGAACAACTCACAAGGTATTTTGTTCTATCTTTCCTCTATGATCCACAAAAATCATTCAAGCACGTTTACAAAGGATTTCCCGAATCAATTCAATAAAACGCCCTAAAAACAAAATTCTTGAAAATCTTTGTTATTTTTTACCAAAATTATTTCCTATATATTTATGTATCTCATGACAGATGCAATTCAAAAAGTTCCTAGTTCTTTTCTTAATTTTCAATATCCAAAAATCAATATGAACAATTAGCACAAAATTCAAATAGGC
>NC_029793.2:85335536-85353741 GCF_000816755.2 Arachis ipaensis
TCAATATATATCAACCAAAATAAAAATGCAACACTAGAGATAAACTAGAAGCAAACTAACATGTATACAAATGACCAAAATAAGAGTATATAGTGAAAAAGTCAAAGTACTATAAATATCCACAAAAAGCATAATAAGAACTAAAATAAACTAGATAACAAAGTGTTTAGAAGAGAATTTTACACCTAAAAAGTAGCGAATCCTCCCCCACACTTAAGCATTGCAATATTTTTCGTGCCAGAAAAATGAGATGGCGATGCCTGTCTCCATGTAGCTCCACCGTTTAGCGGTGGTAGGTGCTGTGGTGGCTGGTACACAATCAGATCTTGGGTCGGCTCGGTGTCAACTTCCTCAGCTGCCACTTCCTGTGCTACCGGCTCGAGTGTGTCTGCAGGAGGTGGACCAGGGTCTCGTCCTTCAAGCTTCGCCGACTAAAAACAATGCGCACTGCAATGGTAATTGCTGCGAACTTCTAGGATAAGGTCCTGAACCAACTCTAAATGGGCCTTGCTGCAAGTGCTGAAGATGCTGGTGGTGCTGATGATGATGACGGCTCTATAATCTTCCTCTTCTTCTGTGCCGGTTCCTCCCATTCCCCGAATGGTAAAAACTGCTGAACACTCGAAAGGCCAGACATCTGGTCACCCAGCCTCCGCTCCACCCCAGATGTTGTCGCTAATCTCATAATCATCGATGGAAAAGGAATGTTGAATTTTTTATTTTTGTTCACCTTCCACATCGATTCTCTGATCAGGGGTAGAACAAAAATCTTCTTACCCTCCAAAATGGCCCAAAGAAGTATCGCCACTCAGACTCTGATATGGGTGGCAAGAGTACTAGGAAGTATATAATCAATAATGATCTGCTACCAAATCCTTGCCTCAACATGAATATCAGAGCAAGCAATACTGATGGAAACCTTCTTCTCTCCTGAGCTGTACTCCCAGCGGGCCTCAGGTCGGCCAATCTTCTCCAGGACGGTGTCTAGTGAAATGTTGCCCTTGATCACATCCGCCGCTATCTTTGGATAAGCATCACGGCTAGGCAAGATGTGAGGAAGCTGTAAGAGGGCCTCGAACGCATGAGTCGAGGTGTTTAACTGTACGCCTTGGAGAAAAACAGTCTCAGCTTCCACCTTCAGTAGATTTTCACAAAACTTTTTCACCAGGTGTTCATTAATTTCTACCGAATTGAGCTCTATGAACTTCCACTGATAATAATCAAGCCGGTTATATATAGCATCCATATATTTATCTGGAACATTTAATTTTCTTTCATAATGGAAGGCCTTTTTCTCCAACTTCTTGTATTGATCTTGGGCCTCTTCGTTTGCAAAAGTGTCTAGCTAAGTACTCGGATGGACATCGGTGGGAGCCGATGATGAAGCTGGCTCCTTGCCCTTACATACGCATCCTGAAAAAGAAAGAACAGAATACAACTCAGAGAAATAGATAATTGGCACAATAAAGCAAAAGAGTGGTTAATCAAAATGCAACATTTAGAGACAAGAAAGTAAATAAATACTTAATTGAGGAAAACATTTTGAAAATATTGTATGTTTAAGAGAAAGTAAGGTTTCCCGCAATTAAGTAACCTAAGTAGTAAATACAAGAATCAATATAACTGAAGCACAAACAACTTAGGCCAAAGTAATGGAAGTGAATTGAATTAAAAAAAACTTGGTTATTGCGATTGTGCAATGAAAATGCAAGATTCAACAAAATTGGCAAAAAGACAATTACCAATTTAATACTAGAAGAGCCTACTTATTCATGTCAAAAAGTAGAAAATAATCACATAAACACCGGTCTTGGTCCAAAAGCGGTGAACTTGATGAAAATCAAGTTGAATTGTTAAAAAACATCAAAGAACAAGTGATTATGTATGTGATCATTCATATTTAAAACTAACATGAATAAGCAAATTCATTCAACTCACTTAATCAAACATGATATGCACTTCTGAAATTACACTAAATACAGGATCAACTTGAAATTTTAAACTAATTTGGTGTTTGAACCACAAAATAACAATCAAGTGCCTATTAAAATTCAATCTCAAACATCATCAAAAGTAGAACAAAACTACACAAGTCTAGATTTTAATGCCTAAGAAAAATAGAATTTAAAACAAATGCTGGCCAAACATAGGAATTAAAACAAAAAAATTCACTCAAGGCATTTCATCGAGCATATGGTGTGCACAATACCAAAGCAGTGAAATTAGGTTCAATTGAAGGAGCCACTACCCAAAAAAATCAGTCAACAACAATTTTTAATCCAGAAAACATCAATCAACTAACCTAAGCTTAACATAAATACTAAACTCAAAATTAAAAAGTAGTTAAAATAAATAAAATAAAAAGAACAGGGGACAGGGGACGGATGGAACCTGCGTTGGTGAGAGGAAGAAGAAGGGGGAGACAGAGAATAGTGGTGGTGTCACAGCGGCACAGAACTTTACAGCTGCTGGGTCTTGTCGAAGTTGCCTCCTCAGAGCTGTAGACGCGAGCTGGGGTTGGTGCTGGAACCGGGGATAGCGTACAGGAGCAGGAGGAAATGGGGTATGGAAAATGAGAAAAAGAAAGAGGGAAGGGAAAGCGAGGGTAGGCGACGGTGGTCGCCGTTGGTGATGGCATCGGATGGAGGTTGGGGTGGTGGTCTAGTGATTTGGGTTGGAATGGGTGGTATGGCACAGGGGTAATGGTGAAGAAGAAGAGAAAAGGGTTTAGGGGAAGTGTTAAGGCGCGATAGGTTTCCCCTTTCGAATTAACGTTCAAAATGCAACTTGTGTGTACGCACACTAGGAAAAACAAAGGGGTGTTCATACGCACAATTGTGTGCGAGCGCTCCCAGCAGGAAGGGTGTTAAAGGATGTGCGTACGCACAGGGCTGTGTACACGCACAGAAAGCTTTTTTTTGTAGAAAAGGGATGAAGTGTGCGTGCGCACATCAGTGTGCGTACGCACAGAAGGTAAAAAGGGATGGGGTGCAGTCGCACAAGAAGGAGCGAACGCTCCCAGCAGAAGGGGTGATAATGGGTGTGCGTATGCACAAGGTGGTTCGTACACACAGATGTCAAAAACTAGGGAAAGTGTGCATATGCACAGGTCTCCGTGTACGCACAATGCTCTATTTTTGCAAAAATTTTAATGCCTTTAAGGCATCAAACATGACATTCAAAATAGTTTTCTCAAACCCCAAGACATATTAAAACCTCAAAATACATTATTCCATTAAAAACACTAAATTAACACCAAAATACAACTAGACTAAACTAAGTAAGATAAACAGTTATTCAAAAAAAAAAAAAAACAAAAGCTAAAGAGGGAAAGAGTTAGAAGGATATTACCATGGTGGGGTGTCTCCCACCTAGCACTTTGGTTTAAAGTCCTTAAGTTGGACTTTATGAGTGAAGCTTGTGCCAAGGTGGCTTATGCTTCCGCTCATCCTTGAGTTGCCACCCAAGTTATTTGATCTCCGGGGTCCCAAATGAAGTGCATCAAACTCTTAGGCAATTCCAAGCAAGTAGTTAGGGTCCATAAATGTTGATTGTTGAAACGTATGACCGGATCCCACACTCTAGTCTCTTGTTTATCTTCTTGTTAATCTTTATTTTTGCACTTAGATGAACAACCTCTTGAATCACCATTGGAACAATTAAACACTCCCCGAATCCACTCAATTGAGTCTTGCACCATATTTGAACTCCAAATGTTAAATTGGCTTCTTTGATGAGCTTTGAACCTCTTTGCCAATCGACATTTCTTTCTTCACCATCTAACACTCCAAGAAGGCTTTGAAGTTAATTATCCATCTCCAAGATAGCATATTGATGTGGGCCGTTGAAGCTCGTTGGTAAAATTTTCACCCACTCAATTTTCTCTTGCTTAAATACCTTCACTTCTTGATAGTTAAACTCTTCCTCATCAACATTTTGTATCTTTTCTTCATCAACCTCCTCTAAGTCTTCCTCATTATCACTTAAATCAAATATTGGAGGTTGTGTGAAATCCACATCAACAACCTCTTCAAATTCAATGGAGGAAGGTTCATGAAGGTCATTGAGGGGGTTGACCAAGGTGGAAAAAAAATTCATTGATGATGGAATTCACTTGATTAATTTCCATCAATTCTTCATTTACCTTCTCTTGTGCTTCACGTTGTAACTTCTCATCTTCCACTTGATTTTGTAATATTTTATTTACTCCATACTCTT
The DNA here is from genome assembly GCF_000816755.2 of Arachis ipaensis. Lineage (NCBI taxonomy): Eukaryota > Viridiplantae > Streptophyta > Magnoliopsida > Fabales > Fabaceae > Arachis > Arachis ipaensis. The sequence goes on from NC_029793.2 coordinate 85,339,755, forward strand.
CACTTAAGTTTGTTTTCTCACATTCATCCACAAGAATTTCTTGGTTGTAGCATGAACGCAATGAAGCTAACCGGTTGAAGGTTTCCACTAAGGTAGCACAACATGCTCTTGCTTCTTCTGAAACTCTTTTTGTTCTTGAATAAGCACTTGGAGTGCTTCTTGTATGGATTGATCCATATACGAAGATGAAACTTGAGGCGATGAATGTCGATAATTAAACTCATGAGGATAAGAATTTTGATTTTGTATGTAGTGAGGTGATGGTGTATAGAATTGGTGACTAGAAACATAAGTGTTTGGGTTCCATGGGGGGTGAATTGTGGTCATGGTGTGAATGAGTCATAAAGAAAATATAAACAAAACCTACTAACAAAAATAAACAAGCAACCAAAAGGTGCTATTTACAATATTAACATATTCACAACAACTAAAAATATAATAAATTGCATGTCCTCAGCAACGGCGCCAAAAACTTGATGATTAAGGTTTATGCCAGTCTAGAATTTCACAAAATAACTTTGATTGCAAGTATAGTCCAAACCAGCAATAGATCCTCTCATTAAGTTTAAATTAAAGAATTGTCACAATTCAACACAAATAATAACCGTTAGTTTTAAGTCCTGGGTCGTCTCCCTTGGACTATGCAATTAAGATGTCACACTCTTGGTTGTGAAATAAGAGGTTTCTTCAATCAAGGAATGAAAGATTAAAAGAACTAAGAAATAAAAGAACCAACAAATGATCAAAAAGGAAATTAATACAATTAACAAGGAAACAATATCAAAACTTGATGAAAATGCAATAAATGCATATAAGAGCCTTGACTTAGGAATGAGAATTAAGGAATTCTATCATCGTCATGACCACAACTATGGCAATTATGATGAGTTAATCTTACTTCATCAATTCCTAACATCGAGGAGTAAGTCAAGCAAGCATAATTGACCTTAATCGATAAGTCCCAGCTAACTTACTAATTACTTAGTAAAAAGCTAGCATCAATGGAAACAAGAATCAACTAACAACCCAAGAATTACCACTAAATGTCGGACATTATGACTCAAAATATCCTAGTAACTCAATTCCCAAGCCAAGATGTGAAAATCTACTCAAAATCTATAGTTGGCATTTTTACAAATACCTTGTGGGCATAAAAACAAAACATGGTAAATTACAAAAGATAATGATAACTATAACCAAACTGTCCACAATATCAACAATAGAAACTCAATTAAGCATATAGAAATAATAAAACATCAAATTTATAAACAAAAGATAAAAGAAATCAAAATTTCATATATTAACAAAATAACTTGAACCATAAGACAAAGTAGCAAGAGTAGTGTAATTAAGTGTGAGTTTATATGATGAAATCCGTCCAATTCAAGCCAAAAATCATTATCAAATATGGACTCATCACTTCCCCTCTACTCAATTCTAAGAAAAGGAAAGCAATTTGAATAGACCCCAAAATGTGAACAGGCTTTCCAAGGCTTCAAGACATTCTTGGGGCAACCACCCATACTTACCTGACTTGCAAAAGGGGAAGAACTCGTGCTATACTTATCAGTCAGAAGTCGGGCCATAGCCTTGGCCTTGGTCTGAGAAGACGAAAAGGGGTAGCGACCTATCTACTTCATCAGCAAAGCCTTACAAGGGGTAGAGCTGAACTATCAAAAGATAGAGAAGTTTGCTTATGCCCTTGTTCTTACATCCCGAAGGCTCCGACCTTACTTCCAAGCCCGTACCATTAATGTCCGCACTAATCAACCGATGAAAAGTATTCTACAAAAAATAGACTTGGCTGGGAGGATTCTACAATGGGTAGTAGAGCTGTCCGAGTTCGATTTAAGATATGAAACTCGGACAGCCATCAAATCACAATACCTCACCGACTTCATCTCTAAATACAATGAAATTCCCAAAAACCCTACTACATGGAGTCTGTACCTAGATGGGTTATCAAACAAATCTGGAAGCGGAGCTGGTATTATTCTAGAAAGTGACCAAGAAACTCGGATAGAACTATCCTTAAGGTTCAATTTTTCTACTTTTAATAATCAGGCAGAATATGAGGCCCTACTTGCTGGCTTGAAGCTAGCTAAAGAAGTTGAGGTAGAAAAGGTGGTGGTGTTCAGTAATTCATAAGTAATAACCTCACAAATTAATGGTACCTACCAAGCTAAAGACCTCACTATGAAGAAGTACTTGAATGAGACATGAGAACAACTGACACACTTTTCAGAAAGTAAGGTCTGGCATATTGGTGTGCGTGTACGCAAACCCCCACACTGTTCATACAGTAGCAGTACCAGCAAGTGCACTGGGTCGTCCAAGTAATACCTGAGCGAGTCAGGGTCGATCCCACCAGGATTGTGGCTTGAAGCAAGCAATGGTTGTCTTGCAGGTCTGAATCAGGTGGAATCAGAAGGTTGTTGATTGTATGTTGAATGATTATATGTCATAAATGCTTGGATAAAATAATAGGAATTATATGATGGGAATTGATTTGAGAGTCGGAGTTGCCTTGTCTTTCTGAATTAACTCTGGTACTATTATCTTCTTTGCTTGTGAATGATCTTCGTCTATGGCAGGCTGTAAGTGATCAAAGCCATTGCTCGTGGTCATTGATCTCCTCTACTACAGAATGAATGCCAGGGCCCTTGGTCATTCAATCTAATGGAGGGTGAAGCTCTAGTAAGTCATTCTCTTGACGATCCTACTCAAAACGCCACAGACAATGTCGAAACTTCTGGATTAGAGAACACTGCTTCTTGGATTCTAGCCTATATCACGAAGACCTTAATCTCCTTGAAGATCGGCTGAACTGGTGTCTCAAGAAGTCCCCAACAAAATCATAGATTAACCGTCTGAGAGATGTATAAACATAGCTGTTGGCTCGTGCTTTTCTTCCAGGTATTCACACGAACCCAAGTAGACGCGGGTGTTTGTCAGGCATGTTCATCTTAGTGTGATGAACAGAGCTAATTTGTTAGATCATCCTATTCATCACGTTGAAGATCGGATATACATCTTAGAGATAGATCAAACATGGATCGAAGAAGAAACAATAGTACTTTTATTAATTTATAGGACTCAGCAGGGCTCCTCCCCTCAACCTAGGAGGTTTAAAAACTCATACTGAGGTAGAAAAAACAATGATAAATGTGTATAATGAGAAAAGTGAAGTAAGTTGTTCGAATGACATGAATAAAATCCCTTAAATACTAAGCTAATGACTAGTAAGGGTACAACAGTCTTTTTAGTGTTAAAATCCACTTCTAGGGCCCACTTGGTAAGTGTTTGGGATGATCTTGATGAGATCCACGTGCTATGAGGTTTTCTAGATGTGGAACACCAGCTAGGGAGTCATCTCTGGGCATTTGGAGATTGGGCTCTGGTTCCTTGGGCGCTGGATGCCAGAAAATGGTAGAAAGCTGGCGTTGGACGCCAGTTTTGGGCCTTCTAATCCGAAATAACATATAAACTATTATACATTCCTAGAAAGCTCTAGAAGCCAGATTTCCACAGCCATTGAGAACACTCTATTTGGACTTCTGTAGCTCCAGAAAATCTCTTTCGAGTGAAAGGAGGTCAGTTCTGGACAGCATCTGCTGTGCTTTCTCTGTCTCTGAATCAGACTTTTGCTCCATCTCCTCAAATTCAGCCAGAAAATGCCTAAATTGGTACAAAAATACACAAACTCAAAGTGGGATCCAAAAATGTGAATTTAACACTAAAACATGTAAAAACTTAATAAAAACTAAATAAAACCTATTAAAAACTATATGAAAACTAAGCTAAAAAGCGTATAAAATATCCGCTCATCACAACACCAAATTTAAACTATTGCTTGTCCTCAAGCAACTAAAAAATAAAATAGGATGAAAAGAAGAGTAGGATGCAAAAAATTTCTGAGTTTCGAATGAAGCTCAATCAATTAGATGAGTGGGTTTTAGTAGCTTTTTGTTTCTGAATAGTCTTGGCATCTCACTATCCATTGAAAATCAGAATCACTGGCATTATTAGGAACTTAGAATTCAGATGATATTATTGATTCTCCTGGCTCAGCTTTTTTTTATTCTTGAACATAGCTTTCAGAATCTTGGCCGTGACCCTAAGCACCTTGTTTTCCAGTATTACCACCAGATATAATAATGCTACAGACACTTTAACTGGGTGAACCTTTTCAGATTGTAACTCTGCTTTGCTAGACTCCCCAGATAGAGGTGTCCAGAGTTCTTAAGCATACTCTTTTTGCTTTGGACCACGACTTTAACCGTTCAGTCTCAAGCTTTTCACTTGACACCTTCACGCCACAAGCACATGGTTAGGGACAGCATAGATTGAGCCGCTTAGGCCAGGATTTTATTCCTTTGGGCCCTCCTAACCACTGATGCTCAAAGCCTCGGGCCCTTTTACCCTTGCCTTTTGGTTTAAAGGGTTATTGGCTTTTTCTACTTCTTTTGCTTTTTCTGTATACTCTTTTTTTTACTGCTTTTTCTTGCTTCAAGAATCAATTTTTAGATTTTTCAGATTATCAATAATATTTTTTCTTCTTCTTCATTCTTTTAAGAGCCAGCATCATAAAATTCAACTTCAAACATGCACTGTTTATTCTTTCATTCAGAAAACTAAAGCAATGTAACCCAATCAGATTAATGTAACTATTCTTTATTCGAAAGCTAAAAAATCTATGCATCTTTTTTTCTTCTAAAAATATCTACTATTTTATTCATATTCAATGATGATAAGAGGAATAATTTATAGCTAATTGAAAAAATAAAAATTAATTAATTACTACTAATGCTTATGTAATCCTAAAATTTAAAGGACATAAAATAAAAATAAAAAGTAAAGACTCAATTACTACTAGTGATCATGCAACCTAATTATGAATTAGAATAACAAAAATATGAAAAATAGGAATTAGAATAACTACAGAGTTGAAACTCAACAACCTCTAACTTGTGGGATGTTGTTTTCTTCAGCCTGTAGGGTGCAAGGCTCTTCAACTTGAAAGGCGCATGGTTCTTTAGGTAGAGGGGCGCTGGCCTCTTCAGGAGAGAGCTTCTAGCGCTTTAGCTCCTCAAGCTCACACCCTTACTTCTCCTGCTCTTTGATCAGTTTGTAAATCATGCTAGTCTAATTTTGCTGCTCCTCTCTGAGCTGGTCTAGCGTGCTCTGTAAGTGAATTACAGATGCTTTCAGATGGTTCCAGTACTCCATTGGAGGGATCTCTTGGGATGCTTCTGGTGCCTTCCTCTTTAGGTTATCATCTTCTATCTGGGGGCTCTCCATCACCTGCTTGGTGATTGGTTTTTCCACTGAAATAAAGTTATCCTCTTGGATCAAAACCTTAGCCTCCTTGTATAGGCAGAATATGAGATTTGGATAAGCCAGCATGGTCCTAGTAGAATCTCTGTTTGCTAGCTTGTAAATCTCAAGGGGATTATTTGGTGGACTTCCACCTGATTCCCTGTCAAGATGCAGTGAATCATTATTGCTCTTGCAACATTGACTTCAGATCGGTTACTTGTAGGGAGAATGGAGTGCCTAATGAAGTCTAGCCATCCTCTAGCAACAGGCTTGAGGTCGGCCCTAGTTAGCTGGCATGGCTCTCCTTGTGTATTCTCAATCCATTGAGTTCCGGGCAGGCATATGTCCTTTAGGACTTGGTCCAACTTTTGGTTGGCTACAACCTTTCTTTTGTATGACTCACGGTCATCCTTCAGCAGGGGTAGTTTGAAGATCTCTCTCACCCTATCCAGGTGAAAATATATGATCCTCCCCCTGACCATGGTGCGAAAAGTGTAGATGGTTGTTCCATCCTTCTTTTGCTTATCTATCATCCACAGATTTGCATAGAATTCTCAGATCATGCTATATTCAACATTAAATTCTGGATCACTTAGAATCTCCCAAACTCTCCTTCGAATCTGTTCCTTGATCTCTGGGTATTCTTCTTCTCCAAGGTTGAATCCCACTTCAGGGATTACTGGCCTTTTGCTCATTATCTTTTGATAATGTTCCTCATGCTGCTTGGTGAAGAAGAAAATAGGTTTGAAAATAACTGTTGAGTTATTTTCTTTCTTGTTCTTTGGGGTGATCTTGGTACTTCTTGGAGCCATGGGATTGAATTCTTGAAAGAACAGGGCTCCTACCACACCATTTTTTTCGAAAAAATTAAAAGATAAAAGATAAAAGATAAAAGATAAAGATTTTTGAAAAGAATAAGTTGTTAATTTTAAAAGATAAGAAAAGATTTTTAAGAAGATAAAAAAGGCATTAAAGACAAGATATGGAACATGAAAAGGATTTGAATATTTAATAAAAGATATGAATAAGATAAGAAAAGATTTTGGAAGTTTAAAAGCTGATGACTTGCATCATCTACCCTTTAAAATGAGTATTATAGTACATTGCTTTAAAATGAGTTTGTTCTGAATTTCAGGTGAAAAATACATCAAAAAGGGGAAGAAAACAACAAAACAAGCGGGGCATGTGAAACTGGTGTGCCACTTGGAGCAAACGCCACAAAAATGCATTGGCGTGGCACGCCAGTACAAATTTCTCGAGAGCAACAATGAAGGCCACTAAAGGGGCGTGGCACGCCAGGTTGGGCGTGGCACGCCTAACCCACCACTTGAGCCATGGGCGTGCCACTTGGTATCGAAGGCGTGGCACGCCAACTTCAAAAGTCACTTGGGCGTGCCACTTGAGGAGCCAGGCGTGGCACGCCAAGCTTAAGAAGGCCACAAAGGCCTGGGCGTGCCACTTGAGCATCTGGGCATGACACGCCAATGTACAAGAAGGCTAAAACAAAGGCTGGGCATGCCACTTGGTATCGAAGGCGTGGCACGCCAGCTCAAGATTATCACCTGGGCATGCCACTTGAATGCTGGGCGTGGCACGCCAGCTATTGGAACCAAGGCAAAATGATGGGCGTGGCACGCTAGTATAGTTTTCCAGAGAGGGAGATAGGAGACCAACCATATGGGCGTGCCACTTGGTATCGAAGGCGTGGCACGCCAGCTACCATCCTCCACCCAGACGTGCCACTTGAAGAGCTGGGCGTGGCACGCCATCATCACCAATCAACCCAGAGAAGACCTGAGCGTGCCACTTGAATGCTGGACGTGGCACGCCAGCGAAGAAGCCAAGCACACAAATGGGCGTGGCATGCCAGACCCTGGGCGTGCCACGCTAGTTCAACTTTCTAGAGAGATGGATCAAGCACATAGCATGGGCGTGGCACGCCAAACCCTGGGCATGCCACGCTAGTTCAATTTTTCAGAAGCAAGAAGAAGAGGGAGAAGGCCTGGGCGTGCCACTTGGACTTGAAGGCGTGGCATGCCAGGCTATCCAAGGGTTTAAAAAGGCCTGGGCGTGCCACTTGGGCTCGAAGGCATGGCACGCCAGGCTACACAAGTGATTAAAAGACCCTGGGCGTGCCACTTGGGCTCGAAGGCGTGGCACGCCAGGGATGCTAATGAAGGAGGGCGTGCCACTTGAAGAGCTGGGTGTGGCACGCCAAGCCAGAATCATAGTGAGGCGTGGCACGCCACTGAAGCACCAGCCACATGCCAGCTGGGGATCACGTTTATTGAGCTTCTTTTCCCTCCAAATTGTAATTTTTCTTTTCACTTTTGTATTTTCTTTATTTCTAGTTCTAAGATTAGTATAAATAATCTTTAAAAGTACTGAGAAAGGGGTTAAGCAGTTGAGCTATTAGTTGAAGCATAGTTAGATTCACTTTTCCATCTCTTACTTTTCTTTGAGCTATGAGTAGCTAAATTCCCTCTCATTGAGAGAGGGAGATCTATTGTACTTGATGGATTAATGATAGTGAATTTCTTCTTCTCTTCATCTTTGATTTGCTAGAAAAATTTTGTTTTAATGTTAGTATTCAATCACCTTGGAAAATGGGTTGAATGCAAAATGGGTTTCATAGGAACCTTGGAAAAGAAAACATGAAACCAAGCTAGAAATTCCTTCTCACACTTGAGTAGGATTTGGGTTTTGGTGTTTGGATATGGTGACATATAATCCTCCCTCTACATATGGGAAGATTCTTCAATCTCAGAGAATTCACTCGCGGATGCAAGTTCATTACGTGGGGGTTGGGCACTGTCCTCCTTAGCATCAATTGTAACGTCCTTGAAAGAATTCTCCACAACTCTGGATTCCCATGGAAGTTCAGCGTCTCCTAAGTCTTCAACCAACTCTTCTTCTTTAATAATGACAGCTTCCTCTACTTGTTCCAGGACGAAGCCATGCTCTGTCTTGTCCACTGGAGTTTCTAGTATCTCCTTCATGCTACGCTCTTCATTAGATTGTCCACATGGGGCTGTGGGAGGTCCTTGAATGTTCGAACGTCTAGAAGATAATAGACTTACTGCTTGCTCCAGTTGATGAAGGGTTGTTTGAAGTTGATCTACTGTTTTCTTGAGGCGAACCTCTGATTCTCGGGGTGATAGATTTAGATATGGTACATGGGGAAGTGGTGATGTTTGGGAGTAATTGGACTGGAATCGGTGTAGATAAGGATCATACGGTGGTGAATGGTGAAAAGGAGCTTGTGAGTGTGGTGGTTCGAAGTTATGTTGAGAGGATGGTCTATAAGCACATGGTGGGGTTTGTGGGTAATTACAAGGTTGTCCACTATGTCTATTAGCTTGGTATGCATTGTAGAATGGTCTTTGTCCATGATATCTTGGAGGGTGTTATTGCCTAAAGGGTTGATCAGATCCTCTTGGCTCCATCCATCTTTGATTGTTCTGACCTTGATGCATGTTCCTGTTATAACTTCCATTCCTTTCAATAACATTAGAACCAAACTCAAAGCAAAAGGGGTGAGAATCCATAGTAGCTAATAGAAATAAAAAGGGGAAGATAAAGACAAATAAACAAGTAAAAGAAAAATATTTACAATAACCAATAATAAGGCACACGATTGCAGTTCCCCGGCAACGGCGCCATTTTGATGTTAGGATTTTTGCTAGTAAAGAATTTTATAAAAATAGTCGCGTTGTAGATATAGATTCTAAACCAACAGAAATCCCTTCGTGCAAACGTTTTGGTTGTCACAAGTAACAAACCCCTAAATAAATTGATAACCGTAGTATTCAAACCTCGGGTCATCTTCTCAAAGAACTGCAGGGAAGTATGTTCTTATTATTGGTTATGGAGATTGTAAATTGGGGTTTTGAGAATGAGGAGCGAATAGTCTAATTAGCAAATAAAGTAAATGAAGAACAAGCAATTTAAATGGCAAGTAAAATAAATAGATGACTGTAAATAAACTTTTGGCAAGGTATGAGAAATTAGAGGTCCTATCCTAGCTATCCTTATCAATGATGATGAAAATTAAATCTTAATTCTACTTTGTTAACCTTTACTAAGACAAAGGAAGGTCAAGGGATTAATTGGTTTGATCTTCAGATCCTATTTATTTCCTAAGAAAAGATTGGGATTATTGAAGTTCAATTTAATTAACAAAGATAACAATTATCAATCATGTTTGAGTTTTATAACTCCTGAGTTACTAATTTCTTAACCAAGACCAAAAGGAGAAAAGTAAATCTACTGGAATAAAAATGTCTTCAGATGGGAATAACAATAATGTAAATAAAAGAAAGCAATAATAAACTGAAATACCTTAAATAACATTAATTCAAAAAGTAATCTGTAACATAGAAGAATTCATAAATAAAATTGGGAAAATAATAAAAAGGAATATTGAACCTGATAAAAAGAGATAATCCTGAAAGCGCATAAAATCCTAATTCTAAATCCTAATCCTAAAGAGAGAGGAGAGAATCTCCCTCTCAAAACTAAATCTAAATCATGAAAACTAACTAAAGTGGAGACTCTCCTTGAATGGATGCATTCCCCCACTTCATAACCTCTGGTCTATGCCTTCTGGACTTGGATTTGGGCCAAAAAGGGCTTCAGAATTTGCTATGAGCATTTTTTGCAATTTCTGGTGTGTGGCCTCTGTCCCGCGGTCGCGTCATTCGGAGTTTTCCTTATCACGCGGTCGCTGATGACAAGTCATCTTAGCCTAGTTTCACTAGTCTTTTTCCTTTGTTTTTATTTGGTTTTATGCACTTTTTTAAGCCACAAGTAAGCTAATTGGATTGAATTTCATTTTTCCTTTGATTCAATCAACCATGGATGAATTGATGCATTTTCATGAGTTTTTGTGCCATAATTGCTTGTGTGACAAGAAGAAGGATAACTCTCATGATTATGGCATAGCTTTGATACAGTTGTTGATTGATGACAGGAGGAATAAAGCTTGGAAGAAGGTTGCAAGAATGGGCTTGACAAGAGGAGTTCACGTTTGAGCTGACGTTTGCCTCAAACGTCAACTCAAACGTGAGTAGCAGATAAAGAATACCCTGGGGAAGAGCCAACGTTTGAGCCAACGTTTGACCTCAAACGTTGAGGCAAACGTTGGCTGAAGAAGAAGCTCCTAGAAGGCAATGTTTGCGCCAACGTTTGCCTCAAACGTGAGGACAAACGTTGGCGCCTAAAAGGAAGAAAAATGGCACTCCTGGAAGGGCAACGTTTGCGCCAACGTTTGCCTCAAACGTGAGGTCAAACGTTGGCGCCTAAAAGAGGAGAGTTGGAGGTTCTGGGCAGCGACGTTTAAGCCAACGTTTGCCTCAAACGTGAGGTCAAACGTTGGCTACATTTTGGCAAGAAAGAGCATGGAAGAGCACCCCTGGTTGATGAGTTAGATGAGCCACGTTTGTGCCAACGTTTGCCTCAAATGTTGGGCCAAACATTGGCCAAAAAGAGAGCCTGGGGTGATCCACGTTTGAGCTCACGTTTGACCTCAAACGTTGAGCCAAACGTGGAGGACAACAAATGGACTTGGCTGCATAATTTGACACAAGTGATGTTTGAGTCAACGTTTGCCTCAAACGTTGGCTCAAACGTGAATGATTCATGGCCCGGTTCACTAATGGATTTCTTCCCAACACCAAGAGCAATCAACGGAGGCTACTATCAACCCAATTCCATCAAGACTAAAGGCCCAATTCAAGGCTTAATGATCATTTGAAGAAAGTGTATAAATAGCTTAGGATTTGAAGTTTCAGGGGAGCTTCCTTTTTAGAATTTTCAATACTTGCAGTAGAGAGCTCACCTTAGTAGTTGCTTTTAGAATTTGAGAGTTCCTGGGAAGGAGAATTGAATTCTCTTCCTCTGGCTTGTTTTTGTTTTCTTTTCTACACACTTTGTCTGAGTCTTGAGTGTTGAGAATTGAAGGAATTCTGTTTCAATCTCACCTTGAGATCTCTCTATTTTGATTTACTGCATCATTGAGAATTTGCGATTTCACTTCTTTTCTTCTACTGCTGGATCTTTACTTTTCTTGCAATTGAATTCTCAATTTGGATCTAGGAAGGTATTGAGATCTAGACTTGGTTATCTAGTCTCTTGGGTCCTGAGATCTGGAGTTTTCATTTTAATTTCTCTGTTGAACGCTTCTTCAAGCAATTTACGTTTCCAGTTGAGATCCGTTTCATTTTGATTCCTCTTTTACTTATCTACTTGTTGAGATTTACTTTTCTCTGTTTAATTTCTGCAAATCAAATTCCCAATTCCCTTTACAATTCAAGCCATTTACATTTCTTGCACTTTAAGATTCTACAATTTACATTTCTTGTGATCTAAGTTTCTGCAATTTATATTACTTGCACTTTAAGATTCAGCTTATTTACTTTCTCTGCTCTTTAATTTTCTGCAATCTACCCCCTCTCCCTTTATTTTCCATGCAATTTAAATTCTGGTAATCACAAATCACTCAATCAACTCTTGATTTGCTTGACTAAATCAACCACTAAACTAAAATTGCTCAATCCTTCAATCCCTGTGGGATCGACCTCACTCACATGAGTTATTATTACTTGATGCGACCCGGTGCACTTGCCGGTGAGTTTTGTGTCGGATCGTTTTCCGCACATCAAGTTTTTGGCGCCGTTGCCGGGGATTGAAACAGATTGACAATGATTAAGTGAAGTGGAGATCTAGATCAAGCACTTTTTCTTTTCTGTTCTCTAATTTTTGACTGACACACTAACTGTTTGAAATTTTGCTTAAACTAAACTTCATTCTAGCAATAGATTGAAGTGTTACTGGTGGTGTTTCTTTTGTTTTATTTGTATGTCAGGTACAGGGAGATCCATTCCTGTTTTATCTGAAACTGACCAGAGAACTCTTAGAAGGTTAAGGCTGAAAGAGGGAAAAATATTGTTGGAGAGGAAGATTCTGAGGAAGAATATCACGAGATGGAAGGAGATCCATCTAATCCAGGAGGAGGGGTTAACAATAACCCACAGCAGAGGAGAGTACTGGCCTCCTATACCTTTGCAAACGCTAGACATTGTGGGAGCAGCATTCTCACCCCTAATGTCAATGCAAATAACTTTGAGCTGAAGCCACAACTCATCACATTGGTCCAAAACAACTGCTCATTTGGGGGAGGACCATTGGAGGATCCAAATCAACATCTATCCACCTTCTTAAGGATTTGTGACACTGTCAAATCCAATGGCGTGAATCCTGAAACCTACAAGCTTCTGTTGTTCCCGTTCTCATTAAAGGACAAGGCCGCACAATGGCTTGAAACTTTTCCCCAAGGAAGTATCACTAGTTGGGATGACTTGGTGACCAAATTTCTAGCCAAATTCTATCCACCTCAAAGAATCATCAAGAACCAACAACCATGGCAGAGGAACTCAAACCAAAATACTTCCAGAAACAACCAAAACCACAACCAGCAGCAAACTAACCAAAATCCTTACAGAAAACCTTAAAACAACTACCCCAATCCCAACCATTACCAATCCAATAATCAACCCACCAATCAAAATGCCCACCAGCCACCACCCATATCTCACAACCCACCACAAGCATCATCTGAATCTCAAAGACTCACTAACTTGGAAACCTTGATAGACAAAATGTGGAAACACCAAGAAATGACAACCAAGAACCATGAAGCTTCCATGAAGAACCTAGAGAGACAGATTGGGCAAATCTCCAAGCAGATTTCTGTTGAGAGACCATCAAGTTCCCTGCCAAGTGACACAATTCCAAATCCTAAAGAAGAATGCAAGGCAATACAGTTAAGAAGTGGGAGAACATTGATGAGTAATAAAGACCCTACAAGGAAGCAAATGGAGAACAGCAAAAGGCCAATAGAGGGGGAAAAGCCAACACACGCAGAGGAAGCCGATGGTGATGATGCAATGGCAAGCAAGCAAACTGCAAGGCAAGCTCAAGAAAGGGAGGAACAATTAAAAATTTCAAGAAAGGGGAAGGAAGTAATTGAAGAACCAACCAAGGAATAAAGGCAACAAACAGAGAAGAACTTTGTACCTCCACTACCATACCCTCAGAGGTTCAGCAAAGAGACTAAGGACCAACATTTTCATAAGTTCCTGGAAACTTTCAAGAAGCTGGAAATCAACATTCCCCTAGCTGAAGCATTGGAACAAATGCCCTTATATGCCAAGTTCTTGAAGGAACTCATTAATAAGAAAAGAAGTTGGCTGGAGAAGGAAACTGTGCTTCTCACTGAAGAATGTAGTGCGCTCATCAGAAAAGGACTCCCTCCCAAGCTGGAAGATCCTGGAAGTTTCTTCCTACCTTGCACCATTGGAAGTCTATTTATCAACAAGGGGATGTGTGACTTAGGAGCAAGCATAAATCTAATTCCATCATCTTTAGTGAAAAAGCATGGCATAGGGAAGGTGAAACCAATACAGATGTCCTTGGAATTAGTGGATCAGTCAGTAGTACATCCCAAAGGAGTGATTGAAAACCTTTTAGTTAAGGTTGACAAGTTCATTTTCCCTACGAATTTTGTAATACTGAGCACTGAAGAAGAAGAAAACAATTCAATCATCTTGGGAAGGCCATTTTTAGCTACTGCAAGAGCCATCATAGATGTAGAACAAGGAGAATTAAT
>NC_029793.2:85354376-85361841 GCF_000816755.2 Arachis ipaensis
GATGATGGTGACTCTGTTATACTGGGAAGGCCATTCTTGGCCACTGCTAGAGCTATCATAGACGTAGAGGAAGGGGAATTAACTCTCAGGATGCATGACCAGAGTGTCACTCTGAAGGTATTACCTGAGGCTCAATTTAGCAAGGAGAAGAAAGACTATATGAAAAAGGACCAGGAAAGTCACAGCAACATTCCAATGCTAAGAATTGTGCAGATTGATGAAGAAGCCCAAGAGGATATTAGAGTACTGGCCACTAAGAAGAGAGGTTCCCAAGGAAAGCCTACAGCCAGAAAAGAAAGATCAACAAAAAGGAAAGATGAAGCGCAGGAACAAAGCAAAAAGGGGTTGGAAGAACAGAAAGATTCCAACAGAAGGGCTTTCCAAAGGTGATAAAGTGCAATTGATCTACCAACAACTGGGAACAAACCAACAGACTGATGACTACTACACTGTCAGCAATATACTTTCATTAGAACATGCTGCAATTGAACATCAAGGAACAAAGAGGAGGATCACAGTCAGGGGGGACAAGTTGAGGCACTACAATCATCAACCACCATAAAAGAAAGCCCCAGTGTCAAGCTAGTGACAATAAAAGAGCGCTCCATGGGAGGCAACCCATGATTTTAGATTTATGTCATTTTAAAATTCAATAAGCTATGATCACCTGAGCATGATTTCTTTTCTTTTCATGAACGTACTTAATGAATGCATGCACTGTTTTGAAACATATGCTAAGGCTTCTAAGTTTGGTGTGCCTTCAAGCACACCAAACCAGTGTTACAAATATTTTCATACTGTATGCTTAGTTATCCTGATAAAGCATATGACCAAACACTAAGTTTGGTGTCTGCATAGGTGGACATTTTCAGAAGATCAAAAATTCCTTTCTCTTCATGAAAATTAAAAAAAAAATCATGCACCAAAAAAAAAATTTTATGAAAGCATTTCTTATAAATTTTAACCAAGAGTGACATTGGGATTTCAAGAACACTAGTTGGAGGAATAAACATTTTTTTTAACTATATGACCAAACATTAAGTTTGGTGTCCTCCAAGAAAAGTCACGGTTAAAATAGATATAAGGAATGAGAGTTCACATAGTTGTTAATAAAGGAAGTACTCTTGCAACGGTTTGATAATGTTGATCTTTGTTGTCTTGTTGTGATGGTTAGGTGGTCAAAGAACACTCAATGAAAGAGACAAGACAAAGGGAGAGCATAGCATGAGGACAAAATCCCATCAAATGTCTCAAAAAGTGAATCTGCCACTCCTTGGAATGATCACGTTGAAAATCATTGAAGAAGTAAAAATTTGTCCTCATTCACCCTCACATGCACACCTTTGATTCGTATAACACCCAATTGTATCCCAGCCCTCCATTGTTCATTTAAGTAATCATAACACACCACCTTCAAAGCCATGCACATAACCGAAGAGTTGCACACCCCCTGCAATCCAACCATTCAAACTCCATTCCCTCCATCATTCTTCATCATATAAGCTCAGCCCCAAATTTTTCTCTGAACACATCAAAATCTCCAACTTTCTTCACACCCCCTCTAACCTCAAAAAGATCAGCCAATCAAGCAATCATGGCCTCTTCCTCAAGAACCAAACGAAGGAGAGGAAAGGAGCCCATGGTTGAAGAAAACACCCCTGAATTTGACCAGTGGAAATTTAGATCTTGGTACCATCAACTACAACTTGAATGGATGAGGCAGAAGAAGATATATCCAGAGGTTCCACTTCTATTGCCGGACGATGAGTGCCAAGAAATGAAAGCCAAGATTAGGAAGAGGAGGTGGGAGGAGGTCATTTCACCAATTACCAAAATCAATGCGAACATTATATGGGAATTCTACGCCAATACCCCAAGGACCGAAATGAATCAAGCTCCAACTTATAAGAGTTATGTGCGGGGAACTGAAGTAGATTTTAGCCCAAACACTATCATGAAAGCATTAAAACTGAGGGCAACCCATTTTGATAAGCCAGGATACCATCAAAGGCTAAATGAAGAGTAAGACTATGATGAGATTGCCAGTGAGATTAGTGTAGTCAACACGGAGTGGGTAGGAACTACTAAAAACAAGTACAAGTACTTGAGAAGAGGAGATCTCACTCCTGAAGCAAAATGTTGGTATGAGCTAATGAAGAGATCAATCTTAGGCACAGTAAACAACTCGGAGGTCAATAAGAAGAGAGCTATCTTGTTATATTGCATAATAACGGGAGGAGAAGTGAAGATCCATGAGATCATTGCAAATGACATTCAAAGGTTAGCAGAGAAAAATTCGGCCGAAGGGTGGCTACACTACCCGAGCACCATTATGCGTTTATGTATGAAAGCCAAGGTGCCAATGGAAGAGGCAAATCCAACATGGCTGAACCCGGGCATGCCTATAACCATTGAAAGAATGATGATCGTTACTGAAGCACAGCAGAGCCAAAGACTACCAAGAAGAAGGCAAAGAAATGAACCAATGGAAGAAGAAGAGCCACAAGAGGAAGAAGAACCACAAGAGGAAGAAGAACAGCAACACATTCCACCACATAACACTCTAGATATGACTCAAATGCAGGAAGCAATTGGAAGATTATCACAACAATACATGAGAATTCAAGAAAGGCAAGAGGAATACCATTCCCACTACATGAAAAACCAACAAGAGCAAGAGGAATGACAGCTGAGAATGATGAACAGACAAAGTGAGTTTGAGTCAAAATTTTTCGTGATGCAAGAGGAGCATGCTTTTCAATCTCACGAATCATTTGGAAAGTTAGCACAAATGCAAGCTGAAAATATGAGGGCTCTCAAAGAGTTCACAAATCTCCAAGATGCAAGATATGAAGTCCAAGCCGACTACAACATAAATAGTCAAATCAAAATGAACTATATTGGAGAGCATCTGCACAACATGGATCCAGCATTTTCCAACTTTCGATGAGTTCTTCAAAGGGAAAAGTGAGATAGAAGTAAGCAAGGCTATGAGACTTGAAGATAGAGTAGAGGAGGCGATGAATAAAGCTGGGTTTTGGCGGGGTCAACAGACAACAGACATGGACACAGGGAACACCAACACCCAAGCAAATGAAAGAAGCAAGAAAAAGCCTGATACATGAAAGGTGGACCTGCTCCTTACTACAAAGAAAGCATGCATCATTTCTGTATAAAGTAGTCTTTGCATCCTTATTAGGTCATTTTAGTTAATGGTCTTTGCATTATGTTTGTTTTTTTAAAATAAGTAAGTTAGTCTAAGTGTGTGCTTGTGTGTTTACTTTCACTTAACTAATGCATGCTTTGTCCCCTGCATCTTTTCAATTCAATAAAAGAAATGTTTGAAGCATGAAGTAAGATGGTTCATCGTTAGCTAGAAGTCAAATAATAGTAAGTGGTGGCATGTATGTGTGATTGTGTGGCAACTCATTATTAGTGAATAAAAGGAATAACTATGGCATAGCTTTGATACAATTGTTGATTGATGACAGGAGGAATAAAGCTTGGAAGAAGGTTGCAAGAATGGGCTTGAAAAGAGGAGTTCACGTTTGAGCTGACGTTTGCCTCAAACGTCAACTCAAACGTGAGTAGCAGATGAAGAATACCCTGGGGAAGAGCCAACGTTTGAGCCAACGTTTGACATCAAACGTTGAGGCAAACGTTGGCTGAAGAAGAAGCTCCTAGAAGGCAACGTTTGCGCCAATGTTTGCCTCAAACGTGAGGTCAAACGTTGGTGCCTAAAAGGAAGAAAAATGGCACTCCTGGAAGGGCAACGTTTGCGCCAACGTTTGCCTCAAACGTGAGGTCAAACGTTGGCGCCTAAAAGAGGAGAGTTGGAGCTTCTGATGAATGGTTCATGGCCCGGTTCACTAATGGATTTCTTTCCAACACCAAGAGCAATCAACGGAGGCTACTATCAACCCAATTCCATCAAGACTAAAGGCCCAATTCAAGGATTAATGATCATTTGAAGAAAGTGTATAAATAGCTTAGGATTTGAAGTTTCAGGGGAGCTTCCTTTTTAGAATTTTCAATACTTGCAGTAGAGAGCTCACCTTAGTAGTTGCTTTTAGAATTTGAGAGTTCCTGGGAAGGAGAATTGAATTCTCTTCCTCTGGGTTGTTTTTGTTTTCTTTTCTACACACTTTGTCTGAGTCTTGAGTGTTGAGAATTGAAGGAATTCTGTTTCAATCTCACCTTGAGATCTCTCTGTTTTGATTTACTGCATCATTGAGAATTTGCGATTTCGCTTCTTTTCTTCTACTGCTGGATCTTTACTTTTCTTGCAATTGAATTCTCAATTTGGATCTAGGAAGGTATTGAGATCTAGACTTGGTTAACTAGTCTCTTGGGGTCCTGAGATCTGGAGTTTTCATTTTAATTTCTCTGTTGAACGCTTCTTCAAGCAATTTACGTTTCCAGTTGAGATCCGTTTCATTTTGATTCCTCTTTTACTTATCTACTTGTTGAGATTTACTTTTCTCTGTTTAATTTCTGCAAATCAAATTCCCAATTCCCTTTACAATTCAAGCCATTTACATTTCTTGCACTTTAAGATTCTGCAATTTACATTTCTTGCGATCTAAGTTTCTGTAATTTATATTACTTGCACTTTAAGATTCAGCTTATTTACTTTCTCTGCTCTTTAATTTTTTGCAATCTACCCCTCTCCTTTTATTTTCCATGCAATTTAAATTCTGGTAATCATAAATCACTCAATCAACTCTTGATTTACTTGACTAAATCAACCACTAAACTAAAATTGCTCAATCCTTCAATCCCTGTGGGATCGACCTCACTCACGTGAGTTATTATTACTTGACGCGACCTGATGCACTTGCTGGTGAGTTTTGTGTCAGATCGTTTTCCGCACATCAGTCGTGTCAGTCATGCGACCGCGTCATATGTGTTTCGCTCAAGGCGCGCGGTCGCGTCAGTTATGCGGTCGCGTCAATGCCTTTTCGCGTTGGCATGCAGCCGCGTCGCCCATGCGATCGCGTGGCTGCCAGTTTCTTCAAAAACTCTGTTTTGTGCTTTCCTTCCATTTTTGTATGTTTCCTTTCCATCCTTTAAGTCATTCCTGCCTTAGAAGATCTGAAACTACTCAACACACTAATCACGGCATCGAATGGAAATAAAGGTAATTAAAATAATTAATTTTAAAGCATAGGAAACATGTTTTTCACATACATCAGATAATAAGGAAGGGAAAGTAAAACCATGCAATTAACATGAATAAATGGGTGAAGGATTGAATAAATCACTCAGATTAAGCACAAAATATATCATAAAATATGGGTTTATCAACCTGCCCACACTTAAACAATAGCATGTCCTCATGCTAAGTCCAAGGCACTGGATTTTGTGTTTACTCTCTAGTCACTTAGTGTTTATTGGGTTAATCACTCTATTCTTCTTTTTATCCTTCCTTTCTATAACTTTGTTCTTCATCTAACCAATCAACAATTATAGAATATAGACATACCAAAGTCATGAGGTCTTTAATTAAGGTTGTAATGGGGCCAAGGTAAAGGTAAGGGTATATGTATAAGGCTAAGTGAGCTAATAAGTGAATCCTTAATTAGTCTAAGATCTCAACTAACATACATAACTTGTAAAGCAAAGCTTCTTTACCTATTTTCCTATATTTTCCCACTTTTGATGTTACATGCTCATGTTTCAATGTTTATTATTTTTTTATCCCATGTGCATTGCTTTATTTCACATTTGGGAAATTCTTTTGTGTCCCCTTTATTCTAATACTGAAAAATAACATTTTTTTTATTGCACATGATAATTCAATTATTTGATTTTACATGAGCATGCTTCCCAAAATTTTTATTTGAATAATTTTATTCTTTTCAACTTTTCTACCTTTTGTTTTTATCATCCATGTTCCCAATAGGTTTTTCACACTTAAACAATTACACACTTTCTATCTTAAGCTAACCAAGGATTCAACTTGGGATTTTTATTTTGTTTTTCTGCTTAAGGCTAGTATTGTGGCTTATAGAATAAGAGGGGATTTAAAGGCTCAAGGGGGCTAACAAGGGTGATGTAAAAGGGTAGGCTAATTTGGGATAAGTGAGCTAAAATTAAATAATGGCCTCAATCACTCTCTTGGTATGTATTTCTATTCTATAATCGGACATATAGATTAAAACAAAGTAAAGAACATCAGAAAAAAAAGGGCGGAACACATAGGAATAAAATTTATGGTTTGAATGTAACCATACAATTAAGCTCAAAACTCACAGGCTGTGTGTTCTCTAGCTCAAAAATCATTATCAGTTATGTATGTCACGCAAGTAAAATCAAAAGTTCCCATTATTCTCAATGTAAAACTTAAGGTGGCTTTAAAGTTCTAGTGTTTCTCCTTGATGAAATATTGTTAACTAACTAACATGTAATGCTATATATATACAAGTCGTGTGGATTGTTCCTTATTATGTTCAAGTTCCTAGTTTACTCCCTTTTTGTATTTTTCAATTTAAACTAAGCTATCTTATGCTAAAAAGGGTAAACTATACTAATTAATCCACAATTTCTATAACTAATAAGTTAGAATTGCAACTAAACTAAATGGCTAAAATATGAACTAAAGTGCAAAATGCAGAAATAGAGTAAAAATACATAAAAATAGCAATATATAAGTACTGAGAAAAGAAAAATAAAAATAAAAAGAAAAATACAGAAAAGTAGCAAAATAAAATAAAAAGAGTCTGTAGTGGTTCACAAAAAAAATGTATGCCAGAGATGGCGACCTCCCCACACTTAAAATGAAGCATCGTCCCTGATGCTCACTCAAGCAGGGTGTGAAGGGGTGTCATCACTGGAAGGACGGGTAGTTGGAGTCTCTGTGATGGTGGTCTGAGGATCTGCCTGCTGCAGAGGAGGTGCTGACTGGATAGGGATCTCGGGGTCTACAGCCTGAATCTGAGGCGGAGCCTCCAGATGTGATGTGGCCTGCTCTGTGCCTGCCTGCGCAGCCTCGCTCTGTGGATGGGTTTCTGCCTCATGATCATCCACCTCCTCCTTAGATGCCTCGGATGGTGTGTCAGGCTCGGAGGGGATGTCGCCAGATCGTATCATCAGCTTCAGGTGCTCATAGCGTCGCTTGTTGCAACGCTCCATCTGGTCAAGCCGTCAAAACAGGCGGTGCACTAGATGATAGACGGGCTTTGGGGCAGGTGGAGGTGTAGTGGTGGTAGCAGGGGTAGCTGTAGAGGAAGAGGGGCCGGCAGATGGTGTGGCTGTCTCAGCAGTAGCAGTGAGGAAAGGAGGTCGATAGCCCAAAGCCAGAAAGTTCCTGCTGTGAGGGATAATCTTGCATTCTGCAGTAGGTGGCTTTTCATCAGCATCCTCCCAAGGCACGTCAGCTCGACGGCCTAGCTGTGTAATCAGATAAGGAAAAGGAAGAGTGCCTCGGACGTGGACCCTGGCCATATAGTACCGGATAAAGCGT
>NC_029793.2:85362267-85363720 GCF_000816755.2 Arachis ipaensis
ATCTCAGTCTCGTGAGTACTCGGCATAATGAAGTTGCTAAGTATCTGATGCCATAGCCGAGCCTCATCATTCAAGTAAATCCGCTTGATTCCCTTTGGCATGGTAGTGTTCTGACCCATAATCCAAGGAACGGTCGGGTCAAGGGCTATCCTGGCCTTGACTGCATCCCAATCAAACTTCATGAAGTGCATGTCCTCCTCAGCTTTTTGATAACCATCCAGCTGATCAGATTTAGACAGAAGTTTCAGAACATCCTCTATGGCCTCTTCAGTGACCAGAATCTGCTTCCCTCTTAAGTTCACTGCATCTAGGAAAGTCTTGAAGTAATTGCAGTAGAACTCCCTTACCCAAGATGCATTGACCTCAGTCAGGTTTCTTTCCAGGAAGAACCAGCCTCTTTGTTTGATCTGATCAGAGGTGTAATGCTGGAGTTCTTCTGGGATCTTCAAAGTCCTCTCCAGGTATAGGTTCCTGGAGGTTGCAAACACCGGATACTTCAGCTCACAGTATCGGTTTGCAAACTTTACTGGATCGGTAGCAGGGAGTAGCTGGTTGGCCTTCTCCTGCGGGGTAAAGTTTTTCTCCCGCCATGAGTCATCGTGCATGATATCCATGATAGACATAGCGGATTCTCCTCTTTTACGTTTGCCAGTAGTTGAAGAGAGAGTATGAAAGGTTAGGTTGGTTAGAATTGAAAAAGAGTTTAAGAAGTTAAAATTAGTGAGTTAGTAAAAAGTGGGTTAATGTAAGTGGTATAATGATAAGTTTCTAAGTAACAAGCATTCATAATTAAAGGCTACAGGTAACTCATAACCAAACAAGGAAATTAGGTTGATGATGATTCAGATAGATATAGAAATAGCAAAAAAATTGGAATCTAATAATCAAAAATGCAGATTATGAACCAGGAAATCAAAGAGAATGAGAAAGCTTGCCCTAGCATTCATGAATTGGTTTGGTTAAATCTAAGGAAAGCACAGTTGAAAATGCCAAAACCAAGACATGAATGGAAACATTTTACAGAAATTTGGGCAGCATTCCGGCTAAAATTGGATTGTCCCGAAAAATAAACAGCAACAGAATAGTTCATATGAATCAAAAGTAAAGCTGTAATTAAATAGTATGAATAAGAAAGAGCATAGCAGCATGAACTTGAAGAGCAACATATGAACATTACTAAACTTCACAACAATAGCAGAATTGCAAATTGATAAAATAAGAAACACGAACAGTGCAATTAAATATGCCTAAATCCACTAACCACATCCTAGGCTACCTAACAACCTAGAATCCACTACAACATGCATATCTAACTAGCCTAAATATGAACATAAACAGAAAAATATGAATTAACTACGAATGGAGAGAAGGGTGGCGTTTGTCGGAACCTGGTAGGCGAATTAAGGAGAGTGGGGCAGAGATGTGGCTGGGGATGGTGGCGGTGGTGTCTGGC
>NC_029793.2:85363874-85365469 GCF_000816755.2 Arachis ipaensis
TGACTGGGGGGTTATAAATTTGAATCCACGCGATCACGTGGGGCACGCGGTCGCGTGGCTGGAGTGAAATGGGGGTCGACGCGATCGCGTGAGTGGCGCGATCGCATGGGATAGCTAAAAGAGTGAATGACACGATCGCCTGGGGCATGCGATCGCGTCGCTGGAAATTGTGCTAAACGAACGAATCCAGCGTCGTTTCAGCGCAACTCTCTGTCTCCTTTAGGGGTGTTGTGTAATCCATACGACGTGATCGCGTCGCTCACGTGATCGCATGGGATTGATGTTGTGTAAGTGACACGATCGCGTCAGGGACGCGATCGCGTGGGTCATTTGTGCGAAACGCATAACGGTCGCATGATTCCAGCCTAACTTTCTGGTCGTTTGATGTTTACGCCGTTCTCCAGATCACGCGGCCGCGTGAATGACGCGGTCGCATGGGAAGTGTTTTTCGCAACTTGACGCGATCGCATGAATGATGCGGTCGCATCGCGCACGCTTTTTTTTATGCAGGTATGCAATTATGCAGTATGCAGAATGCAACGATTAATATGAATGCGATGCAAAACTCCAGGTTCAATATAATAAAATGAAATAAAACTTGAAAACAAAAAAAAACTAAAAAAAAAATTGAAAAAGGAACGATCATACCATGGTGGGTTGTCTCCCATCTAGCACTTTTAGTTAAAGTCCTGATGCCAGGGCATTTCGGCCAGTTTCACTGACCTTTTCTTTACTATTTTTAGGGTAGTTTCATGCATTTCCTTAGGAAATAAGCTAGTTTTGGGTAGATAATCACTTACATCTTGATTCAAGCATACATTGTGCATTTTACATGATTTCATGAGGATTTTGCATGAATTTAAGGACAAATTGGATGTTGCATTTCCCATGACTTGGACTAGAACTTTGATGCACTTTATTGCTTGATTTCAGGACAAAGGAAGCAAAGAAGAACCACATTAGTGGCTACGTTAGTTACACTAACGTTAACACTAACGTGGAATGGGAGTAACTTGCAAAGTTAATGAGAAAAGTAATTGCCAATAATGCTCTCGAAGCCATCATTGCCCACGTTAAGAGTCACGTTAATTAAGTTAACGTGAACTCTAACGTGGAAGAAAGGAAATGGAGCCAACGTTAGTGACACTTAACATTATCACTAATGTTGGACCAAGCTCATAAGTGGCCACGTTAGTTGCCACGTTAACTTAGTTAACGTGCCCTCTAACGTTAAGAAGTAAAGGGGAAGCCAACGTTAGTGACATTCAACTTTGTCACTAATGTTGGCCAAGTCACAATAAGCCACGTTAACTTCCACGTTAACCTAGTTAACGTGGAAGCTAACGTGAGGAGACAAAGTGGTCGACAACGTTAGTGACACCAAACATTGTCACTAACGTTGGAATTAGCCCACAAAAGCCACTATGAGCCACGTTAACTCCCACGTTAACTAAGTTAACGTGGAAGCTAACGTGGATAAGGGAATGATGAGCCAATGTTAGTGACACTCAACCTTGTCACTAACGTTGGAGATGGCTAGCATGGCCACGTTAGAAGCCACGTTAACCTAGTTAACGTGGACTCTAACGTGAGAA
>NC_029793.2:85365691-85371056 GCF_000816755.2 Arachis ipaensis
TGTCACTAACGTTCTCGAACCCATATTTTCACTGAACGTTAACACCACTATCGTCCTGAGCTAAAGTCTCTGCCCACTTAGCACTTTCTCTCTGCAAGTAAAGCCAAGCCTAATGAAGAAGAGAAGTGCTTCAAACTCAAGATCCAAAGGCCCATAGCCAAGACTTGAAGAGCCAACTAGAAGAACAGAAGAGTAGTATATATAGGAGTAGCTTTGAATTAAATTGGGAGTTGGAAATTATAGGGAGCCTCTTGGCATAGAACTACTCTCTGTATTTTACTTTCTCTGCACTTCTAGTTTCATCATGTATTCTCCATCTTTGTTTTTATTTTCCAGAGCTATGAACAACTAAACCCCTTTCATTGGGTTAGGCAGCTCTGTTGTAATTTGATGGATCAATACTAGTTTTCATTATTCTTCTTCTATCTTTTCTCTTGATTTTACTTGAAAGCTTTCGATCTTCATCCAATTGGGTAGTTATCTTGGAAATGAAGCTATTCATACTTGGATCTCTTCTGAACCTTGAAAGAGGAATGAAGAAATCATGCTAGAAATGCTTTCTCATGCTGGACCAAATTGGGTTTGGATGGATATGTGACTATAATCCTTGCAAAACTTGATTTGGGAAATGCATGTGGTATAATCAGTGACCATACTTCATCTCTTCTCATGAGCAATTGACCAAGGAATTGGCTATTGATCAAGATTTGAGAGAATGAATTACAAGAAATTGTAATTCAATCACTTAAGATTGCCAAGGAGATCAATGAGTGCATTGATTGAGGAAGAGATGAAAATGAAATTGATCTGGAGAATGCAACATCTCCTAAGCCCAATGAACCCCCCATTTCTGATCTTACCCATTCTCTTTAATTTCTGTTACTTACTTTTATGAGCAATTCCCCCATTCCCATTTACAATTCTGCAATTTACTTTTAGTCATTTACTTTCAGTTCTTTAATTCTAGCATTTACTTTTCCTGCCATTTACCTTCCCGCCATTTTATTTTCTGCAATTCTCAACTCAAATTCTAGATTCGCTCAACTAGAACATTCCTTTGATTAAAGTTGCTTGATCAATCAATCCCTGTGGGATTCGACCTCACTCTATTGTGAGTTTTTACTTGACGACAAATTCGGTACACTTGCTGAAGGAAATTTGTTATGAGACAAGTTTTTCGTGCATCAAGTTTATGGCGCCGTTGCCGGGGATTGATTGTGCATCAACAATGATTAAATTGGAGGATAACTAGATTGAGCATTTTATTTTTGTTTGATTTAATTTTCTGTTTGATTCATTTACTTTCTGTTTTAGTTAATTTTTTTTCCTTCCCCCTACTTTTTCTTTTTTATTTACCATTCATTTCACTAATCCACTAACTGTTTGATATATTGCATCACTCACACTAACAGTAATTCTGACAGATATACTTTCTGCACCTATTCTCTTTGCTTGTACTTGTTGGTTGTATGACAGGGAGAAGAAGCGGGGCTTCAACTTCCTTTGATTCTGAACCTGAGAGAACTTTCCTTAGACTAAGGAGGGAGGCAAGAGAAAAACTTGTAGTTGGTGCTGAAGAAGAGGAGGAACACTTTGAGGAATACTTTGAACCAAACATGGAAGAAAACATGGAAAACCATCGTGAAGACGAAGCTCACAACCATGGCGGAAGAGGACGAGAAAATCATGCTGGGGAGGATAGAAGAGTTTTAGGCTCTTACATCAATCCAAACCCAGGAAACTGTGGAAGTAGCATTCAAAAGCCAACCATCCATGCCAACAATTTTAAACTAAAACCACAGCTCATCACCCTTGTTCAGAACAACTGTTCGTTCGGAGGAAGTGTCCAAGAAGACCCCAATCAACATCTAACTACCTTCTTGAGAATATATGACACAGTGAAGTCTAATGGTGTTCATCCTGACGCCTATAGACTGCTCTTATTTCCATTCTCACTCAAGGATAAGGCAGCCAAGTGGCTGGAGTCTTTCCCAAAGGAGAGCTTGACAACTTGGGAAGATGTGGTGAACAAATTCTTAGCAAGATTTTACCCCCCTCAACGAATCAATAGGTTGAGAGCTGAGGTCCAAACCTTCAGGCAACAAGATGGTGAGACTCTATATGAAGCATGAGAGAGGTTTAAAGACCTAACAAGGAGGTGCCCACCAGATATGTTCAATGAATGGGTGCAACTGCACATTTCTATGAAGGGCTCTCTTATGAGTCAAAGAAGGCCGTAGACCATTCATCCAGAGGATCTTTGAACAAGAAGAAGACCATTGAGGAGGCCATAGATGTCATTGAAACTGTAGCAGAGAACGACTACTTCTATGCTTCCGAAAGAGGGAACACATGAGGAGTAATGGAGCTAAACAATGTAGATGCTCTGCTGGCACAAAACAAGCTCATTACCCCGCAGCTGGCTGACCTCACCAAGAAGATGGAGAGGAACCAAGTAGCAGCAATCTCCACTTCATCAACAAACCAAGAAGGAGTGAGTGAAGAAACAGAGGGTAGTCAGGAGCAAGCCAACTACATTGGGAATTCACCTAGGCAAAACCATGATCCATACCCCAAGACCTATAACCCTGGATGGAGGAATCACCCAAACTTTGGGTGGGGAAATCAACAAGACCAAAGCCTTGATCAAAGACGCCCAAATCCCAACAATGCAAGCCACCAACATTTTACATCTAGACCATATCAACACCCCAATAACAACACCTCTCCACATTCATATCAAAACCAAAATAACTTACCTCATCCTTCCACCTCTGATCCCAATCTACAATCATTGGATGATAGACTCTCAAAGATTGAGAATCTACTGGAAGGCATAAGCAAAGAGATTCAAGACAGTAAAGCGTTCCGAGAAGAAGTGATGTCTAATATGCAGAATCAGGATGCTGCCATCAAGAAACTTGAGACACAAATTGGCTACTTATTCAAGCAAATTCCCAGCCACAACTTTCGCAGTAATACTAACTCAACCAAAAGGGAGGAGTGTCAGGCTATTACCCTTCGGAGTGGGAAGGAACTGAAGGAAAACCCCCAGAAACCACAAGAAGAGGACTCAAATAAAGAGGAAGAAGAGCAGGACGAAGCTCGAGTTCCGACTTTGAGTTCACAAAAAGGGGAAGGAGTGCTGAAGCCAGACGTCCCAAGAGCCCCATACCCTCAACAATTAAAGAAGAAGGGAGATGACAATCAGTTTTCGAGATTTTTGGAAATCTTCAAGAAACTGCAAATCAACATACCCTTTGCTGAAGCAATAGAACAAATGCCACTCTACGCCAAGTTCTTGAAGGAGCTTATGACCAAGAAGAGAAGCTGGAAGAACAACGAGACTGTGATACTAACCGAAGAATGTAGTGCTATCATTCAGCATAAACTGCCCCAGAAATTGAAGGATCCTGGGAGTTTTCAGATCCCTTGCATTATAGGGGAAATCACAGTGGAGAAAGCTCTTTGTGACTTTGGAGCCAGCATCAACTTGATGTCAGTAGCTATGATGAGGAAGATGAAGATAGAGGAGGCTAAACCAACAAAAATGGCCTTACAGTTGGCAGACAGATCGTTCAAGTTCTCTCATGGCGTAGTAGAGGATTTGCTGGTGAAAGTGGGAGACTTCATATTCCCGGCAGACTTTGTAGTGCTGGACATGCAGGAGGAAGCCAAGACCTCCATTATCTTGGGAAGGCCGTTCTTGGCCACTGCTGGAGCTGTCATTAATGTCCAAAAAGGTGATCTCACCCTGAGATTACACAATAAAAAGATGACAATCAATGTGTTCCAGGCCATGAGTTACCCACAAGAACAACTGGGGGAATGTATGAGGTTGGACTCACTTGAAGAGGAGGTGCAGGAGAGTTTTGAAGAAGAAGAGTCTGAAGAACCCGAAAGAATAATAGAAGAAGAGTGTACATCAAGTGAAGAGGTTGCAACAACAGAAATTGGCATACCAGGTGCACCAAAGGAAGAGAACGAAAAGTCAGAAGCACCTAAACTTGAACTCAAAGCACTGCCACCCACTCTCAAATATGCATACTTAGGAGAAAATGAAAATTACCCAGTGATCATAAGCTCATGCCTCAGCAAAGATCAAGAGGATGAACTGATCAAAGTACTGCGACAGCACAAGGATGCCATTGGTTGGACACTAGCTGACCTGAAGGGGATAAGTTCGGCCATATGCATGCACAAGATACTGCTGGAAGATGATGCCAAACCATCCATTCAGTCCCAAAGGAGGTTGAACCCAATCATGAAGGAAGTGGTACAGAAGGAAGTTATGAAGTTATGGCAAGGGGGGTAATTTACCCAATCTCAGACAGCCCCTGAGTTAGCCCCGTGCATGTCGTCCCAAAAAAAGGAGGAATTACCGTGGTTCCCAATGAGAAGAATGAACTAATTCCTACAAGGACAGTCACAGGATGGCGGATGTGCATAGACTACAGGAAGCTCAACGAGGCTACACGAAAAGATCATTTCCCCCTTCCATTCATGGATCAGATGTTGGAAAGACTTGCAGGGCACGCATATTATTGTTTTCTCGACAGTTATTCAGGATATAACCAAATAGTGGTTGATCCCAGAGATCAAGAGAAAACCTCATTCACTTGCCCATATGGAGTGTTTGCCTACAGGCGCATGCCATTTGGGCTATGTAATGCACCTGTGACCTTCCAACGCTGCATGCTTTCTATCTTTTCAGATATGATAGAAAATTCATTGAAGTTTTTATGGATGATTTCTCGGTATTCGGAGATTCCTTCCCTAGTTGCCTACATCACCTCGCCTTGGCATTGAAAAGATGCCAAGAGACCAATTTGGTCTTGAACTGGGAGAAATGTCACTTTATGGTGACAGGAGGAATAGTCCTTGGTCACAAAGTTTCTAACCAAGGCATTGAGGTTGACAGAGCTAAAGTAGAACTTATTGAAAAACTGCCTCCACCCAGTGATGTCAGGGCAATTAGGAGCTTTTTGGGACATGCGGGTTTTTACAGAAGGTTTATTAAAGATTTTTCAAAGATAGCCAAGCCCTTAAGCAATCTCCTTGTATCTGATACACCATTTATCTTTGATGAAACATGCATGTTAGCCTTTGAAAATTTGAAAATGAGGTTGTCCTCTGCTCCTATCATTTCCCCACCTGATTGGAATTTACCATTTAAATTGATGTGTGACGCATCTGATTTTGCAGTTGGGACAGTGTTAGGACAGAGGAAAGACAACTTAGTCCATGTGATATACTATGCGAGCAAAGTCCTTAATGATACTCAAAGAAATTATACCACTACTGAAAAGGAGTTACTAGCAATAGTTTTTGCATTTGACAAGTTTAGATCATACCTCATTGGTGC
>NC_029793.2:85371191-85375500 GCF_000816755.2 Arachis ipaensis
CAGATCACCTATCCAGGATTCCTCATGATAAAGGTGGAACACCTGATACAAGTGTGAACGAGTTCTTCCCTGATGAGCAGTTGATGATAGTTCACAAAGCACCATGGTTCGCAGACATTGCCAACTTCAAGGCAACTGGGGCATTGCCTCCAGAGATCAATAAACATCAAAAAAGAAAGCTCATGAATGATGCAAAGTACTTTGTCTGGGATGAGCCATATCTATTCAAGAAGTGTTCAGATGGAATTCTTAGAAGATGTGTTTTGGAAGAAGAAGGATGAGAGGTCCTATGGAATTGCCACGGCTCATGCTATGGAGGCCACTTTGGAGGGGATAGAACTGCAGCTAAGGTGTTACAAAGCGGATTCTTTTGGCCCACCATTTTCAAGGATGCCAAAGAACTAGTAAATAGCTGCAATGAATGCCAAAGATCTAGAAACTTGCCAAAAAGAAATGAGATGCTACAAAATTTCATCCTGGAACTGGAATTGTTTGATGTGTGGGGAATCGATTTCATGGGACCATTCCCAACCTCATATGCAAACAAATACATCTTGGTAGCAGTAGATTATGTTTCCAAGTGGGTAGAGGCTATTGCAACCCCAACGAATGATAACAGGGTAGTCATGAACTTCCTCAGGAAGAATATCTTTAGCCGGTTTGGAGTCCCATGAGCACTTATCAGTGATGGAGGGAGCCATTTTTGTAACAGACCACTAGAAGCTCTTCTCCTACGATATGGGGTAAAACACAAGGTAGCCACACCTTACCATCCCCAAACAAGTGGACAAACTGAGATATCCAACAGAGAGCTAAAGAGGATTCTGGAAAAGACTGTGGGTGCATCAAGAAAGGATTGGTCGAAGAAGCTGGATGATGCTCTTTGGGCATACAGAACAGCATTCAAAACACCACTTGGAATGTCCCCATATCAACTAGTGTATGGGAAAGCTTGTCATTTACCACTGGAGCTGGAACACAAGGCTCTCTGGGCTATCAAGATACTAAATTTTGACAGCATTACTGCTGGTGCAAAGAGGATCTTGCAGCTGTAAGAGATGGAGGAATTCAGGTCACAAGCCTATGAAAATACCAAGATGTATAAAGAGAAAGCAAAGAGAAGACATGACCTGCATCTTGCACCCAGGAGTTTCGAAAAGGGGCAGCAAGTACTCCTTTACAATTCCAAATTGAGACTATTCCCAGGAAAACTCAAATCAAGGTGGTCCGGACCTTTTCTTGTCACAAACGTTTCGCCATATGGACACATCGAAATCATGGATAAAGGTTTAGAGAGGACTTTTACAGTGAACGGACAAAGACTCAAGCATTATCTGGGCAACATGGGGGAAAACCCTAGAGTAAATTACCATCTCAAGTAAAGGAGGAACCATCGAGCTAGCGACGATAAAAGAGCGCTCTGTTGGGAGGCAACCCAACCTCAGGTAGTTTCCTTTTCATCTTTATTTCAATAAGGATCACAAGTTGTTTCCCTTGTATTGTGAGGAGCTAAGTTTGGTGTTCCACGCCAAAACAATTCAAGAGTGAAAGTGTGATTCTAAGTTTGGTGTTCCACCAAAGACATTAGTTAGAATTACACCCCACTCCCAAAACACATTGCTAGCTCTAACCAATCAAGGGAAACCACTTAGATGTAGTTAAACTTTAGTAATAATTATTTTGTTAACAACAAGATATGAGGTTCTCTGCATATATGCAATGTTTTATACTGGGCAAGGAACTAAGTTTGGTGTTTACACACCAAATTAAGTTCAAAAGCCACAAGCATACATGCAAGCTAACTATGTCTCAAGTGCTTTGGGAACAAGCAACTTCCAATAACTTTGCAGGAATCTTATGAGGAAATGGTGCACCTTCACCCAAGGAAGTGAAGTAGCAAGGACTAGGATGATGACAAAGAAAGAGGGCAACTAGAAATCATCACCCGAAGGTTGCATTGTTACTTAATTCCATTATACTCAGAATTGTTGAAAATTGGAAGTCTGAATGCACTTTTGATTAATAATTACTCGTAGTTGGAACCTTTTTCAATTCTGTCTCTTAAGTTTTGTGTTGAAGAGGTCTATGTTTGCTGGTCTTTATGTCACTGCACCCTTACTTTGCTTACTTGTATGTTTGTCCCTTTAAATCAAATAAAAAGAGAATGAGTGTTTTTAAAGACCAGAGAGGAGTTCATACTATGGAGTAAGTTCATGAGTTTATGGTGTGATCATAAGTTAGCTAAGTTGGTTCAACCAGAAGGTGGGAGGACAACTATCTGATATGAATACTGTGCTTGAGGAACACCCCATGAGACTAGCTAAATAAGAAGATCCTAATAAGAAAAAGGGAAAGAACAATCAAAGTTGAGGAATAAAAGAAAAAGAACAAGCAATAAGGCTAGGCACCAATGGTTTTTAATCTTGAGGCATGTGTCTGTGGTGCTCCTGTGTGAGGGATCTACTTGGATGAATAAGCTCTTAGGGGTGCCTTATCACTTGGTAACTTGGGTTAACTAACTCGGGATTATCAGCTTAAAGTCCACTATCAAGAACAACCCTCAATACAGAGCATTTAGTAACCCAAAGAGGTGCTGGACACCAAGGTCTCAAGAAAAGAAAATAAATAAACTATGTGCCTGTGGTGTGTATGTATGGGGGAGAGACTTGAGCAAGTAAGTCCTTAGGGGTGCTTCAACACCTAGCACCTTGAACCAACTGGTTCGGGAGTGTTGGCTGAAAGCTTATTTTAAAGAGTTGCCCCCTTACAGAGCACTTAGCTTAAGAACAAAAATAAGCCCTGAAATAACAACAAAAGGATCAATGAATAAAAGTCTCATGGGATGTAACCACAGTGAGTATTCTAGGACATGATAAAGGTCTGAAAGCCAGGAATGAACCTAAGTTGCTATGCATGAAACCACCATAAAACCAGGGACATGGCTTCCACAAGAATGACTCATTTCTCTTGGCATTCCATTCGTCATTCTCTTGTTCCAGTACTTGCTTAGGGACAAGCAAGCTTTAAGTTTGGTGTTGTGATGCCAGGGTATTTCGGCCAGTTTCACTGACCTTTTCTTTACTGTTTTTAGGGTAGTTTCATGCATTTCCTTAGGAAATAAGCTAGTTTTGGGTAGATAATCACTTACATCTTGATTCAAGCATACATTGTGCATTTTACATGATTTCATGAGGATTTTGCATGAATTTAAGGACAAATTGGATGTTGCATTTCCCATGACTTGGACTAGAACTTTGATGCACTTTATTGCTTGATTTCAGGACAAAGGAAGCAAAGAAGAACCACATTAGTGGCTACGTTTGCTACACTAACGTTAACACTAACGAGGAATGGGAGTAACTTGCAAAGTTAATGAGAAAAGTAATCGCAAATAACGCTCTCGAAGCCATCATTGCCAACGTTAAGAGTCACGTTAACTAAGTTAACGTGAACTCTAACGTGGAAAAAAGGAAATGGAGCCAACGTTAGTGACACTTAACATTATCACTAACGTTGAACCAAGATCATGAGTGGCCACGTTAACCTAGTTAACGTGGCCTCTAACGTTAAGAAGAAAAGGGGAAGCCAATGTTAGTGACATTCAACATTGTCACTAACGTTGGCCAAGTCACACAAGGCCATGTTAACTTCCACGTTAACCTAGTTAACGTGGAAGTTAACGTGAAGAAACAAAGTGGTCGACAACGTTAGTGACACCAAACATTGTCACTAACGTTGGAAGGAACCCACACAAGCCCCAATAAGCCACGTTAACTCCCACGTTAACTTAAGTTAACGTGAAGAAGAGAGGTCATTGCCAACGTTAGTGACACCAAACATTGTCACTACGTTGGAATTAGCCCACATAAGCCACTATGAGCCACGTTAACTCCCACGTTAACTAAGTTAACATGGAAGCTAACGTGGATAAGGGAATGATGAGCCAACGTTAGTGACACTCAACCTTGTCACTAACGTTGGAGATGGCTAGCATGGCCACGTTAGAAGCCACGTTAACCTAGTTAACGTGGACTCTAACGTGAGAATTAGGAGCACATTGGAACGTTAGTGACAATGGTAAGTGTCACTAACGTTCTTGAAGGTTGGCAAGCCTACGTTAAAAGAGCCACGTTAACTAAGTTAACGTGGACTCTAACATAGGGAAGGGGGAGACTTCTCAACGTTATTGGGAAAGGCAAGTCCCAATAACGTGTGTAAAGGACAAAGAGGCAACGTTAGTAGCAACGTTTGTGCCACTGACGTTGAAGATAACGTGGCTCTTACTTGGGTGAGGAACGTTAGTGAAAAA
>NC_029793.2:85375553-85378032 GCF_000816755.2 Arachis ipaensis
TCTTCTTCTATCTTTTTTCTTGATTTTACTTGAAAGCTTTCGATCTTCATCCAATTGGGTAGTTATCTTGGAAAAGAAGCTATTCATACTTGGATCTCTTCTGAACCTTGAAAGAGAAATGAAGAGATCATGCTAGAAATGCTTTCTCATGCTGGACCAAATTGGGTTTGGATGGATATGTGACTATAATCCTCGCAAAACTTGATTTGGGAAATGCATGTGGTATAATCAGTGACCATACTTCATCTCTTCTCATGAGCAATTGACCAAAGAATTGGCTATTGATCAAGATTTGAGAGATTGAATTACAAGAAATTGTAATTCAATCACTTAAGATTGCCAAGGAGATCAATGAGTGCATTGATTGAGGAAGAGATGAAAATGAAATTAATCTGGAGAATGCAACATCTCCTAAGCCCAATGAACCCCCATTTCTGATCTTATCCATTCTCTTTAATTTCTGTTACTTACTTTTATGAGCAATTCCCCCATTCCCATTTACAATTCTGCAATTTACTTTTAGTCATTTACTTTCAGATCTTTAATTCTAGCATTTACTTTTCCTGCCATTTACCTTCCCGCCATTTTATTTTCTGCAATTCTCAACTCAAATTCTGGATTCGCTCAACTAGAACATTCCTCTGATTAAAGTTGCTTGATCAATCAATCCCTGTGGGATTCGACCTCACTCTATTGTGAGTTTTTACTTGACGACAAATTCGGTACACTTGCCGAAGGAAATTTGTTATGAGACAAGTTTTCCGTGCATCAAGTCCTTAAGTTGGACATTGGATGAGCTTCCTGTTATGGTGGCTTATGCTTTAATTCATCCATAAATCTCCACCAATGCTTGGAATGCCAATAGCCTCCGGGGTCCCAAACTATGCATGTGAAGCTTCTGAGCAGCTTCAAACAGATTGTCAGGCTCCCGGGGTGACGAATGTTAGTATAGATTCCAAGATCCCAAACTTTGCTTTTAAATCCGCCTTCGTCTTGATTTATACTTTCCATCTGGGAGGTTTAGAAATTAGATTCTCACCAGGATAACCAAACATTTTCCGAGATCCATCCGATTGATCATGATGCCAATCCGTGCACTTCGAGTTGAAGCGTGGAACCTTATTAAACCTTGTGCACCAGCTCTGAGTACGAGCCATTTCCCGCTTACTCTTAAAGCCGTAGAGAGCTCTAAGCTGGCCATCTATTTCAAGCAAACCATATTCAAGTGGAAAAATAAAGCTAAAGGTTAAGGATGTACCCACTTGAAGCTTGTATTGGGTGGTAATGGCCTTGGGATAGGTGGTTCCAGTGGTTCTGTGAGTTTTACTCCCTTGTGCTCTTCTATGAATTTCTCCACTTCTTTGCAAGATTCTTCAAATGTATCCATGTCCTGATCAAAGCCATCTATGTCTTTCTCATCACTTAAGTCATAGACTGGAGGTTGAGAGAAATCTACCTCCGTATTACCTTCGTATTCACTTGGGGAAGATTCTTCGATCTCAGAGAATTCACTCGCGGATGCAAGTTCATTACGTGGGGGTTGGGCACTGTCCTCCTTAGCATCAATTGTAACGTCCTTGACAGAATTCTCTACAACTCTGGATTCCCATGGAAGTTCAGCGTCTCCTAAGTCTTCAACCAACTCTTCTTCTTTAATAATGACAGCTTCCTCTACTTGTTCCAGGACGAAGCCATGCTCTGTCTTGTCCACTAGAGTTTCTAGTATCTCCTTCATGCTACGCTCTTCGTTAGATTGTCCACATGGGGCTGTGGGAGGTCCTTGAATGATCGAACGTCTAGAAGATAATAGACTTACTGCTTGCTCCAGTTGATGTAGGGTTGTTTGAAGTTGATCTACTGTTTCCTTGAGGCGAATCTCTGATTCTTGGGGTGATAGATTTGGATATGGTACATGGGGAAGTGGTGATGTTTGGGAGTAATTGGACTGGAATCGGGGTAGATGAGGATCATACGGTGGTGAATGGTGAAAAGGAGCTTGTGAGTGTGGTGGTTCGAAGTTATGTTAAGAGGATGGTCTATAAGCACATGGTGGGGTTTGTGGGTAATTACAAGGTTGTCCACCATGTCTATTGGCTTGGTATGCATTGTAGAATGGTCTTTGTCCATGATATCTTGGAGGGTGTAGTTGCCTAAAGGGTTGATCAGATCCTCTTGGCTCCATCCATCTTTGATTGTTCTGACCTTGATGCATGTTCCTGTTATAACTTCCATTCCTTTCAATAACATTAGAACCAAACTCAAAGCGAAAGGGGTGAGAATTCATAGTAGCTAATAGAAATAAAAAGGGGAAGATAAAGACAAATAAACAAGTAAAAGAAAAATATTTACAATAACCAATAATAAGGCACACGATTGCAGTTCCCCGGCAATGGCGCCATTTTGACGTTATGATTTTTGCTAGTAAAGAATTTTATAAAAATAGTCCCGTTGTAGATATAGATTCTAAACCAACAGAAAT
>NC_029793.2:85378060-85379118 GCF_000816755.2 Arachis ipaensis
GAAAAGATTGGGATTATTGAAGTTCAATTTAATTAACAAAGATAACAGTTATCAATCATGTTTGAGTTTGATAACTCCTGAGTTACTAATTTCTTAACCAAGACCAAAAGGAGAAAAGTAAATCTATTAGAATAAAAATGTCTTCAGATGGGAATAATAATAATGTAAATAAAAGAAAGTAATAATAAACTGAAATACCTCAAATAACATTAATTCAAAGAGTAATCTGTAACAGAAGAATTCATAAATAAAATTGGGAAAATAATAAAAAAGAATATTGAACCTGATAAAAAGAGATAATCCTGAAAGCGCATAAAATCCTAATTCTAAATCCTAGTCCTAAAGAGAGAGGAGAGAATCTCCCTCTCAAAACTAAATCTAAATCATGAAAACTAACTAAAGTGGAGACTCTCCTTGAATGGACGCATTCCCCCACTTTATAACCTCTGGTCTATGCCTTCTGGACTTGGATTTAGGCCAAAAAGGGCTTCAGAATTCGCTATGAGCGTTTTCTGCAATTTCTGGTGCGTGGCCTCTGTCACGCGGTCGCGTCATTCGGAGTTTTCCTTGTCACGCGGTCGCGTCAGTCATGCGGCCACGTCAATGCCTTTTCTCGCTGGCATGCAGCCGCGTCGCCCATGCGATCGCGTGGCTGCCAGTTTCTTCAAAAACTCTATTTTGTGCTTCCCTTCCATTTTTGTATGTTTCCTTTCCATCCTTTAAGTCATTCCTGCCTTAGAAGATCTGAAACTACTCAACACACTAATCACGGCATCGAATGGAAATAAAGGTAATTAAAATAATTAATTTTAAAGCATAGGAAACATGTTTTTCACATACATCACATAATAAGGAAGGAAAAGTAAAACCATGCAATTAATATGAATAAGTGGGTGAAGGATTGAATAAATCACTCAGATTAAACACAAAATATATCATAAAATATGGGTTTATCAACCTCCCCACACTTAAACAATAGCATGTCCTCATGCTAAGTCCAAGGGTAATGTTAGGTTAAAGTGGTGGAATGCCATGCAATGCAATCTAATCTAAATGCG
>NC_029793.2:85379206-85418452 GCF_000816755.2 Arachis ipaensis
TTTTATCCCATGTGCATTGCTTTATTTCACATTTGGGGAATTCTTTTGTGTCCCCTTTATTCCAATACTGAAAAATAACATTTTTTTATTGCACATGGTAATTCAATTATTTGATTTTACATGAGCATGCTTCCCAAAATTTTTATTTGAATAATTTTATTCTATTCAACTTTTCTACCTTTTGTTTTTATCATCCATGTTCCCAATAGGTTTCCCACACTTAAACAATTACACACTTTCTATCTTAAGCTAACCAAGGATTCAACTTGGGATTTTTATTTTGTTTTTCTGCTTAAGGCTAGTATTGTGGCTTATAGAATAAGAGGGAATTTAAAGGCTCAAGGGGGCTAACAAGGGTGATGTAAAAGGGTAGGCTAATTTGGGATAAGTGAGCTAAAATTAAACAATGGCCTCAATCACTCTCTTGGTATGTATTTCTATTCTATAATCGGACATATAGATTAAAACAAAGTAAAGAACATCAGAAAAAAAAAGGCGGAACACATAGGAATAAAATTTATGGTTTGAATGTAACCATACAATTAAGCTCAAAACTCACAGGCTGTGTGTTCTCTAGCTCAAAAATCATTATTAGTTATGTATGTCACGCAAGTAAAATCAAAAGTTCCCATTATTCTCAATGTAAA
The DNA here is from genome assembly GCF_000816755.2 of Arachis ipaensis. NCBI lineage: Eukaryota > Viridiplantae > Streptophyta > Magnoliopsida > Fabales > Fabaceae > Arachis > Arachis ipaensis. Next base: position 85,379,854 of record NC_029793.2, read on the forward strand.
ACTTAAGGTGGCTTTAAAGTTCCCATTATTTTCAATGTAAAACTTTATTTCCATTTACTGCTTTCCTTTACTTTTGATGTCATTTATATTTCTGCACATTTACAATTCTGCAATCATAATCTATTCTGTTTAGCTTGACTAATTCACCAATTGATTAAAATTTCTCAAATCTACCAATCTCTGTGGATACGATCCCACTCCACTGTGGGTTATTACTTGACGATAATTTTGGTGCACTTGCTAAAAGAACGAATTCATCATTTTCATATGGGGAGTGAATTCCGGTCTTCAAGTTTTATGGTGCCATTGCCGGGGATTGGTTTGAATTTGACAATGATTAAATTGATTGGAGAGCTAGATTAAGCATTTTAATTACCTCGTTATTTTCCTTTTAGTTCTTTAATTTTACTGTCTATTTTGTTTCCTTTTTTTTTGAGATCTTAGTTATTCATTGTTTATATTTCCATTCTTCTAATTGTTTGATTAATTGCATCAACCAAGCTAACCATTAATCTTAACAAGAGTGATTCCTTCACTTGCCCTATGCTTGCTGTTTGTTGAATGTATGATAGGTAGAAAGGGAGAAACTTCATCTTCCTTCGATAGTGAACCTGAGAGGACCTTCCTTAGATTAAGGAGGGAAGCAAGAGGCAAAGGCATAGTTAGAGAGGAATTAGTGGAGGAAGATCTGAGAACTAATATGGAGGAAGAAGTGCATAACAATATTGGAAAGGATGCTGGCAATCATGTTGGGCAAGAGAGGAGAGTCTTAGGCTCCTACATCAACCCAAATCCAGAAAACTGTGGTAGCAGCATTCTAAAGCCAACAATCCATGCTAACAACTTTGAGTTGAAACCTTAACTCATCACACTTGTCCAGAACAACTGTTCATATGGAGGAGGTGCCCAGGAGGACCCAAACCAATATCTCACTACATTCTTGAGGATCTATGATACTGTAAAGTCCAATGGTGTACACCCTGACACCTACAAGCTACTTTTGTTCCCTTTCTCACTCAGAGATAAGGCAGCAAAGTGGTTGGAAGCATTTCCCAAGGAGAGCTTAACCACATGGGATGATGTTGTAAATAAATTTCTAGCAAGATTCTACCCTCTACAGAGAGTCAACAGGCTAAAAGCTGAGGTGCAAACTTTTAAACAGCAAGACGGTGAAACACTCTATGAGGCCTGGGAGAGGTTCAAAGATTTGACAAGGAAATGCCCACCGGATATGTTCAATGAGTGAGTGCAACTACACATCTTCTATGAAGGGCTGTAATATGAGTCAAAGCAAGCAGTAGATCATTCTTCAGGAGGCTCACTCAACAAGAAGAAAACCATTGAAGAAGCCATAGATGTCATTGAGACTGTTACTGAGAATGAGTATTTTTATGGTTCAGATAGAACTCAAAAAAGAGGAGTAATGGAGCTCAATTCAATGGATGCCCTGCTGGCCCAAACAAATTGATCACTGCACAATTAGCAGCCTTGACCAAGAAAATGGAGAGTAATCAAGTCTCAGCCATTCAAGCCCAAGCCCCTCAACAAGAAGGAGATGCACCAGAAGTTGAATGTGAATGGGAGCAAGCTAACTATGTGAATAATTCTAGACTACCATATGATCTAAACTCCAAGACATACAACCCAGGTTGGAAGAACCACCCAAATTTTGGGTGCGAGAACCAACAAGGCCACAACTAAGACCATAACAAGCCATACCAATCCAATCACTACCAGAATCACAACCCCAACCATCAATCAAGCAGCAACAGACCCTACCATAATTCACAAAACACATCATATCATTCCACCCAACAAATAAACAACAACCCCCATCAAGACGCATCAACCTCAACCATGCAACCATGTGAAATCAAGAGCAACTTCGAGAGAGTAGAGGCTGCAATAGCACAACTGTCATCACAGCTGATATGAGCTATTTTCACCCTTTTGGAGAGACAAACACAGGCTGTCAGGAGGATAGATGCCAATTAAGAAGAATACAGATCGAATCTGAAGAACCAAGGTGCGGCTATTTCAAAATTAGAAGCACATGTGGGGACTTTATCCAAGCAAATTCCAATGTCTACACATACATTTTCCAGTGATACTATGGCCAACCCAAGAGGAGAATGCAAGGCCATCACACTTAGAAGTGGGAAAGTTATAGAAGAAGTGACCCCAAGCCAGGGCAATCATGAAAAAGAAGCTGCAGAAAAGCATGAAAACAAGAATGAAGAAGAAACCCCTGCCCCCTCCTCACCAAAGCCACTCTTGAAGCCTTATGTGCCAAAGGCACCATATCCACAAAGGCGGAGGAAGGATGTGAAGGATATCCAATTCTCTAGATTCTTAGAGATCTTCAAGAAGCTCCAAATCAACATACCATTTACTGAGGCATTAGAGCAAATGCCACTTTATGCCAAATTTTTTGAGGAGCTCATGACAAGAAAAAGAAACTGGGGAGAAAAAGAGACCATAGTGCTAACTAAGGAGTGTAGTGCCATTATACAAAAGAAGCTCCCTCAGAAGATGAAAGACCCTGGGAGTTTCCAAATCCCCTGCATCATAGGGGATATCAATATTAAGAAAGCCTTGTGTGACTTGGGAGCTAGCATCAATCTCATGTCTCTAACCATGATGAGGAGGATAAAGATTGAGGAAGCCAAGCCAACAAGAATGGCACTCCAATTGGCTGACAGAACATTCAAGTTTCCATATGGAGTAGTGGAAGACTTGTTGGTGAAAGTTGGAGAATTCATTTTCCCAGCTGACTTTGTTGTGCTGGATATGGAAGAAGAGGCTAACCCATCAATCATCCTAGGAAGGCCATTCCTAGCTACTGCTGGAGCCATCATTGACGTGAAAAAAGGGGAACTAGTCTTGAGATTGCATGAAGAGAAGATGGTCTTTAATGTCTTTAAGGCAATGAGTTACCCCAAAGAATCCATAGGAGAATGCATGATGGTAGACACCATAGAACAGATAGTTCAAGGGATTTTGGAAGAAGAACAATGTGAAGAAACTATGGAGTTAGAACAACAAGCATCAAGTGGAGAACTACCATAAGGAACCATGGAGAATTCAATCATGTTGAACCACAAGGACAACAAGGAAGTGGAGGCACCAAAACTAGAGCTGAAGACCATACCACCAAGCTTGAAATATGCAAATTTGGGTGACAACAACACTCACCCAGTGATCATCAATTCAAGCTTGAGTAAGGAGCAAGAAGAGGAGCTTATCCAATTGCTGAAACAATACAAGGATGCCATAGGCTGAACACTCACAGACTTAAAAGGAATCAGTCCTTCAACGTGCATGCACAAGATCCTACTTGAAGAAGGTGTTAAGCCCTCAAGACAGCAACAAAAAAGGATGAATCCAACCATGAATGAAGTGGTCCAAAAAGAAGTGTTGAAGTTATGGCAAGCAGGGGTGATTTACCCCATCTCAGACAGTCCTTGGGTAAGCCCTGTGCAAGTAGTGCCAAAGAAACGAGGGGTCACTGTTGTACCAAATGAGAAGAATGAGTTGATACCCACAAGAACAGTGACTGACTGACGCATGTGCATTGACTATAGGAAGCTTAATGAGGCCACCAGGAAGGATCACTTCCCTCTGCCTTTCATGGATCAGATGCTTGAGAGATTATCCAGACATGAATATTATTGCTTTCTAGACGGTTATTCGGGTTACAACCAAATAGTTGTAGACCCCAAGGACCAGGAGAAAACTTCATTTACTTGTCCATATGGTGTCTTTGCTTATAGGAGAATGCCCTTTGGATTGTGCAATGCACCTGCAACATTCTAAAGGTGCATGCTCTCCATATTTTCAGACATGATTGAAAGATTCATTGATGTGTTTCTGGATGACTTCTCTATATTTGGTAACTCGTATTCTAACTGCTTGCACCACTTAGCCTTGGTGCTAAAGAGATGCCAAGAAACCAACCTTTTTTTGAACTGGGAGAAATGTCATTTCATGGTTACAGAGGAGGTGGTTCTTGGTCATAAGATCTCAAAAAGGGGCATAGAGGTGGACAAGGCTAAGGTGGAGGTGATTGAAAAGTTACCCCCACCTTACAATGTCAAAGCAATTAGAAGTTTTCTAGGACATGCTGGCTTCTATAGGAGGTTCATTAGAGACTTCTCCAAGGTTGCCAAACCTTTGAGCAACCTGCTTGTCTCTGATATACCTTTTGTTTTTTATAAGGAATGCATGCTATCCTTTGAAGAACTTAAGAACAAACTCTCCTTTGCACCTATCATAGCACCACCATGCTGAGTTGATGTGTGATGCATCAGATTTTGCTGTGGGGGCTGTTTTAGGACAGAGGAAGGACAAATTGGTGCATGTCATTTACTATGTTAGCAAGGTCCTTAATAAGAATTAAAGGAACTATACCACTACAAAGAAGGAATTACTTGCCATTGTCTTTGCTTTTGATAAATTTAGATCATATCTTATTGGATCTAAAGTAATTGTATTCACTGATCGTGCAGCACTCAAATACTTGCTTACCAAACAAGAGTCCAAGCCCAGATTAATAAGATGGATCCTGCTACTCCAAGAGTTTGACATTGAAATTAAAGATAGGAGTGGAGCAGAGAACAAAGTGGTTGACTACCTCTCAAGGATTCCACAAGAAGAAGACGAGACACACCAGTTTGCAGTGAATGAGAGCTTTCCTGATGAGCAGTTGATGATGGTCCAAGAAGCCCCTTGGTTTGTAGACATAGCTAACTTCAAGGCTATTGGGGAACTACTAACCAACACCAACAAACACATGAGGAGAAAGCTAATCAAAGATGCTAAACATTACATCTGGGATGAGCCCTATTTATTCAAAAAGTGTGCAGATGGGACCTTGAGAAGGTGTATTTCCCATGAGGAAGGACAAGAAGTGCTTTAGCAATGTCATGGATCTTCATATGGAGGCCATTTTAGTGGGGAAAGAACTGCAGCCAAGGTGCTAGAATGTGGGTTCTATTGGCCAACCATTTTCAAGGATGCAAAGGACTTGGTGTCAAGGTGTGATGAATGCCAAAGGGCTGGCAATCTATCCAAGAGAAATGAGATGCCACATTGGTTTATAATAGAGTTAGAATTGTTTGATGTATGGGGAATTGATTTTATGGGACCTTTCCCATCCTCTTGCTCAAACAGCTATATATTGGTGGCTGTAGATTATGTGTTAAAGTGGGTAGAAGCCATGGCCACTACAACAAATGACAACAAGGTTATAATGAGCTTCTTGAGAAGGAACATCTTCAGCAGATTTGGAGTTCCTAGAGCCCTCATTAGTGATGGAGGGACACACTTTTGTAACAAGGAACTTGAGACACTCCTTCTTAGATATGGAGTCAAGCACAAAGTGGCAACTCCATACCACCCACAGACCAACGGGCAAGCAGAGATTTCAAATAGGGAGCTCAAAAGAATTCTTAAAAAAACTGTTGAAAACTCAAGAAAGGATTGGTCTAAGAAGCTGGATGATGCATTATGGGCCTACAGAATAGCCTTCAAAACACCCATTGGGATGTCGCCATACCAATTAGTGTTTGGCAAGGCTTGCCACTTACCAGTTGAGCTTGAACATAGAGCATTCTGGGCTCTAAAAATGCTAAACTTTGATGATCAAGCTGCTGGAGAAAAGAGACTAATGCAACTCAATGAGCTGGAGGAGTTTAGGAATCAAGCATATGAGAATGCAAAGATCTACAAAGAGAACACAAAAAGGTGGCATGATCAGAGGATAGCTAGGAGGGAGTTCACTGAAGGACAAAAGGTGCTGCTGTACAATTCAAGACTCAAGTTCTTCCTTGGGAAGCTTAAGTCTCAATGGTCAGGACCCTTCACCATCCTCAAGGTGTCCCCCTATGGCCATGTAGAGCTTATGGAGGACAAAACACAAAGAACCTTCACTGTGAATGGCCATAGACTCAAGCATTACCTCAGGGACTCACTGGATGAGAGGAGAGTGAGCTACAACCTCAGCTAAGAAAGGAAGAACGTCAAGCTAGTGACGATAAAGAAGCGCTAGTTGGGAGGCACCCCAACACTTTATATCCTTTTTGATTTATTGCTTTCTTAGAAGTAGTTAAAATTTGCCAATTTAGGTGGCTTAAGTTTCAGTTTAAGAATTGTGTTTCATTGCCTTCTAGAAGTAGATTGTAGGTAGTAGATTAGGAAGTTTAATATCAGTTTTGGTAGTTAGGAGACCCATACATTATGTTTTCTTCTATTCAGGGAATGCAATTTGATGAATATATTTATTGATGATGAGTGATTGGGCTGAGAACTAGCTGAAAAGCTAAGTTTGGTGTGACTACTTACCCTCTTAATCTAGGCTTACAATTATTTAAATGAATTAATCTTGAGGAGTAAGCCCAGAGATTAAGTTTGGTGTGGCCACTACCATACAGAATACCATCTAGCAGGCCCAATACTACTCAATTTGAAAGCAATTAATATATTGGTGAGAGCATGAAAGTGGTTTTTAATTATGTTTAGAAGAGGTTGGAAATGAAGGGATATGAAAGGATTGAAATTATTCCACCTTTATGAACACATTAGAAACCCAATGATGAACCCAATTTATTAAGATGCAATGTGATTAAGTTTGGTGTCCCAAGGGACACCCATCAGTTGCAATTCCATTCACTTATATTAAAAAGGAATGTGGAGGAGTCTTTTGTCATTGTTGATGGGGTTTCAGTTTTATTTTCAGGAGAGAGAATGGGGCCCACATGATTGGTAGCACATAAAGCAAAGAAGTCAAAGTGTACTTGCACTTTGGAAGTCAACACATGCAAGAAGCAAAGTGGGATAAGGATTAGTGCCTCTTCCCATGCTAGGCGCCACTCCCCAAGTGGGAAAACATTGAATTGCTTTACTTCCCACCATTCGAACCACACTTTCCAACCCTATAAATGCCCCCTACTTTTTCCCACCTCTCTCCACACTTCAAACCCATCTCTACTTCTTTCCCTTTCTTGATTGGGACAATCAAGTCCTAAGTTTGGTGTTGGAGCAAAACTTTATTTTGCTTGCTCTTACAACAATCCCCAACATTCTTTTAACCTTCAAACACACTTTCTCAACCCAATGGTACCACCAAAAGCCTCAGCATCAAAGAAAAGAAAGACTAAGGAACCAATATCTGGATCCTCAAGTTCAAGCTTCAATGAGTACAAGTTCCTCTCCTTATTCAACCAAAATCAGTTTTATGGTTGGGTGAGTGAGAGGAGAATCATTTCAGAGGTCGGTTTCCAGCTGGGAAGAAACGAGCACCCTGAGATCAACAGAGAGATCAACAACAGGGGCTGGGCACTCTTGTGCAACCTACCAAAGAAGGTGGTGGAAGATTTGGTGAGAGAGTTTTATGCCAATGCCGTGCCTCAGTCAGGACAACCCTATGGCTATCTTAGCTATGTAAAGGGGAAGCCTATTGATTACAACCCCACCAATATAGAGAGGATGCTAATGGTGAAGCGGACAAACTCCACCCGAAGCTATGAGGAAAGAATGAAGCAACAAGACCCAGGATTTGATGAAATCCTCAATAAAATCTGTGTGTTGAATGTACAATGGATAAACGACAAGGATGGGAGGCCCAACCAGCTGAGAATAAGAGACTTGAGCTCCCAAGCTAGAGGGTGGCTGGATTTTGTGAAAAGGTCCCTAATCCCCACATCCAACACTTCAGAGGTGATCAAAGAGAGAGCTGTGCTCATATACAGCATCATGAAGGGTGAAAATGTCAATGTTGGGGAGCTGATTGCCAACAACATCAATAAAGTGCTGAAAAGCACCAAAGATAGCTCAAGGTTGGCATTCCCCAGCATCATCCAGAGGCTATGTGATGAAGCTGGGGTTGAGAAGATCACTGATGAAGTACTGGTGGAGCAAGACAAGCCTATAACTGCCAAGAAGATGGCCGAAGTGGTGGCTGTCAACCCACTTCAGAGGGCCAAAGAGCATAGAGCTCATGTTCATGCACCACAACAAGAAGAAGAAGAAGAGACAGAGGAGCAACCACATCATCTGGCACTTCAACTACCACCATACCAACAATACCAACAATTCCCTGAAGGATTCAACTGGGAGCAAGTGCAAGGGGACATACACCAAATGAAGGGAGACATACACCATCTGAGAGAGGATGTCAACCAACTCAAGAATAATCAACAACAACAATGGAACCAAGTGAATCAGAACATATAACAATTCCAAGGTAGTTTGGAGCACATGAGGAAAGAGTAGCAAGAACAGTTCGACTGAGGGGAAGTGCGAAGTGAACTCGACAAAATAGTAGAGCAGGGCAAATGGCAGCAGAGAAACCTTGCTGAGTTCAGACATCTTTATGATTCCAGAACCATTTCAAGGAGGCAATACGATATCAACACACAAGCGAAGCTGAATCACTTATGTAATGCTGTGGCCACTCTAAACCCAGGATACCCAACATTCATGCAAGGAATGGAGGAGTTGAGTGCAAGACAAGAAGAAATTCTAGCCAAGCACAAGGAGGATGAAAGGAATTACATGAGAAGGCTAGGATTTTGGAAGCCCAAAGACACTAAAGCACAAGAAGGATCTTCTAAAGAGGATGAAGCTGACTCCTCCCCTTCCAAGAAGAAAGATAAAGGAAAAAGACCAATGAACTAAAGTTGAAGCTGCTCAAGGTTGTTAAGTCTCATGGTTGACACTCTCTAATTTCTGAATCATGTTTAAGTTTTTCTCTATATTTTAATTTCTGTTCAAGAATAAAATGCAACATTAGGATAGTTTACTTTAATTCTTAGTTTTCTTTTCTCATGTCCTGAAGTCCTTTGTGAGTCCTTTTTAAATTACAAGAAAAAAAATCCAATGTTAGTTCAAGTTCATCTACATCAATAAAAGCATAGTTTGTTTTCATAAGAGTTGTTGTGAGTTGTTATAAGAACAAGAGTAAAAGAGACTAAGACCAAGAGAGGCCATTCAAAAACTAAGAGACAGGGAACTAAGTGTAGAACCTTGAACGAACTAAAAAGAAAATGAGTCATGAAAGGCAACTAGTCTTAGAAGGTATGACAAGTAAAGGCAACTAGTCTTTGTGACATTGAAACAAAAATAGGCATGCATGTGTTAAATACTTAGTCCTATCCTTAGTCATGTCTGCATCCATTCAAGGTCAAAGTCTCAAATCATAAAAGGGCTACTCACACTAATTTGCTTGGGACAAGCAAAGCTTAAGTTTGGTGTTGTGATGACTTGCATCATCTACCCTTTTTTCTTGCATAAAAATGACCATAAAAGAGCATAATCTCAATTGATCATTGCAATTCATGCATTATTTGATGAAAATTATAGTACATTGCTTTGAAATGAGTTTGTGCTGAATTTCAGGTGAAAAATACATCAAAAAGAGGAAGAAAACAACAAAACAAGTTGGGCGTGTGAAACTGGCGTGCCACTTGGAGCAAACACCACAAAAATGCATTGGTGTGGCATGCCAGAAGCTGGGCATGGCACGCCAGTACAAATTTCCAGAGAGCAACAATGAAGACCACTAAAGGGGTGTGGCACGCCAGGTTGGGCGTGGCACGCCTAACCCACCACTTGAGCCATGGGCGTGCCACCTGGTATCGAAGGCGTGGCACGCCAAGCTTCCACCCTTACTTGGGCGTGCCACTTGAGCATCTGGGTGTGGCACGCCAATGTACAAGAAGGCTAAAACAAAGGCTGGCCGAGCCACTTGGTATCGAAGGCGTGGCACGCCAGCTCAAGATTATCACCTGGGCGTGCCACTTGAATGCTCGGCGTGGCACGCCAGCTATTGGAACCAAGGCAAAATGATGGGCATGGCACGCTAGTATAGTTTTCCAGAGAGGGAGATAGGAGGCCAACCATATGGGCGTGCCACTTGGTATCGAAGGCATGGCACGCCAGCTACCATCCTCCACCCTGGCGTGCCACTTGAAGAATTGGGCGTAGAACGCCAACATCACCAATTAACCTAGAGAAGACCTGGGCGTGCCACTTGAATGCTGAGCGTGCCACTTGTGCTCGAAAGCGTGGCACGCCATGCGACACAACTGATTAAAAGACCCTGGGCGTGCCACTTGGCCTCGAAGGCGTGGCACGCCAGGGATGCTAATGAAGGAGGGGTGATAAACCCATATTTTATGATATATATATATATATTGTGCTCAATTTAGGTAATTTATTCAACCCTTCACCCACTTATTCATGTAATTTGCATGGTTTTACTTTCCCTTCCTTATTATGTAATGTATGTGAAAAACATGTTTCCTGTGCTTTAAAAATAATTATTTTAATTACCCTTTATTACCATTCGATGCCGTGATTTGTGTGTTGAGTAGTTTCAGATCTTCTAAGGCAGGAATGACTTAAGGGGTGGAAAGGAAACATACAAAAATGGAAGGAAAGCACAAAATGGAGTTTTTGAAGAAACTGGCAGCGACGCGAACGCATGGATGACGCAGTCGCATGCCCAGTGCAAAAAGGCAGCGATGTGAATGCGTGACTGACGCGGATGCGAGCCATGAGCAGAACACAGATGATGCGTACGCGTGACCGAAGCGAATGCGTGACAAGAAAAACTCCAGATGACACGACCACGTGACCCACGCGGACGCGTGACAGACGCCCCGCACCAGAAATTACAGAAAATGCTCCCAGCAATTTCTGAGTTCCTTTTTGGCCCAGATCCAAGTCCAGAAGGCACAGATTAGAGGTTATAAGGTGGGGGAATGCACCCATTCGAAGGAGGTCTCCAATTATTCACTTTTCATAGTTTAGATGTAGTTTTTAGAGAGAGAGGTTCTCTCCTCTCTCTTAGGTTTTAGGATTAAGATTTCTTATTATTTCAATTTAGTATTCCAACTCCTTATCAGGTTCAACATTCCTTTACTTTATATTTCTCTTTTATTTTCAGATACTTTAATGCTTTCCTTTAATTACTTTTGTTGCCAAATTGGCTTATGAACCATTCATGTTTAGATTTGATTTTCTATTTAATATAATTTGAGGTATTTCAGAATCATGATTGCTCTCCTTTATTTATATTAATAATTTATATTCTCTTCCTTTTGGCTTTGGTTGATTAATTGGTAACTCTTGAGTTGTCAACTCATCATGACTGATAACTGTTTTTTTTTTACCAATTGAATTAAACTCCAATAACTCTAGTCCTTTCTTAGGAATTGACTAGGACCTGAGGATCAAACTAATTGGTCCACTTGACCTTCTTTTGCTTTAGTAAAGGCTAACTAAGTGGGATTAAAACTCAATTCTCATCACCATTGATAAGGATAACTAGGATAAGACTTCCAAATTTTCTTACCTTGCCAAGAGTTTATTTCACAGTTATTTATTTATTTTATTTGTCATTTAAATTAATTGTTCCTTACTTTCAAAACTCCAATTTACAAACTCATAACCAATAACAAGAACATACCTCCTTGCAGTTCCTTGAGAAGAAGACCCGATGTTTAAATACTTCAGTTATCAATTTTAAAGGGGTTTGTTACTTGTGACAACCAAAACGTTTGTAAGAAAGGTTGATTGCTCGGTTTAGAAACTATACTCACAACGGGAATTTATTCTGAATTCTAAACCGTCATTCTTCAGTTCTTCAAAATAGTGCCGTTGCCGGGGAACTGCAAACATGTGCCTTATTATTGGTTACTGTAAATATTTTTCTTTTACTTGTTTATTTGTTTTTCCCTTTTTATTTTTTTTAGCTACTATGAATTCTCACCCCTCTCGCTTTGAGTTTAGTTCTAATATTGTTGAAAGGAACGGAGGTTATAGCAGGAACATGCATCAAGGTCAGAGCAATCAAGGATGGATGGAGCCAAGAGGATCTGATCAACCCTTTAGGCAACAACACCCTCCAAGATTTCATGGACGAGGACCACTATACAATGCATACCAAGCTAGCAGACATGGTAGACCACCTTGCAATTACCAACAAGGCCCACCATGTGCTTATAGACCATCCTCTCAACGTAGATTTGAACCACCACACTCACAAGTTCCTTTTCACCTTTCACCATCATATGACCCTTATCCACCACAACCCCAATCCAATTACTCCCAAGAACCACCACATTCTTATTTTGAACCCTCTTTCCCAACCGATGAGCCCTCATACCCACCCCAACCTCCTATGGACAATAGACTTCGTGTTCTTCTTCAAGGGCAAGCAAAGATAGAAAAAGGGTGTACTGGAACTCACTACTGCCGTAACTGAGGTAGTAAATTTAATAGCTTCCCGACAACTGAGAACTAAAAGTACTCCCATAGCTACATGTGGGGAATCAAAAGAAGAGCATAGCATGAAGGAAATACTAGAAACCCCGGTGGGCAATGAAGAGCATGGCTTTGTACTGGAACAAGTAGAGAAAGCCATGATAGTTGTAGAGAAAGAAGTGGTTGAAGATATAGGAGATGCTAAACATCAATGGGAATCAAGAACTGTACAGGATTCCGCTGAGAAGTCCAAATTGAATGCCAAGGAGGATAGTGCACGACCTCCACAGCATATGCCTTGTGAAGAATTGGACGGAACAGACCAAGAAGTTGATTCCATGGGCAGTAATGATCACGAATCAAGCTCTCCTAGTCACGAACTCACATTTGCAACTAAAATCCCTTGAACCTGAAGAACCATATCCAAGTGAATACGAAGATGACGTCGAGGTAGATTTCTCTCAACCTCCAACGTATGACTTAAGTGATGAGGAAGCCATAGAAGACTTTGATCAGGACACAGTTGCAGCTGAAGAATTTTGCAAAGAAGTGGAGGAATTCACAACAGATTACAAGGGAGTAGAACTTACAGAACCATTGGAAACACCTATCCCAAGGCCATTACCACCTGTTACAAGCTTCAAGTGGGTACAATCCTTAACCCTTAACATTACTTTTCCACTTGAATATGGTTTGCTTGAAACAGGTGGCCAGCTTAGAGCTCTCTGCGGCTTTAAGAGTAAGAGGGAAATGGCTCGCACTCAGAGCTGGTGTACAAAATCCAATAAGGTTCCACGCTTCAATTCAAAGTGCAAGGATTGGTATCAAGTTCAATTGAATGGGTCACGGAAGACGTTTGGTCATCTTGGTGAGAATACAGTTTCTAAACTACCCAGATGGAAAAATATAGATCAAGACGAAGGTGGATTTAAAAGCAAAGTTTGGGATCCTGGAAAATATTCTGATATTCATCACCCTGGAAGCCTGAGAATCTGTGTGAAGTTGCTTAGAAGCTTTACATGCCTAGTTTGGGACCCCGGAGGCTGTTGGCATTCCAAACATTGGTGGAGATTTCTGGATGAATTTAAGCATAAGCCACCATAACAGGAAGCTCATCCAATGTCCAACTTAAGGAATTTAATTAAAAGTGCTAGGTGGGAGACAACCCACCATGGTACGGTCGTTTCTTTTTCAACTTTTATTTCGTACTATTTGATTTTATGTTATATTATTTTTACTGAACCTGGATGTTATTCATAACATTTGCATTTAGCATTGCATACTGCATAATTGCATACCTGCATAAAAAAAAGGAAGCCATCGACGCGATCGCATCGCTAAAGCGTTCGCGTGATGCACGGAAAACTTATCTCTCAACAAATCTCCCTTCGGCAAGTGTACCGAAGTTGTCGTCAAGTAAAAACTCACAATAGAGTGAGGTCGAATCCCACAGGGATTGATTGATCAAGCAACTTTAATTAGAACAATGTTCTAGTTGAGCGAATCCATAATTTGGGTTGAGATTTGCAGAAATTAAAATGGTGGGAATGTAAATAACAGAAAAGTAAATGCTAGAATTAAAGGACTGGAAGTAAATGACTGGAAATAAATTGCAGAATTGTAAATGGGAATGGGGGATTTGCTCATAAAAGTAAATGACAGAAATTAAAGAGAATGGGTAAGATCAGAGATGGGGAGCTCATTGGGCTTTTTGGTCCTGAAATCAAGCAATAAAGTGCATCAAAGCTCTAGTCCATGTCATGAGTAATGCAACATAATATTTGTTCACTAAACTTATGCAAAATCCTCATGAAATTATGTAAAATGAACAATGTATGCTTGAATCAAGGCATAAGTGAATATTTACCCAAAACTAGCTTATTTCCTAAAGAAATGTATGAAACTATCCTAAAAATAGTAAAGAAAAGGTCAGTGAAACTGGCCAAGATGCCCTGGCATCACAACACCAAACTTAAAGCTTGCTTGTCCTAAGCAAGTACTGGAACAAGAGAATGATGAATGGAATATCCAGAGGAATGAGTCATCCTTGTGGAAGTCATATTACTGATTTTATGGTGGTTTCTTGCATAGCAACTTAGGTTCATTCCATTACTGGCTTTCAGACCTTTATCATGTCCCTAAACACTTACTTTGTTTATATCTCATGAGACTTTTATTCATTGATCTTTTTATTGTTATTTCAAGGGTTATTTGTGTTATTTAGGCTAAGTGCTCTGTAAGGGGGCAACTCTTTAAGATAAGCTTTCAGCCAACACTCCCGAACCAGTTGGTTCAAGGTGCTAGGTGTTGAAGCACCCCTAAGGACTTACTCCCTCAAGTCTCTCCCCCATACATACACACCACAGGCATATAGTTTATTTATTTTCTTTTCTTGAGACCTGGGTGTCCAGCACCTCTTTGGGTTACTAAATGCTCTGTAGTGAGGGTTACTCTTGATAATGGATTTTCAGCTGATAATCCCGGGTTAGTTAACCCAAGTTACCAAGTGATAAAGCACCCCTAAAGAGGAGCACCACAGACACTTGCCTCAAGATTAAAACCGTTGATGCCTAGCCTTGTTGCTTACTCTTTTTCTTTTGTTTTTCACTTCCATTGTTCTTTCCCTTTTCTCTTCTTAGGATCTTGTTATTAACTTAGTCTCATGAGTATATCCAAAGTCAAGTATTCAGGATAGATAGTTATCCTCCTAACCTTGTGGTTGAACCAACTTAGCTAACTTATGACTACCCCAAAGATTCATGAATGCACCTCCACATTAGGAACCCTACTCTGGTCTTTTAAAAACATAATCATTCTCTTCTTCAATTTGATTTAAAAGGGACAAGCTTACAAGAAAGGGAAGTAATGATGCAGTGACATAAAGACCAGTGCACATAGACTCTCTTCAATACCAAAAAAAAAAAATAACATGATTGAAAAAGGTTCAAACATAACATGGAAGCAAGTTCTATTTCATACAAGATCTTCCTTATTTAAAACATAGAGAAAGATGGAACAAAGAAGGAACTCTACCACCTTTTACTGTTGTGGATGTCCACGCTCTTTTCCTTGCTTGTCCTCCTTGTTTCCTCTTGCATTTCCTCGCATCCGTGCCAATCTTGCTTGCTTCCAATCCTCAAGTGCCTTCCTCACTGACTCATGACTCTCTTCCACCCTTTGTCTTTCCTTTCGTGCTAATTCATCCTTCATTTCATCATACTTGGCTATTCTTGGATGCAATATTGGCAGCTGTCCCACTAAGTAGCCGAGCCTGGCTTGAGTATTTATCTGATGTCCTGTTTGACTCATGTAAACTCCTTCTGCGAATGCCCTTTGCTCGTCCAATAGCTCTGCCTGTTCTATTTGTCATCGATGCATCTCATGTATGTGTGCCCCTTGATGTGCTTGGATGTTGATTAGCCTCTGGGTGGATTCTTGTTGCTCGTTTTGCCTTTGTTCCATCCTGTTGAATGCTTCTCCCCATTTTTGTCCTTGGTTTAGTTGATGTTCCATCATTTGCCTTTGCCACTCACCTTGCTGAGTCCTCCATCTTGAAAGTGTTTCCTCTTGCTGCCCCATCATCTGTAATTGAAGCTCTTTCTGTGCTCCTTGGCCTTCCAAATATTGTCTAGATAAGCCATCAATGGCCTCCTGCAATTGGTGCATGTCCAAGGTCTGTTGTGCTGATCCCTCTGAGACTTGGCCTTCCACTACTTGAGGGGCTGTCCTCTTTCTTTGCTTCTGTTGAGGCAAGGGGGATGCTGCAGCATTCATCCTTCGGACCGTTATTGGAATGCCTTCCTTTATCCAAACGGGGTCCTCATCTTCAAAAACTACTCTAGCTTTCTTGCATATTCTCATTACACTCATGGGACCAAAATCCACCATTGTTCCTCTCACAAAGCTTGTATATGACTCATTTTTCTTATCATATCTG
This sequence comes from Arachis ipaensis, assembly GCF_000816755.2. Lineage (NCBI taxonomy): Eukaryota > Viridiplantae > Streptophyta > Magnoliopsida > Fabales > Fabaceae > Arachis > Arachis ipaensis. The sequence continues at coordinate 85,396,058 of NC_029793.2, forward strand.
ACTGCATTTGCATAAAATTCTCTTATGAGATTTGCATTCACCTTAGTGACCGGGTCAGTGAGGAGCTCTCATCTTCTCCTTTCTACCTTCTCTGTGATTTCGGGGCATTCAGTCTTCTTAAATTGGAATCCCAGCTCATAAATGATTTCCTTATCAACCATCCACCCATATTGCAATGCATGATGCAAGCTTCTAAATCTCTTCTCATCATATGGGTGTTCTTCCATGGGTTCCTTCCCTTCCCTTCTCTTAGAACTTGAAGATGCCATGAATGATGGTTAATATGTGAAGGTGGTAAGGTTGTACTTTAGCGTCACTAGCTTGACGTTTTTCCTTCATCATGGTGGTTGGTAGTGCTTAAAGTCCTCCCCTCTTGCTGTGGATTTGTATCCATTGGTTGGATCAATAATCTCCACATGTTCCAGGGAAAGAACTCTATTGATAGTGAAGACCTTGGGTAATTGAGATGGCACAGTAGGGAGATTAGGGGGAATATCTGGGAAGTAGGCTGAGACAACTTTATCCCCTGGAGAGAAGTCTTCCGTAGGGATCTTCTTGTTCTTCCACCCTCTTGGTACCTTCTTCTTTGTTTCTTTTGAGGTTGCCTTCCCCTTGGTGACCTCTTTTTCTAAAGGAGCTGTGGTGCTGTCTTCACTTGCCTCTAGAGGTTTAGGTTCCTCCAACTTTTCCTTGAGCTGTGGCAATTGCTGTTTTCCTTGTTTGTCAGTTAAGGGGATCTCAGAATGAACTGGCTGTGCTTCAGTGCTTGTTTCCTCCTTCAGTGTCTCATTATCATTTGTGCTTAGTTCCTTGTCCTCTTGATCTGTTTCTTGCGAGAGTTTGAAAACATTGAAGCTGAGTCGTTCATCATGGATTCTCAATATTAGCTCCCCTTTCTCTATATCAATAAGTGCTCTGGCCGTAGCTAGGAATGGTCTTCCCAATATGATTGGATGAGTGTGACTCTCTTCCATGTCTAGAATGACAAAGTCTGTTGGGAGAAAGTACTTCCCAACCTTTAGCAACACATTTTCCACCACTCCTATTGCTTGCTTTTGAGTTTTGTCAGCCAGTCTGATAATGACATCTGTGGGCATTATCTCATTGATCTGCAGCCTCTTCACCAGGGATAAGGGAAGTAAGTTGATGCTAGCCCCTAAATCACATAGTTCTCTGTCGAACATGTTTTCACCTATGGCACAAGGTATATGAAAACTTCCTAGGTCTCTTCTTTTTGTGGGCAACTCAGGTTGAATAAGGGCACTACATTCCTTGTTCATCACTATAGTCTGCCCTCCCTTGAGTGAGCTTTTCCTGGGAAGAAGTTCCTTCATATACTTGATGAATGCAGGCATTTGTTGAATTGCCTTGATGAATGGTATGTTCACATGCAGAGATGCAAACAAGTCTAGGAACCTTGAGTATATTCTTTTTCCCACAGCACCATTGAGCAGTTGAGGGAATGGTGCATAGAGCTTCAGCAGCTCTTGTTGTGAGATTTCTGGTTCTTTGTGATCTCTATCCTCCTCCTTTGTTGAGTTGTCTTCAGGTTGTTTGCACACTTTGCTTTGCTTGTCTCCAATCTCTTGATCACTTGTAGTAACCATTTTGCAATCTTCCCATCTTACTTTCTTTGCTTCTCCCTTGGGGTTTTTCTCCGTGTCACTTGGGAGGCTATCAGTAGGTTTGGGAATCTTCTCAGCTAAATATCCCACCTGGAATTCCAGCTTTGTGAGTCTCTTCTTCATGATGATTTTCCATGTTTTCTTCCATGTTAGGTTCAAAGTATTCCTCAAAGTGTTCCTCCTCTTCTTCAGCACCAACTACACGTTTTTCTTTTGCCTCCCTCCTTAGTCTAAGGAAGGTTCTCTCAGGTTCAGAATCAAAGGAAGTTGAAGCCCCGCTTCTTCTCCCTGTCATACAACCAACAAGTACAAGCAGAGAAAATAGGTGCAGACAGTAGTTGTGTCAGAGTTATTGTTAGTTGTGGGTGATGTAATATATCAAACAGTTAGTGGGTTAGCAAACAGAATTGAAAATAACAAAGAAAAATAAACGGGTAGAGGGAGAATGGAAGAAGTTTAACTAAAACAAAAAGTAAATCACTCAAACAGAAAAATGAAATTCACAAAATAAAAAAAATGCTCAATCTAGTGATCTTCCAATTTAATCATTGTTGATGCACAATCAATCCTCGGCAACGGCGCCATAAACTTGATGCACGGAAAACTTGTCTCTCAACAAATCTCCCTTCGACAAGTGTACCGAAGTTGTCGTCAAGTAAAAACTCACAATAGAGTGAGGTCGAATCCCACAGGGATTGATTGATCAAGAAACTTTAATTAGAAGAATGTTCTAGTTGAGCTAATCTAGAATTTGGGTTGAGAGTTGCAGAAATTAAAATGGCGGGAATGTAAATAACAGAAAAGTAAATGCTAGAATTAAAGGACTGGAAGTAAATGACTGGAAATAAATTGCAGAATTGTAAATGGGAATGGGGGATTTGCTCATAAAAGTAAATGACAGAAATTAAAGAGAATGGGTAAGATCAGAGATGAGGAGTTCATTGGGCTTAGGAGATGTTCCAATTCTCCGGATCAAGTTCATTTTCATCTCTTCCTCAATCAATGCACTCATTGCCCCTTCTTGTTTCACGTTAAAGCCCACGTTAACTAGGTTAACGTGGCTTCTAACGTGGTCCTTGCCAACCTTCGAGAACGTTAGTGACACTCAACATTGTCACTAACGTTCCAATGTGCCCCTAGGTCTCACGATAGAGTCCACGTTAACTAGGCTAACGTGGCCTCTAACGTAGCCATCTTTAGCAATCCCAACACCTCCCCTTTTCTTGCTTCTTTTTTGGTCCTGAAATCAAGCAATAAAGTGCATCAAAGCTCTAGTCCAAGTCATGAGTAATGCAACATAATATTTGTCACTAAACTTATGCAAAATCCTCATGAAATTATGTAAAATGCACAATGTATGCTTGAATCAAAGCATAAGTGAATATTTACCCAAAACTAGCTTATTTCCTAAAGAAATGTATGAAACTATCCTAAAAACAGTAAAGAAAAGGTCAGTGAAACTGGCCAAGATGCCCTGGCATCATCGCGTCAGTTGCGAAGAACACTTCCCACGCATCCGCGTCAATCACGCAAACGCGTGATCTGGAAATCGGCGTAAAAATCCAACGCCCAGAAATCTAGGCTGGAACCGTGTGGCTGTCGTGCGTTTAGCACAAAATGGCCCACGCGTTCGCGTCCATCACGCGAACGCATCACTTGCAAAACACCCATCCCACGCGAAAGCGTGAGCGATGCGTTCGCGTCGCGTGGATTGCATAACACCCCAAAGGAGACAGAGAGTTGCGCTGAAATGACGCTGGAATTGTGCGTTTAGCACAATTTCCAGTGACGCGATCGCGTGCCTCACGCGACCGCGTCATTCATCCTTTTACCCATTATATGCGATCGCGTCAACTATGCGACCGCGTCAACTACGCGACCGCGTCAACTACGCGACCACGTCAACCCCGTTCCACCCTAGCCACGTGACCGCGTGCCCCACGCGTTCGCGTCGATTCAAATTCACTAACCCCCAGTGACACGAAACCCTACCCCATCACGCCCCCAACCCCTTTCTTCTTCCTCTCCTCTCTGCAACCCTCCCTCCTCCACCACCCAACCACCAACACTTCCAGCCACCACTACCGACCACCGCACCGCCCCACCACCACACCCCATCGCCGAAAACCGCCCCTCCTTCTTCCTTCTCCCCTCCTTCTTCTTCTTCCACCCCCTTCTCTCCCACAGCCTTGTTCCGCCACCGCACCACCGTGCCCCTCCCAGCACCACCGCAACCACACCCCCGCCATCTCTCAGTTCCCTAGCTTAGTTCATACGCCTACCAGGTTTCGCCGAACGCCACCTTTCATTCATTCATAGTTATTTGCATATTTTTTCAGTTTACATTTAAATTTAGGATAGTTAGAGATGTATATTGTAGTAGATTCTAGGTGGTTAGGTAGCTAGGATGTGGTTAGTGGATTTAGGCCTGATTCATTGCGCTATTCTTGCTACTTGTTTTATAACATTTGCAATTCTGCTGTTGCTGTGATGTTAGTACTGTTCATTTGCTATTCTTTACTGTTTCATGCAGCTTTTTACACTGCTTTTTCATGTTCATATTCCGTATATGTAATTGCAGCTTTACTTTAATTTATATGAACTATTCTGCTTGCTGTTTATTACCCGGGAACATCCAATTTTAGCCGGAATGCTGCCCATTTTCTGTAAATTGTTTTGATATTCATTCATGTTTTGGTTTTGGCAATTTGAATTTGGCACTCCTCAGCTTTTACTATACCAATTCATGAATGCACGGGCCAGCATTCTTATTCCTCTGTTTTCCCGGTTAATAAATCACATTATTGATGATTAGATTTTACTTTTTCGCTATTTCTATATCTATATGAATCATTAACAACTTAATTTTCTTGCTTGAATTTGAGTTGTCTGTTGCTTAAAATTGTGAAATTCTTGTTACTTAGAAACCAATCATCATGCCACTTACTCTGACTTTCTTTTTACTAACTCAATGATTTTCGCTTTCTAACCTCTTTTTCAATTTTACCCACTTTTAACTTTCTAACTTCCCCATCTGCTTTCTAACTAACTATTTCAACTTTTTCACTCATGGCATGATTATTGTTGCTCCTAATTAACAAGTATTCCACTCATAAATTATTTTGGATTGTGATTTCTCATCTTAGATTTTTACCTCCGCAACAATCCAAACTATACATTTCTTTAACTCATTTCATAATTCTATTGCTCCTTTGCCACTTTGTGCTTATCTTATTATTTGCCTACTTGTTTTTCTACTTTTATTATATCCTAGAATTCTATTTTTCAGGATGTCTGACCCTCAAAGAAAGGGAAAAGGAAAGGCAACAACTGGCAAATGAAAAAGAGGTGAACCCTTTATGTCTATCCTGGAGATTATCCATGATGACTCCTGGCAGGAAAAGCACTTTACCACGCAGGAGAAGGCCGACCAGCTCCTTCCTGCCAATGATCCCATTAAGTTTGCAAACCGATACTGTGAGCTGAAGTATCCAGTGTTTGCCACCTCCAGAAATCTCTACCTGGAGCGAACTTTAAAAATTCCAGAAGAACTACAGCAGTACACCTCCGATCAGATCAAACAGCGAGGCTGGTTCTTCTTGGAGAGAAATTTGACAGAGGTCAATGATTCCTGGGTAAGAGAGTTTTACTGCAATTATTTCAAGACTTCCCTGGATGCAGTGCACCTCAGAGGGAAACAGATACTGGTCACTGAAGAGGCCATTGAGGATATTCTGCACCTTCAGCCTAAGTCCGATCAGCCTGACAGTTACCAAAAGGCTGAGGAGGATATGAGGTTTATGCGATTTGACTGGGATACTGTCAAGGAGAAGATAGCCATTGACCCTACTGTCCCATGGGTCATGGGAAAGAACACAACAATGCCTAAGGGAATCAAGCTGATGTATCTGAATGATGAGGCTCGGCTCTGGCACCAGATCCTGAGCAACTTTGTTATGCCGAGTACTCATGAGACGGAGCTGCCTGCTGCTATGATCACCCTCCTCCGGTGTGTGATGGAGGGTAAGGACCTGTATCTGCCACGATTCATCTGGCACTATATGGCCAGGGTCCATGTCAGAGGCACCCTCCCCTTCCCTTATCTGGTTACCCAGCTAGGCCATCGAGCTGACGTGCCTTGGGAGGATGCTGATGCACAGCCGACTGCTGCAGACCGCAAGAAGATTATTCCTCACAGTAGGAAGTTTCTGGCTTTGGGCTATACACCTCCATTTCTCACCGCTCCTGATGAGACAACCACACCTTCAGCCGCCCCTTCTTCTTCCACTGCTGCACCTGCCCCACCCACTGCACCTCCAGCTGCTCCTGAGCCTATTTACCATTTGGTGCATCGACTCTTCGCCCGCTTGGATCGTATGGAGCATCGCAACAAGCGACGCTATGAGCACGTCAAGTTGATGATTCGTTCCGGCAGCGACATCCCCTCCGAGCCTGACACCCCTTCTGATACATCTGAGGTGGAGGAGGATGATCACGAGGAGGAGACACCTACCCAGGCTGCACAGGTAGTACCGGAGCAGGCTGCACCACAGCAGGAGATGCCACACCAGATTCAGGCCACAGATCCAGAGATTCCCATCTAGTCAGAGCCTCCTCTACAGCAGACAAATCCTCCTACCCTCATCCAGTCTGCAGATCCTCAGGTCACCAGAGAGACTCCAGCAGCCCATCCTTCCAGTGATGACACTCCTTCATACCCAGCTTGAGTGAGCATCGAGGACGATGCTTTATTTTAAGTGTGGGGAGGTCGCCATCTCTGGCGTATTTTCTGGTGAACTACTATAGACTCTTTCCATCTTATTTTGTTTATTTTTCTGTATTTTTATCTTTATTTTTTTATTTTTATCTTTCAGTACTTATACATTGCTCTTTTGTTGTATTTTTTACTTTATTTCTGCATTTTGCACTTTAGTTCATATTTTAGCTATTTAGTTTAGTTTGCAATTCTAAACTTATTAGTTATAGAAAATGTGGATTAATTAGTATAGTTTACCCCTTTTAGCATATGATAGTTTGGTTTAAATTGAAAATAAAAAGGAAGTAAACTAGAGACTTTAAAATAATCAAAAACAATCTATACACCTTGTATATAGAATATAACATGTTAGTTAGTTAACAACATTTCATCAAGGAAGAACACTAAAACTTTAAAGCCACCCAAAAAAAATTTTACAGTGAGAATAATCGAAACTCTTAATTTCTACTTGCATGACATATATAACTGATATATGATTTTTTGAGCTAGAGAACACACAGCCTGTGAGTTTTGAGCTTAATTGTATGGTTACATTCAAACCATAATTTTTATTCCTGTGTGTTTTGCCCTTCTTTTTATTCTGATGTTCTTTACTTTGTTTTAGTCTATATGTCCAATTATAGAGTATAGATACATACTAAGAGATGATTGAGGCCATTACTTGTTTAGCTCACTTATCCCAAATAAGCCTACCCTTTAAATCACCCTTGTTAGCCCCTTTGAGCTTTTTAATCCCCTCTTGTTCTATAAACCACATTACTAGCCTTAAGCAGAAAAATAAAATAAAAATCCCAAGTTGAATCATTGGTGAGCTTAAGATAGAAATTGTGTATTGTTTAAGTGTGGGGAACTTAATAGGAACATGGATGATAGAAATAAAGGTAGAAAGTTAAAAAGAATAAAGATATTTCAAAATATATCTCAAATTGGAAAGCATGCTCATGTGAAATCAAAACAATTGAATTACCATGTGCAATAATAAAAAAATTTCGGTATTTAATTAAGGGGATACAAAAATTCTCCAATTGCAAAAATAAAAAGAATCAATGCACATGGGATAAAATTTAAATTAATGCATGAGCTTGCAATACAAAGTGAGAAAAGTTGGGCAAATAGGTTAAGAAACTCTGAATTACAAAATATGTATGTTAGGTGAGATCTTAGACTAATCAAGGATTCACTTATTAGCTCACTTAGCTTTATACATATACCCTTACCTTCACCTTGGCCCCATTACAACCTTGAGAAAGACCTTATGATTTTTGTATGTCTGTATTCTATAATTGTTGATTGGTTAGATGAAGAACAAAGTTATAGAAAGTAAGGATAAAAAGAAGAACAGAGTGATTAACCCAATAAACACTGAGTGACTAGAGAGTAAACACAGAATCCAGTGAGGATTCAATAGCTCATCACCGTATATCTCTGCTTAAATTGTTAATTGTCTTGCAAGTTTGAAAATTATTTTTACCCATCTCAATTGTAAAAGTGCTTTAATATTATCTAAGGTTTGGCTATGCATATATGATTCCTTGAGAATGTGAATTAATTTAACTGCATGAAAGTTTTATATACAAGTGAATAAAAATCAGAATTGCATGATTCATTTAGGTAGTTGCATTTAGGATAGATTTTATTGCATGAGATTCCACTACTTTAACCTTACCTTACTCTTTATCTTGGAGTTAGCATGAGGACATGCTATTGTTTAAGTGTGGGGAGGTTGATAAACCCATATTTTATGATATATATTGTGCTCAATTTAGGTGATTTATTCAACCCTTCACCCACTTATTCATGTAATTTGCATGGTTTTACTTTCCCTTCCTTATTATGTAATATATGTGAAAAACATGTTTCCTATGCTTTAAAAATAATTATTTTAATTACCCTTTATTACCATTCGATGCCGTGATTTGTGTGTTGAGTAGTTTCAGATCTTCTAAGGCAGGAATGACTTAAGGAGTGGAAAGGAAACATACAAAAATGGAAGGAAAGCACAAAATGGAGTTTTTGAAGAAACTGGCAGCGACGCGAACGCATGGACGACGCGGTCTCATGCCCAGCGCAAAAAGGCAGCGACGGAAACGCGTGACTGACGCGGACGCGCGCCATGAGCAGAACACAGATGATGCATACGCGTGACCGAAGCGAACGCGTGACAAGGAAAACTCCAGATGACGCGACCGCGTGACCCACGCAGACGCGTGACAGACGCCCCGCACCAGAAATTACAGAAAATACTCCCAGCGATTTCTGAGTTCCTTTTTGGCCCAGATCCAAGTCCAAAAGGCACATATTAGAGGTTATAAAGTGGGGGAATGCACCTATTCGAAGGAGGTCTCCAATTATTCACTTTTCATAGTTTAGATGTAGTTTTTAGAGAGAGAGGTTCTCTCCTCTCTCTTAGGTTTTAGGATTAGGATTTCTTATTATTTCAATTTAGTATTCCAACTCCTTATCAGGTTCAACATTCCTTTACTTTATATTTCTCTTTTATTTTCAGATACTTTAATGCTTTCCTTTAATTACTTTTGTTGCCAACTTGGCTTATGAACCATTCATGTTAAGATTTGATTTTCTTTTTAATATAATTTGAGGTATTTCAGAATCATGATTGCTCTCCTTTATTTATATTAATAATTTATATTCTCTTCCTTTTGGCTTTGGTTGATTAATTGGTAACTCTTGAGTTGTCAACTCATCGTGACTGATAACTATTATTTTTACCAATTGAATTAAACTCCAATAACTCTAGTCCTTTCTTAGGAATTGACTAGGACTTGAGGATCAAACTAATTGGTCCACTTGACCTTCCTTTGCTTTAGTAAAGACTAACTAAGTAGGATTGAAACTCAATTCTCATCACCATTGATAAGGATAACTAGGATAGGACTTCCAAATTTTCATTCCTTGCCAAGAGTTTATTTCACAATTATTTATTTATTTTATTTGTCATTTAAATTAATTGTTCCTTACTTTCAAAACCCCAATTTACAAATTCATAACCAATAATAAAACATACCTCCCTTCAGTTCCTTGAGAAGACGACCCGAGGTTTAAATACTTCGGTTATTAATTTTAAAGGGGTTTGTTACTTGTGACAACCAAAAAGTTTGTAAGAAAGGTTGATTGCTCGGTTTAGAAACTATACTCGAAACGGGAATTTATTCTGAATTCTAAACCATCAATCTTCAGTTCTTCAAGGGCTGATAAACCCCAATTTTGTGGTTTATATTGAGTGGAATTTGAGGGGTTTTGTCAATGTTTTTCACACTTATTCACAAGAATTGCATGGTTTTGTGTTCTCTTCCTAATATTGCTTCGTGATGAAAAACATGCTTCTTCTGCCTTAGAATTCATATATTTTGATCCTCTTTTATTGCCATTCGATGCCGTGATGTGTTTGTTGAGTGATTTTAGAATTTATAGGGCAAGAATGGCCTAGAAGAGAGAAAGAAAGCATGCACAAGTGGAAGGAACATGAAGATTTGGATTTTGGGAATTTCAGCATGGGCGCACACGCGCACCTCGCGCGCACGCGTGGGTGTGGACAGCTGGAAGCGGTACGCGAAGATCGACGCATCCGCGCGGATTAGAGAAATCCCCATCGACGCACGCGCGTACATGGCGCGCACGCGTGGATGGCAAAATCAATCAGTGCGCACGCGTGCGTGGCGCGTACGCGCGACAAGCTGCACGTGACCTCATTAAAGGAAATCGTGCCTGGCGATTTCTGAGGCTGAAGAGGCCCAAATTCAAGCTGGTTCTGCATGGAAAAGACCCAAGGATGCTAGGGGAAAGGGGGGAATCATTCATTAACACTTAGACACAATTTTTAGCTAGTTTTAGTTTTTTGGTTCTTCTAGAGAGAGAAACCCTTGTTCCTCTCTAGATCTAGTTTGATTTGATCTTTCCATGTTGAATTCTGAATTGGATCTTGTTGATTTCTAGTTTTGATTACTTAATTTGAATTCCTTAGTACAATTTTGTTTAGATCTTGTGTTAGATTTATGTTTTCTTGTCAATTGTCATTTTCTACCCATTTCATGAATCTTGTGGATCTTGAATTGTTAATGCTACATTGATGATTTCCATGGTTAATTGTGTTGTTTGAGTGATCTTACATTGATAATTGTTAGTGGGTATTTGTTAATGTCAACTTAATTGCTTTTTGAATATGTCTTTTAGTGATGCTTACCATGTGTTTGATGAAATGTTTCCTTTGATTATGGAGTAGTTTTCTTTACTCTTGACCTAGGCTAAGGGGATTGAATGACCTTAAGTCATTGGGTCTCATTGAATTGGTGGTCTGAGAACCCTTGGTGATCAATTTGATACCCATTGACACTAACCCACTACTAATCTAATTAGTAGATAGGTTGGGACTTATGGGTTGATGTGATCAAACCTATTTGACGTACTTCAAGCTTAGGAGTAGACAATACGTACTTAAGGCTTTTGGGAAGTAGACTTAATGGGTTGGTACCTCATAATTATCAATATTTGGTATATAGACAAGGATGGCGATCTCAATTCCCATGCCTAGCCAAGAGTTGCTTTTATTATTCATATTTGAAAACCAAAATTTCAATTGCTTAATTCTAGTTATAGTTACTTGTTAGTTTTAGAGTAGAATTATATTACTTGTCATCTTATTAGTTTGAATTGCTCATACCTTGCTTTAGCTACTTGAGTTAGTTTCTTGAATCTTAAGATTTCTTGTTTGATTGAGTCTTTTAGTTTAATTTCTTGCTCATGACTTGCAACCCCAGAATTCTTACCAATGTTGAAGCACATGTTTGCCCATTCCTTGTGAGACGACCCGAGGTTTCAATACTTCGGTTACTTTTATTGGGGTTGAACTTGTGACAACCAATTCCTTGAAGTTTGATCGGGAGTTATTAGTTGGTTTGGAGCTATGCTCACAACGAAGTTCTATTTCTATTAAGAGAAATTCTAAACCAACAATAACCAACGCATCAAATTTTTGGCGCCGTTGCCGGGGAATGGTTGCAACATGTGCCTTGATATTGGTTATGTGAATATGTGAATAGTGTAGATAGTTTACTTGCTTTCAATACCTAGTTATAGTTTAGATTTCTTTTACACATGTGCTATGACTCCCAAGTTTGATGACTCGGTCTCAACCGAATTCTAGCTTAGCCGATCTTGACCTTGAGATTGAAAGAACTTTGTTACACACTCGGCAAGCTAGACGGAGGTTTGACTATACGGCTAGTACTTCGGCCTTTCTTGAGGAACATACCGAATCACTAGACGATACCGAGAGTGACTTGGAGTCCGCTACTTCCTACTCTTCTGTTGGCACTACTAATACATCTTTGCATCCCACAGGTGAACCATACATGGCGGAGCCATGAAGGATTACTTTGCATGAACAAGGGGCTCCAGATATCATACTTTAACCTTTGCAAACGAGGTATCCCAACCTTGATCCAAACTTTGAGTTGAAGAATAGCTTGATAAATCTACTTCCTAAGTATCATGGGATGCCGGGCCAAGACCCCATCTGACATCTAAGGGATTTTCAAGTTGCTTATTCTACAACTTGAAGGCATGGGACCGATGAGGTGGCTATTATTGTTTTTGCCTTCCACTTCTCTCTTGAAGGGTAAGCAAAGACATGGTTTTATTCGCAACCGGATGAGATTGCGATAAATTGGAATTTCTTGAGAAGAGAGTTTCTAGATAAATTCTTTTCGCCAGAGAAGATCGACTATATCCGGAAGGAGATCTCGGGTATAATGCAAAAGGACTAAGAAAGTTTGTATTAGTATTGGACTCGGTTCAAGAGGCTATTGGAATCTTGTCTATACCATGGATTGGATACTCACTTGCTCATTAGTTACTTCACCGGAGGTCTTTGTACGGAAGATAGAAGATTGCTCACCGCTTCTAGTGGTGGTTCCCTTTCAAAAAATAAGATGGCGGGGGAAGCTTGGAGCTTGATAAATGATGTTGCCAAGGCTACACAACACGTAAGGGTAAGAAGTAATCCTCTCAAGGGTGTGGTAGAACCATCCCCTTCCGAAGTAAGCTTAACCAAGGCACTTGGGGATATGACCACTATCCTCACGCAAATACAAAAAGATCAAAAAGAATACTACTCCATCCAAGCCATCCAAGCCCCACCCCAAGTTGCTCAACTTGAAGACCCTCCTAGAATTTGTGGTTTGTGCTCTAGCACCACACATTACACCGATCAATGTCACCAAATTCAAGAGGAGTATGCCCTTGCTGTGGCCAATGTGAACCACAACAATCGTCCACCCTATCCTTCTCAAGGCGAAAACAACTACTCTCATAGTAGTAATCAAAATCAAGGGTGGAGGGATAATGCATAAGGGAGCAATCAAAACCAAAGATGAAACAACTCTTCTTCTCATTACAACAACAACCAATCTTCATCTCAATACCACCATAAAAACAACAACCACCAAGCCAACCAAAATCATCACAACCAAAACAACTACACCAAATACCAAGTACCAAAATAACTACACCAAATACCAAGTACCACATCATAGGCAACAATCCAACCAAACCTCTTCATCCTCCAACAATCAAGTTGATGAACTTAGATCTACTATGGACAAACAAGAAGAGAACAACAAGGCCCAATTCAATACCTTGACTGCATAATATGGTAACATGAGTGCTCAACTAGCCAATCTCACTTATATGATTTCAAAGTTATCCATGTCCTCCTCCAACAACAACACCAACCAACCTTCAAGCTCTTCTAACCTTCCATCCCAACCCCTTCCAAACCCCAAGGACGGTCTCAACGCCATCACTCTACGGTTGGGAACTACATTGGAGGAGATACCTCCTAGGGTCATGGAAGACATTCATGAGGAAGAAGTGGTTGTTGAAGCTCCACATGAAGAAGATGAGGTAGGTAAAAGGCATGAGGAAGAAGGAGTAAGCCTTAAGGAACCCAAGAGGAAAGCTATAGTGGATGAGTCAATTTCTATCCCATTCCCTTCCATAGTGAAAAAGGCAAAGAAGACTCCGAAGTTTGATTTAAATATGCTTCAAGTGTTCAAGAAGGTGGAGGTCACCATCCCACTTCTTGACGCCATCCAACAGATTCCGAAGTATGCAAAATTCTTGAAGGACTTGTGTACACACAAGGATAGGATAAGTGAGTTGGAGACATTATCCTTGGGTAATTCAATTTCTTCCTTAATGAAGCCTATTCCTGAGAAGTATAGCGATCCTGGACCTTGATTGATGTCTTGTCGTATTGGTGGAATTGTTTTTCATGACTGTATGTGTGATCTAGGGGCTTACGTAAGCATCATGCCCTTATCTATCTTTGTGCGGTTGAATTTGGCTCCATTAAAGAGGTCAGCGGCAAAATTTGCCTTTGCCGACAAGAGCGTGATTACCGTTGTGGGAATAGCGGAGGATGTACTTGTGGCGATCAAGGATTTGGTATTTCCAGTTGACTTTTACATCCTTGAAATGCCTCTAACAGAGAATAGAAGCTCCTTCTCCGTTCTACTTGGTAGACCCTTCCTAAAGACCTCTAAATTCAAGCTAGATACCTTCATCGGCACATATTCCTTTGAGGTCGGAGACAAGACTATCAAGTTCAATTTGGAAGAAGCCATGAAGCACCCTCCCGAAGAGCATTCCGTTCTCCGATGTGATGTAATCCATGAAGTGGTAGCGGAAGTGCGAAAAGAAGACTATAACAAGTTATGCTACCTTATTGTTGAAGGAACGGGTGACCAAGAGGGTGAACAAGAGGAAGTTGTTGAGGATGAACTCCGTGAGCTTGATGAAAAGGAACCTCAACTTGAGGCAAAGAGTGAATTGAAACCTCTTCCATCTCATTTGAAGTATGCTTTCTTAGAGGACAACCAAAGGTTTTCGGTCATTATTGCTAGTGAGCTTTCTAGTGAAGAAGAAGGAAAGCTCCTAGATATTCTAAGAAGGTACAAAAAGGCAATTGGATGAAGCCTAGCCGATATTGTGGGGATTGACCCCCACAAGTGCATGCACCGTATCTTTCTCCAAGAAGGAGCTCGGCCGGTTAGGCAACCACAAAGAAGCCTCAACCCACCCATCCTTGACGTGGTAAAGAAGGAAGTCACTAGGCTACTTGATGCGGGTATCTGGTGCACGAAATTGTAATGTCAATGTTTACATTACTCTCTTACAACTTCGCACAACTTACCAGCAAGTGCATTGGGTCGTCCAAGTAATACCTTACGTGAGTAAGGGTCGAATCCCACGGAGATTATTGGTTTGAAGCAAGCTATGGTTATCTTATTATTCTTAGTCAGGATGCCAACAACAGTGCTTTTCAAGTTCAATTGTAAAGAGTGGGAGGGCATAAATATAAATACTTGTTGTGCAATGATGGAGAATATGTTGGAGTTTTGGAGATGTTTTGTCTTCTGAAATTCTGCTTTCCTCTATTTTCTGATTTACACACGCACGTCCTCCTATGGCAAGCTGTGTGTTGGTGGATCACCATTGTCAATGGCTACCATCCATCCTTCCAGTGAAAAGGGTCCAGGTGTGCTGTCACCGCACGGCTAATCATCTGCAGGTTCTCAATCGTACCAGAATAGGATTTACTATCCTTTTGCGTCTGTCACTATGCCCAGCACTCACGAGTTTGAAGCTCGTCACAGTCATTCAATCCCTGAATCCTACTCGGAATACCACAGACAAGGTTTAGACTTTCCGGATTCTCTTGAATGCTACCATCAATCTAGCTTATACCACGAAGATTCTGATTAAGAGATCCAAGAGATATTCATTCATTCTACGGTGGAACGGAAGTGGTTATCAGGCACGCGTTCGTGGGGGAATGATGATGATTGTCACGTTCATCACATTCATGTTGAAGTGTGAATGGATATCTTAGATAGGAACACGCATGTTTGAATGGAAAACAGAAATACTTGTATTAATTCATCGAGACACAGCAGAGCTCCTCACCCCCAACAATGGAGTTTAGAGACTCATTCCGTCAAAGAGTACAAAATTCAGATTTAGAATGTCATGAGATACAAAATAAATCTCTAAAAGTTGTTTAAATACTAAACTAGTAACCTAGGTTTACAGAAATGAGTAAACTATGATAGATAGTGCAGAAATCCACTTCTGGGGCCCACTTGGTATGTGCTGGGGCTGAGACTAAAGCTTCTCACATCCCTGGGCTGTTTTGGGCATTCAACGCCAGGCTGTAACCTGTTTCTGGCGTTGAACTCCAACTTGTAACGTGTTTCTGGCGCTGGACGCCAGACTGCAACATGGAACTGGCATTGAACGCCAGTTTACGTCGTCTATCCTTGAGCAAAGTATGGACTATTATATATTTCTGGAAAGCCCTGGATGTCTACTTTCCAACGCAATTGGAAGCGCGTTAATTGGACTTCTGTAGCTCCAGAAATTCCATTCCGAGTGCACAGAGGTCAGGATCCAATAGCATCAGCAATCCTTTTTCAGCCTGAATCAGATTTTTGCTTAGCTCCCTCAATTTCAGCCAGAAAATACCTGAAATTATAGAAAAACACACAAACACATAGTAAAGTCCAGAAATATGAATTTTTCCTAGAAACTAATGAGATTTCCTTAGGCCCTCCTATCCACTGATGCTCAAAGCCCCTTGGATCCTTTTTATTCCCCTTGCCTTTTGGTTTTAAGGGTTATTGGCTTTTTCTGCTTGCTTTTTTTTTTTTTGCAAGCTTTGTATTCACTGCTTTTTCATGCTTCAAGAATCATTTTTATGATTTTTCAGATTACCAATAACATGTCTCATGTTTATCATTCTTTCAAGAGCCAACATATTTAACATTCAAGAACATAAAATTCTAAAGACATATGCACTGTTCAAGCATTCATTCAAAAGGCAAAAAGCATTGCCACCACATGTAATTAATCAGAATTTCTTGTATTAAAAACTCGAGAAATATTGCCTCCTTATCCTAAAGAAAATCTTCTATTTTATTCATGTTTAATGATGATGAGAAAAAATAAATTATAGCTTAATTGGAGAAAAAATCAAAATATAGATACTAATTACTACTATATAACTCCTAAGGTAAAACTCCAATAAAAAAAATTATCACAGGGTTAAGGTTAAGATCAGAACTCAACAACCTTGACTTTGGGAAGCGGATGCCTCTTTAGTCTGTGGAGTGCTTGGCCCTTCAAGAGATAGTTTCTGACGCTTTAGTTCTCTTAATTTACGCCCTTGCATTTCTTGTTCTCTGAGCAGTTTGCAAAGCATGCTATTTTGATTTTGCTGTTCTTCCTTCATTTGGTCCATGGTTTCTTGCAATTTAGTGACAGATGCCTAAAGATGCTCCCAGTATTCAAATTGAGGGAGTTCTGGTAGGAATTCTTGCGCCCTCCTCTTGATGGGGTCATCCTGCATTTGTTGTTTTTCCATTGTGATTTTAGTGATTGGTTGCTCCACTGAGATATACTCTGTTATTCCCATCTTTACTCCAGCATCTTTGCAGAGCATAGAGATTAGGCTTGGATAAGCCAACCTGGCATCCTTGGAGTTCTTGTTGGCAAGTATGTAAAATTAAGATGGGATCAGTTGATGAACTTCTACTTCTTTTCCCAACATAATGCAATGGATCATTACTGCTCTTCTAATATTGACTTTAGAACGGTTGCTGGTGGGCAATATAGAACGCCCAATGAAGTCCAGCCATCCTCTGGTGACTGGTTTGAGATCTTCTCTCTTGAGTTGATTTGGGACACCTCTCATGCTGGTGGTCCACCTGGCTTCAGGGATGCATATATCCTCTAGAATCTTATCCAGGCCCTTGTTTGTTTTCATCATTCTCCTATTGAAGGAGTCTGGGTCATCTTTCAGCTGAGGTAGCTTAAAGATCTCCCTGATTTTGTCAGGGTGGATGTGAATAATCTTTCCTCTGACCACAGTCCTATAGTCATAGAGGGCAGCTCCAGATATTCTCTGCCTGTCTGTTTGCCACAGATAAGCATAGAATTCCTGAACCATATTCCTTTCCACTTTCATTTCAGGATTAGCTAGGACTTCCCAGTTCCTGTTTCGAATCTGCTCTTGGATCTCCGGATATTCATCTTTTTTCAGATCGAACTTGACTTCCGGGATCACAGATCTTAGACCCATTATTTTGTAGTAATGGTCTGAATGTTCTTTGGTTAAGAACCTCCCTTGATTCCAAAGTGGTTTTGGAACACTCTCTTTCTTGCCTCTTGGAGTGGGTTATTTTCCTTTAGGAGCCATGATCTTAGTGGGTATGGTTTAGTAATCACGGATAAACACACCAAACTTAGAGGATTGCTTATCCTCAAGCAAAAGAAAAGAAAGGAGAGGGATAGAAGGAGAGCTAGTGTTGAATGGTGGATGAGAGGAAGGAGGCCGAATGTGTTTTTAAAAGGGAGGGGGTGTTTTATTTTTCGAAAATAGAGAGAAAGATAAGATAGAAGATATGATTTAAAAAGAGATAAGTATGATAAGAAAAGATATAATTTAAAATTGAAAAGATATGAAAGATATTTGAAAAAGATAAATTTAGATTTTTGAAAAAGATAATATGGAGATTTGAAAAAGATATTGATTAGTTGAAAAGATTTTTGAATGAAAAGAGATAGATTTGTTTTGAAAATTTTGAAAATGAGTTGAATTGGATAAAAAAAAGGATTTGTGCTTATGGATTAAGATACATTTGATATTTTTAAAGTAGGGTTTTTAGAAATTGGAGATTTTAGAAATCAGGGTTTGTAACATGTTTATGCAAGAAATCATGAATTGAAACATGAAAATTAAAATTAAAATGAAAAATATGAAGTAAAAATGAAATTACCTCCTCCCCACCATCCTGGCGTTTGAACGCCCAAATGCTGCATGTTTTGGGCGTTCAACGCCCAACTGCTGCTTCTCCTGGGCATTCAACGCCCAGCTGTTGCTTCTTTCTGGCGTTAAACGCCAGGAACTCCTTTGTCACTGGGCATTTTTCTGAACGCCCAGGACGCTGTAAATCTGGCGTTAAACGCCCAGAAGGAGCTTCTTTCTGGCGTTCAACGCCCAGAAGATGCTTCTTTCTGGCGTTTAACGCCCAGATGGCTATCCTTATTGGCGTTCAACGCCCAGTGGATGCTTCTTTTGGGCGTTGAAAGCCCAAAACAGACTTTTACTGGCGTTTTCTTGCCAGTGAGCTCTTTTTTCTCTGTTTTGTGTGCAGAATCCTTCTGTAACCCTGTAGACTTATACAATTGACTCTTTACCTTAGTATCAATGAACTTTATATAAACAAATAAAATCAAGAATAGGGCAAAATGCTTAGAGGAAGTGATGCCCCATGGCTGGGTTGCCTCCCAGCAAGCGCTTCTTTATTGTCTTTAGCTGGACCTTGCTGAGTTTTTAATCTAGCCTCAGCCTTGAGCACTCTTGCTCAACATTGCCTTTAAGATAGTGCTTGATTCTCTGTCCATTAACAATGAACTTCTTATCAGAATCAATATCTTGAAGCTCCACATAACCATATGGTGATACACTTGTAATCACATATGGTCCCTTCCACCGGGACTTCAGTTTCCCGGGGAATAGCCTGAGCCTAGAGTTAAACAACAGAACCTTTTGTCCTGGTTCAATGATTCTAGATGACAGCTTTTTGTCATGCCACCTTTTTTTATTTTTCTTTATAAAGCTTGGCATTTTCGAAAGCAGTGAATCTGAATTCCTCTAGCTCATTCAGCTGGAGCAATCTTTTTTCTCCAGCTAATTTGGCATCAAAGTTTAGGAATCTGGTTGCCCAGTAGGCTTTATGTTCCAGTTCCACGGGCAGGTGGCATGCCTTACCATACACAAGTTGGTACGGAGAGGTCCCTATAGGAGTCTTGAATGCTGTTCTGTAAGCCCACAGAGCATCATCCAAGCTTCGTGCCCAATCCTTTCTATGGGTACTTACAGTCCGTTCCAGGATTCTTTTTAGTTCTCTGTTAGAAACTTCAGCTTGTCCATTTGTCTGCGGATGATATGGAGTTGCCACCTTATGGCGAATCCCATACCGGACCATGGCAGAGTAAAGCTGTTTGTTGCAGAAGTGAGTACCCCCATCACTGATTAGTACCTAGGGACAGCAAATCTGCTGAATATATGTTTCTGGAGGAATTTTAGTACTGTTTTAGTATCATTGGTGGGTGTGGCAATGGCCTCTACCCATTTTGATATATAGTCAACTGCCACCAGAATATAAGTGTTTGAGTATGATGGTGGAAAAGGGCCCATGAAATCAATACCCCATACATCAAACAACTCAATCTCCAAGATTCCTTGTTGAGGCATGGCGTAACTGTGAGACAAATTACCAGCTCTCTGGCAACTGTCACAGTTACGTACAAACTCTTGGGAATCTCTGTAAAGTGTAGGCCAGTAGAAACCACATTGGAGGACCTTGGTGGCTGTTCGCTCACCTCCAAAATGACCTCCATATTGTGACCCATGGCAATGCCATAAGATCCTTTGTGCTTCTTCCTTAGGCACACACCTACGGATTATGCCGTCTGCACATCTCTTAAAGAGATAGGGTTCATCCCACAAGTAGTGCTTTGCATCAGTAATTAATTTTTTCTTTTGTTGCCTGCTGTACTCCTTGGGAATGAACCTTGCAGCTTTGTAGTTTGCAATGTCTGCAAACCATGGTAATTCCTGAATGGCGAACAAATGCTCATCTGGAAAGGTTTCAGAGATCTCAATAGAGGGGGAGGATTCCCCTTCTACTGGTTCTATCCGGGACAGATGGTCGGTCACTTGGTTTTCTGTCCCTTTTCTGTCTCTTATTTCTATATCAAACTCTTGCAGAAGCAACACCCATCTTATGAGTCTGGGTTTTGAATCCTGCTTTGTGAGTAGATATTTAAGAGTAGCATGATCTGTGTACACAATCACCTTTGATCCTACTAAGTATGATCTAAACTTGTTAATGGCATAAACCACTGCAAGTAATTCTTTTTTTGTGGTTGTGTAATTTTTCTGGGCATCATTCAAAATACGGCTAGCATAATAAATGACGTGTAGAAGCTTGTCATGCCTCTGCCCCCAGTACTGCACCAATGGCGTGATCACTGGCATCACACAGTAATTCGAATGGTAATGTCCAGTCTGGTGCAAAGATAACTGGTGCTGTGACCAGTTTAGCTTTTAGAGTTTCAAACGCTTGCAGGCACTCTGTGTCAAACACAAATGGCATGTCAGCAGCTAGCAGGTTGCTTAGAGGTTTTGTAATTTTTGAAAAATCCTTTATAAACTTCCTATAGAATCCTGCATACCCCAGAAAGCTTCTGATTGCCTTAACATTGGCAGGTGGTGGTAATTTTTCAATTACCTCTATTTTAGCTTGATCCACCTCTATTCCCTTGTTTGAAATTTTATGCCAAAGGACAATCCCTTCAGTCACCATAAAGTGACATTTTTCCCAGTTTAAAACCAGGTTGGTCTCTTGGCATCTTTTCAAAACCAGTGTCAGGTAATCAAGACAGGAGCTGAATGAGTCTCCATATACTAAGAAGTCATCCATGAAGACTTCTAGAAAATTTTCCACCATATCAGAGAAAATAGAGAGCATGCATCTCTGAAAGGTTGCAGGCGCATTATGTAATGACCCAATTTCGGGTACGTCATGATCATACTAGAAACTGAGCGCTACCAACTTGTCTTCCTAATTATTATCTATTATTTATTATATGAGCCTGAGTCATTGTTAAAAGCATAGTTATTTTACGAGGTACTTTTTTTTTAAAAACATTTGGATTAACAAACAGTATCATTCATAATCAATTCACAATTGATAATATATAAAACAGTTATAAACAACCATATATAAATACATCACAAGCAGTTGACAATATTCGGTGATCCAACCTTTATTAGAGTATAGACTTTTAGTTAGAACACACCTAGATATAGCTAAATAATATCTATATACATATATATACATACAACATCCCAGGTCCTGACCTGTTCAAGAAGTCCCTAAGCTGGCGCCCAGGCTAGCCTAGACTCTATACTCACCTAGTCCCTCTAAACTACTAAAGCGAGGGAAAGTACGTTCTAGGTCTTCAAAACTCAAGTCAGGTGGAACGTCATCAAAAGGTGGAACATCATCTTCTACTCCTCTGCATGATCAGATATTGCCATATGACATCACTCCAGTACCTCATCAAGTAGCCACATAACAAGAGTCTCGTACATAGGATTTAGGTTAAAGTTCGCATACAAATGGGTGCAGACGTTGGCTGGTCTCACCGTATATACATATGAATAGAGAACGGGATTCACCCTAGACTCAGAAGACTACCTAGAGTGGAATCCTCTTTTTGAACGGTCATCAGCGAACTACGGAAGTGTACCCAAGCTTCCATCTGAAGGGCGAAGGGAGAGAAAAGGGGTAAGAACTTGGGAGTTCTTAGTAGGGTCCGGGTTATTAGTTAAGTTCATTAATTCCATGTTGTTTAGCAGACAGATAGCAGAATACAAGAAGCAGTAAATAGAAGATACATATAAATAGAGGAAATAGAGAAAATAGAAAGTAGAACACAAACAGAAAAATACAAGAAAATACAACACAGACACAGAAAATAGAATACAAACAAGGAAAGCATACATTCATACAACAATCATAACAGAGGAAAATGCACAGCCAAGTATGATGCATGTCTAGCCCTAGTGCAGGTAATGAGCTCATCTGTCGGTTACATACCCGCTCCCGACGTTACCCAGCAACCTCTGTCTGGATAAGGCTTTCCTGTTGGCAATATCCACTGCAAGCAACCTTTGTCTTGCAGGGCGGCACTTATTAGTCGATATACGCCCAACAGACTCACTGTAAGCAACCTCTGTCTTACAGGAGCAACAACACACTTACTGTAAGCAACCTCTGTCTTACAGGAGCAACAACACACTCACTGTAAGCAACCTCTGTCTTACAGGAGCACACTCATCTC
>NC_029793.2:85419364-85419527 GCF_000816755.2 Arachis ipaensis
AATAAATTAGCAGCCACTAAAACCCCATATTTTCTACATGATTTCAAAACAAATTGAACCTCAATTTAAGCTTAGGGTTTCATTTTTCCAGCTGCCCAAGAACATGAACTTTAAAGCTTGAATTTCATAAAATTTCATCAAAATTTCACCAAATTTTCACCAA
>NC_029793.2:85421223-85422032 GCF_000816755.2 Arachis ipaensis
TGTTCAAGAAGTCCCTAAGCTGGCGCCCAGGCTAGCCTAGACTCTATACTCACCTAGTCCCTCTAAACTACTAAAGCGAGCAAAAGTACGTTCTAGGTCTTCAAAACTCAAGTCAGGTGGAACGTCATCAAAAGGTGGAACATCATCTTTTACTCCTCTGCACGATCAGATATTTCCATATGACATCACTCCAGTACCTCATCAAGTAGCCATATAACAAGAATCTCGTACATAGGATTTAGGTTAAAGTTCGCGTACAAACGGGGTGCAGACGTTAGCTGGTCTCACCGTATATACATATGAATAGAGAACGGGATTCACCCTAGACTCAGAAGACTACCTAGAGCAGAATCCTCTTTTTGAACGGTCATCAGCGAACTACAGAAGTGTACCCAAGCTTCCATCTGAAGGGGGAAGGGAGAGAGAAGGGGTAAGAACTTGGGAGTTCTTAGTAGNGATCTCGCATACTCGAAAATCAGGGTTGTTACATTCTACCCTCCTAAAAGAAAATTTTGCCCTCAAAATTTCAGCCGCGTGTAAGAATCCTTCTTCAAGTGGTCTATTTCCTTCAAGCCATCCTAACGAAGAGATCGGTTCGTTCCTTACAGCATCCAAATCTAATATAGTCATTGCCATGTATATCATAACAGCTATTAGGATAGCTGGTCTCACATTGATTCGTCATTCGGATCTCGATTAAACCATGCCTATTCACAGTCATTGAGGTGTTATCCGCACCAAACAATCAACATTAAGGTGATCAGTCTTAATATCTCAAGTTAAGCACGAACATTCCCAAAATGAGCACT
>NC_029793.2:85432032-85432605 GCF_000816755.2 Arachis ipaensis
AACATTGTAATAGTCATCAGTCTGTCGGCTTGCTCCCAGTTGTTGATATATTAATTGCACTTTGTCACATTTGGAAAGCCCCTCTGTTGGAGTCTTCATGTTCTTCCAACCCCTTTTTTTTTTGTTTCTGCGTTTCATCCCCTTTTTTGTTGATCTTTCTTTTATGGCTGTAGACTTACCTTGGGGGTTTCTCTCTTCAGTGGCTAATACTCCAATATCCTCTTGGATTTTTTTATCCTTCTGCACAATCTTCTGCCTTGGGATATTTTTGTGAATCACCTTGTCAATTTCCATAGAGTCCCTCCTCCTATTACTAAACTGGGCTTCTGGTAATACTTTCAGAGTGACACTCTTATCATGCATCCTACACACAAACCAGTGACACTTCAATCTATTGCTAGAATGAAGTTTTAGTTAGCTTAAGCAAAAATTCAAACAGTTAGTGGGTTAATTGAAAATTAAAGGAACAGAAAATAAAAATGCTAGATCTAGATCACCACCTCACTTAATCATTATCAATCTAATCAATCCCCAGCAACGGCGCCAAAAACTTGATGGGATATTTTTGTGGAG
>NC_029793.2:85471768-85585312 GCF_000816755.2 Arachis ipaensis
GAAACTTAGAACGCAAGAAATGTAAATTGCAGAATCTTAAAGTGCAAGAAATGTAAATGGCTTGAATTGTAAAGGGAATTGGGAATTGGATTTGCAGAAATTAAACAAGGAAAAGTAAAATTCAACAAACAGAGAAATGACTTGGAACTTGGATTGAACCGGATCTAAAAACAGAATTGTAAATGAGCATGAAAAGCATTAAACAGAGGATGTAAAATTGGAATTTAGGACTCAAGGAGACTAGATAACCAAGTCTAGATCTCAATGCCTTCCTAGATCCAACAAGCACAATTGCAAAGGAGATTGTAAATTGCAAAGAAAGTAGATGAAGAAGCAAGTAACCGAGACTGAAATTCAATTAAGCAGAAAATTTAACAAGATCCCTAGGTGAGATTGAAACAGAAGTTCTTCAATTCTCCACCCAAGATCCGAAGCAAGAAAATTAAAGAGTGCTGGGCAAGAACAAGGAAGAAGTGAGATCAATTCTCCTCCCCAATTCTCTTGAATTAAAACAACAATGCTAGAATGTAAAAGTGGGCTCCCAATCAAACCCGAAAAGAAAGCTCTCTGAAAACTAAAAGGGAAGCTCCTTTAAAAACTTAAATCCTATGCTACTTATACACTTTCTTCAAATGGTCTTCAAGCCTTCAATTGGGCCTTTGCTCTTGATGGAATTGGGTTGATAGAGGCCTTGGTTGATTGCTCTTGGAGTTTGGAGAAGAACCGAATTGAACCGGGTTGGAATCATGAAAGCTTGAGTAAAAGTTGGAGTAAAAGTTTGAGGCTAACTTTTACTCCAACTTTTCACATCAGCCACCCTTCTTTGCTGATACCAACGTTGGGGCAAAAGTTAGGGGTCAAACTTTTGCTCCAACGTTGGCCTCCCCTTGCATACTCATGGCGCCAACGTTAGCCAAAAAGTTAGAGGCTAACGTTGGCACAAACTTTTGCTCTCCATGGTGTGTTTTTCATGCGCCAACGTTAGCCAAAAAGTTAGGGGCTAACGTTGGCGCAAACTTTTGCTCTCCAGGGTGTTGATTTGTGATGCCAAAAGTTAGCCAAAAAGTTTGAGGCTAACTTTTGCTCCAGGTTTTTGCCCAAAAGTTTGCACAAAAGTTTGAGGCTAACTTTTGGTCCAGCTTTTTGCTCCCTGGTTCATTTTCAATTAATCCAAAAGTTTGAGCTAAAGTTTGAGGCAAACTTTTGCTTAAACTTTTTGTTCTCTCTTCCTCCTAGCCATTCCTTCTTGCTTCAACCTTTCTCCAAGCTTTCTTCACCTATCATTAATCAACCAAACACATCAAAGCTATGCTCAAAATCATGAGATATTCATTCTTTCATAATATGTGACAATTATAGCATAAAACCTCATGAAATAGCATGAATTCATACATGGTTGATTAAATCAAAGGAAACATGAAAATCTACCCAATTGGCTTGCTTATGGCTCAAGAAAGTGCATAATTCTATTGAAAACAAAAGAAAAAGGCTAGTGAAACTAGGCTAAGATGACTTGTCATCAGCCCCCACCACAGGATCGACAAGATAGTGTTACTCAGCTATATCACAAAGGGCATGAGGCCCCAAGATAAGACCACATTGGAAAGTGCTAGCAATAGGTCTATGAAGAAGTACAAAACCACTGATGAGGCATGGCAATTGATCAGCGACTTAGCTGAATCTACTAGGAACCACAGGCAGAAACAAGGCCGTTCAAAAGCCGTTGCAGAAGTATCCTCTAGCAGAGAGACTACTGCTCTAGCTCAGAGTATCTGTGAAATGACCAACTTGCTAAAGCAGAAGCAATTGAATCAACAAGAAGTTCAGCAAGCTCAACCTTCTCCAGCACAGCAAAGCCAACAGTTAGTCCCATAGAGAGTTTGCAGAATTTGTGCTGATTATAGCCATTATACTGATGAATGCCCACAACTCCAACAGGAAGACAACATGGTGGCATCCACTCATAACTTCTATGATCGCCACAACCAACGGTACAATCAAGGTGGAAATAATAACCATGGATGGCAGGACAATTCTAACCAGAATTGGAGGGACAACAATAACAGAGGAGGCAGAGATAATCAGAGAAATCAGAGGTGGAATAATAACAACAACAGGCAGCAGAACCAACCTTACAGAGCACCTCACCTGAGGCAGTCCCAAGGACCACAGAATACCCAACAGCAGATCTCTCAATTTACTCACCCTTCTTCGTCTCCTAATGAAGACTTACTAAAATTTTTTGAGCGAAGTCAACAGACCATGGAAAATAACATTAATGCCAGTCTGAATGGTCTGACCGCTACTTTGCAAGCTCTTGTCTCACAGATTGGATCAATGCAAAATTCCAATAACCAACCTTCAAGTTCCACTGGAATTCCCTCTCAACCATTACCTAATCCGAAGGGGGGCACTAATGCCATCACCCTAAGGTCCGGAAACACACTGCAGGAGAGGAATTAGGAGGAACCAAGCTTACCAGACCACGCCTCAACTGAAGAGGTAGTAGAAATAGAAGATGTTGAAGAGGAAGAAGAAATACAGGACATAACTGAAAAAGAAGAAGCCCAACCACAGGAGGAAGCACCAAGAGGCGCAGACACTGCAGAAAACACCACTCCCATTCCATTTCCACAACTTGCAAGGAAGCCCAGGAAGCAGCTAGAACCCGATCCCAAAATGGTAGAAATATTCAAAAAGGTTGAGGTAACCGTTCCTCTTTTTGATGTTATTCAACAAGTACCTAAATATGAAAAGTTTCTAAAAGATTTATGTATACATAAGGACAAAATTCATGAATTAGAAACTATTCCTTTAGGTAGTTCCATATCTGCTTTAATGGGAGGATTACTTGAGAAGTGTAGTGACCCAGGTCCTTGTATAATTAGTTGTACTATTGGTGGAGTAGTAATTTATGATTGCATGTGTGATTTAGGAGCATGTGTTAGTATAATGCCTTTGTCCATATATGATATTTTGAGGCTCCCTCCCTTAAAAAGGTCGGCAGCTCGTTTTGTGTTAGCAGATAAAAGCATTATTACAGTGGCTGGAGTTGTTGAAGATGTTTTGGTGAACATTAAAGGGCTTACATTCCCTACTGATTTTTATATCTTATAGATGCCCCATAATGACTCAGATAAGCCATCATCAATCCTACTTGGAAGACCATTCCTGAAGACATCAAAATTCAATCCAGAGCCTACCCATGATCAGAAGTTGGAACTGAAACCTCTTCCTCCACATCTCAAATATGCTTATCTTGAAGATGAGCAGAAGTTCCCTGTTATCATTGCAAGGGAACTCACTTCCCAACAAGAAGAGCAGTTACTTGATGTACTGAAGAGGCATAAAAAAGCAATTGGGTGGAGTTTGGTAGATATAGTAGGCATCAACCCTCAAGTATGTGAGCACAAAATATTTTTAGAAGAGGGAGAAAGACCTGTCCGTCAACCCCAAAGAAGATTGAATCCCACTATCTTGGAAGTTGCCAAAAAGGAAGTGACCAGACTATTGGAAGCAGGTATCATCTATCCCATTTCAGACAGTGAATGGGTTAGCCCAGTACAAGTGGTGCCCAAGAAGTCTGGAGTCACTACAGTGAAGAATGAGCATGGAGAGCTCATAGCAACTAGAGTTCAAAATGCTTGGAGAGTCTGCATTGATTACAGGCGTCTCAACCAAGCTACCCATAAGGATCACTACCCACTTCCATTCATTGATCAAATGCTGGATCGCTTGTCAGGTAAATCACATTATTGCTTTTTAGATGGTTACACAGGTTATTTCCAGATTCATATAGCTCCTGAGGACCAGGAAAAGACCACTTTTACATGTCCTTTTGGGACTTATGCTTACAAGAGAATGCCCTTTGGCTTGTGCAATGCACCAGCTACTTTCCAAAGGTGTATGATGAGTCTTTTCTCTGATCTTATTGAGGACTGTATGGAGGTTTTTATGGATGATTTTAGCGTTTATGGTGATTCTTTTAGCCTTTGCTTAGATGAATTATCTAGAGTATTAGATAGATGTGTTAATACAACTCTTGTATTGAATTTTGAAATGTCATTTTATGGTAAAACAAAGGATTGTATTAGGACATGTGGTATCTAATAATAGCATTTCTGTAGACCCAGCAAAGGTGAGTGTTATTTCTAGTTTACCTTACCCCTCTTCTGTGAGGTAAGTCCGTTCGTTCCTGGGCCATGCAGGTTTTTACAGGAGATTTATTAAGGACTTCAGTAAGGTAGCACTTCCCTTATCCAGATTACTACAGAAGGATATTGAGTTCGAGTTCAGTGAAGATTGCAAGCAAGCGTTTGATAAGCTGAAGGCCGCCCTGACTCAAGCTCCAATTGTGAGAGGACCAGAATGGAGCCAGCCGTTTGAAATCATGTGCGATGCTTCCAACCATGCAGTAGGAGCAGCGCTGGCTCAGCGCGAAGGTAAGGATCCTTTTGTTATTGGTTATGCGTCTAAGACTTTAGACGCTGCCCAGTCCAATTATACTACTACTGAGAAAGAGCTTCTTGCTATTGTTTTTGCTCTGGATAAATTCCGAGCTTATTTACTTGGTACTAGAGTAGTAGTGTATTCGGACCACGCAGCTTTAAAGTATCTATTATCTAAAAAGGAGTCCAAACCAAGGCTCATACGTTAGATATTGCTATTACAAGAATTTGATTTAGAAATAAAGGATAGGAGTGGTAACCAGAATTTAGTGGCAGACCACTTGAGTCACCTTGAGCACATTAAGGATGATTCTGCTCCTATAGATGATAATTTTCCATTTGATAACCTGCAAGCAGTATCTGAGGTATCTCCCTGGTATGCACCTGTAGCTAATTATCTAGTTAGCCGCACATTTCCTCCTAACTTTTCTAAGCATCAAAGAGACAAGCTGAAAAGCGAGTCTGAATATTATATATAGGATGACCCATATTTATGGAGATGTGGCGTTGATCAGGTAATTAGACGGTGTGTGCCTCAATCAGAATTCCAGTCCATCTTAGAGGCCTGTCACTCATCTGAGAGTGGAGGACATTTTGGCCCTCAAAGAACTGCTAGAAAAATCTTGGACTGTGGATTCTGGTGGCCTACTCTTTTTAGAGACGCTGCTGAATTTTGTAAATCTTGCCCCCCATGCCAAAAATTTGGTAATATATCCAGGAGGGATGAGATGCCTCAACAAATTATGCTTTTCTGTGAAATTTTTTATGTTTGGGGCATTGACTTCATGGGTCCATTTCCAAATTCTAATGGTTATTTTTATATATTATTAGCTGTGGACTACATTTCCAAATGGGTGGAAGCAATTCCTACCCGCACTGATGATGCTAACACTGTTGTTTCCTTTGTGAGAAACCATATTATCTGTCGCTTTGGATCCCCACGAGCAATCGTGAGCGATCAAGGCACCCATTTTTGTAACAGGAGACTAACAGGACTAATGAAGAAGCATGGGATAATTCATAAGGTTGCGACAGCGTACCATCCTCAGACCAATGGGCAAGCCGAGGTGTCGAACAGAGAGATAAAGCGTATCTTGCAGAAGATAGTCAAACCTCATAGAAAGGACTGGAGCACCAGGCTACAAGATGCACTCTGGGGATACAGAACAGCATACAAAACACCCATTGGGATGAGTCCGTTCCGCTTAGTTTATGGAAAAGCTTGTCATCTCCCTGTTGAGGTAGAGCACAAAGCCTTTTGGGCAGTCAAGGAGTGCAACATGGGGATGGAGAACGCCGAAGCTGAAAGGAAGTTACAACTACAAGAACTGGAAAGCCTTCGCCTAGAAGCTTATAAGAACTCAAGACTATACAAGGAAAAGATGAAGGCTGCACATGATCAGCACATCAAGAGGAAAGAGTCCCAACCTGGGGATTTAGTCCTCTTTTACAAATTTCGTCTGAGGCTCATGCCAGGCAAGTTGAGATCCAGATGGGAAGGTCCATACAGAGTAGAGAAGGCTAAACCGTACAGAGTTTATCACCTAAGTCATCCTTCAAGTTCTGAACTTATCAAAGTTAATGGACAACGCCTGAAGCTATACCATGGCGAGAAGATGCAGAAAAACAAGGAGCTTGAGATCTTCCTCTTGGAGGATCCCCACATAGCAGAAGATTGAGCTAGTGGAGCGTCCAACTTACGGACGTTAAAGCAAAGTGCTAGGTGGGAGACAACCCACCATGGTATGATCGTTCTTTTCTTTATTTTTAGTTTTTCATATTCAATAACTCTTCTCTTTATCAGTACTTTCGTGCATCTGCTTCTGCATATTTAAAAAAAAAGGAAGGTGCCACGTGACGCGACTGCATCAGTGACGTCTCCGCGTGGCAAGGAGAGGAGAGAAAAATAAAAAAGAATAGAGAGTCATGCTGGAGCGTGGCTGGAGGCGTGCCAATGGCACAAACCAACCCACACGACCGCGTCGCCGACGCGTCTGCGTCGTATGGGCATAATGGCCTCCCACGCGATCGCGTGCTCCACGCGGCCGCGTGCCCTAATTTTCGACGTAAAACGAGTGCACAGCTGAAAGTTGTGCTAGAGTGGTGCTGGACTGGCGCTGGACGCGCAATTCCCCTCACATGACCGCGTGCCCCACACGGCCGCGTCGTACCCCATAAACTGCCCACTCACGCGATCGCATGCCCCACGCGATCCCGCCACCTAAAATTTGGCATTTAATAATTTTGAACAGAGAGTTGTGCGAGTGCGAGGCAACCCTCGCGCCACTGGCACAAACTGGGTCACGCGATCGCGTGGCCGACGCGACCACGTCAATCACCTTAAGCGCAAGTCGCGCGACCGCGTGCCCCATGCGATCGCGTCGCTTGCGGCGCACAGTTTTCCTACTTCTGCCAAATATCATATCTTTCTCTTTTCCAAATCCTAATTTTTCTTTTCCCTCCTTATTTCTTCCTCCTCCCTTCTTCCTTCTATCTCACCTTTCACTCTATATCTCTCTCACCTCCATTACCAAGGTTTTATTTTCTTCTTCCCTCTTTCCTTTTCTCTCATTCTTCTTATTTTATATGTTATTTTCTTTTCTTTCCTTTTTTTCTTTTAATTATTCATATTTTCTTTCTTCTTCTTTCCTTTTTACATGGTGTTAGAATTTTATTTGAGTCCTTATTCTTCCTTAGATGCTTGTGGATTGTTGCAAATTTCTTGACAATTATATATTATTTTCTTTAAAGGGTTGCTTGCATGTTCACTTTACTACTTTCTATACTTTATTTACCTTGCATGCTATGTGTTTGTGAAAAAGCCCATATGGCATTATGCACTTCTCTATGTTATTCTAATATTCAATGCTTGCTTTTCACAAATTCCCTTTACTATTATATTAATTAAATTTAATTGTCAATACAAACGTGATGGTTTGTTACAAAGTAATGCTTGGTCTATGCTACTCATCCCCTTTTCCGGCATGCCAATAAACACCTTGCATTCACTTGTCATTATATGCACTAGCTATTTTCCTTTGATGACTTTTCACATGTACTCATGAGCGTGTGTTAATGTCAGTTACCTGCTAATGTGCTTCCATCACCACCTTTTCCGTTCTCTTCCTTGCTATATATCTCTTTGAATTTAATTTACTTTCTCTTCCCTTTTTCAGGATGGCCACCAAGAAAGGAAAAGAGAAAGCTACTCCCAAACCTCCAGCAAGAAGAGGAACTAAAAGAGCACTAGTGGCAGAGCCTTCTTCAACTGCAGTCAAGCCCCCAACAAAAAGAGTTAAGAGGATCATAAAGGTTGATGAAAAGGAGAAAGCCTTTCCAGCAAAGGACACTGCGCGATTTCCAAATCGCTACTGTGAGCAGATGTTCCCTATTCTAGCTGAAAGGAGTTACAACAACGAACACCTTTTTATCCTCCCGCCCAATATTGCTACTTTTGTTGAGCCACAAATTGAACGAAGACAATGGGGTTTCCTACAGAGACAACCAAGGCAGGCCAATCTTTCTTGGGTAGTCGAGTTCTACTATAACTTCTACCTGCCTTCCCTACAGTCTGTCTTTGTCCGTCAGAAGCAAGTCGCCATTACAGAAGAGGCTATTCAACAAGCTTTGAGTCTTCCCCCTATTCCAGAAGGATTGGACGCCTTTCAAGAAGCCGCACTCAAGCGCCAGATGTACCAATTTAACTGGGAAGCTGTTCTCAGAGTTATCGCACTACCTGGCAGCCGTTGGATCTACGGATACCATCGTACCCGCCCTAAGGGTATATTGGCTTCAGCACTTACCTTGGAGGCTCGTGTATGGGGACAGATCATCTCCCATTACATCTTTCCGAGCACTCACGAGTCTTCTTTCACTGCGGACATGGCCGTTCTACTATGGTGCATCCTTACAGACCAGCCTCTGAATCTACCAAGACATATCCGGAATGCCATGGGACACGTACAAATTGCGGGCAACTTACCTTTTCCCGCTTTGGTCTCAGATCTTGTCTTAGCAGCCAGAGTCTCCTACAGAGCTGGAGACACCAAAGCCATGCTCCCACGGGATGATTAGTATGTCCCTAATGGGAAATATCTCAGACTTTCAGCAACCACCACAAGCCTTCCTACTGCTCCAGTTGAAGATATTCCTTCTTCAACACCACAAGCACCTACAATAGATGAACTGCTCCAGCAGATAATCAAAAGATTGGATCGGCAAGAATAGAAAGCGAAGTTAAGAGAGCACCGTAACGAGCGCCGTAACGAGCGCCAATTCAAACACCTCAAGGAGCTACTCAAGGGACACTTCAAGGACTCAGACACCCCGGACTCCACTTCCTTTACCAGCATAGGGAGCCATGATGGTCCCGACTGTGGAGATACTGCTACCAGCCCACCCCTGTTCCTGATAGATGGCACTGAGGACGGTGCAAAGCCTTAAGTGTGGGGAGGTCGGTCAGTACCTGACTTCTGGAGGTAATTTCTCTTCCCTAGCACCAATAAATTAGGATATTTTAGTTAGATTTTCTTTCTTTTATAGAATAGGATAAATTGCATAGTAATAGGTTAGTTGTATGCATGCTCTACTTGATTGAAAAGACAATAAGTTTCTTCTAAGACTCTATCTTTGGAACAAAATTTCACTAATTTTTAAAAATTTTTTATGATAAATCTGCTTGAAGTTGTATTTGGAACATGATTTTTGAGCTAAAGAACACACAACCTGTGAAGATTTGAGCCTTTATGTATGGTTACATTATTTAACCATAAACATTTTATTCTTGTGTGTTTACTTCTCTATAATTGTAATCTATATTTTGTTTCATCCTATATGTCCAATATTTATTATATTTGTATGCTTGCATATGATTGAGGCCATCTTTTGTTTAAACTCACTTATCCAAATTAAGCCTACCCTTTTTAATTACCTTTGTTAACCACTTTGAGCCTTTAAATCCTGTTTGTTCTATATTTCACCACATTACTAGCCTTAAGTGGAAAAACAATTGTATTTCCCAAATTGAATCTTTGGTTAGCTTAAGATAGAATTGTGTGTGCTAGTTAAATATGGGAAATTGTGAGAACAGAAGTTATTAAGGGAATGTGTCATGATAATACAATGGGAATTTGGATACCTACTCATGTGAAACTATAAGAATTAAAAATCTATGTGCATTGATAAGCTATGTTTGAAGAACTTATTTACTTTTGATCAAGTTGGCAAGAATCATATAGTTGCATTCATATATATAGGATTGCATTGCATTGCATGAGTTTCTACATGTTCATACTTGTTTATTTTATCTCTTTCAATTGAGCATGAGGACATGCTAATGTTTAAGTGTGGAGAGGTTGATAAACCACTATTTTATGGTTTATATTGTGTTTAATTGTGTGGTTTTATCATGATCCTGACCCACTTATTCATTAAATTAGCATGCATTTATATTTCCTTCCTGAAATTATTACATGAGTAAAAACTGCTTCCTAGAGACTTTTAATTATACATTTTACTTCTCCTTTATTCCATTCGATGTCGTGATCTGTGTGTTAAGCGTTTCAGGCTTTATAGGGCAAGAATGAGTTGGAGATTGGAAAGGAAGCTAGCAAAAATAGAAGGAACACAAGAAATTGAGGAGATGACTAGCGAGAAGCGACGCGGCCGCATAGACGACGCGACCGCGCAGAGAAGATCACATCGTAGTGACGCGGCCACATGGACGACGCGACCGCGTGAAATGGAAAAGCACGAGCGACGCGGAGGCGTGGACGACGCGCCCGCGTGGTGAAGCGAAACGCGAATGACGCGTCCGCATGAGCGACGCGATCGCGTGGCATGCGCGATCTGCATAATTTGTAGAATCACTGGGGGTGATTTTGGACCCTATTTTGTCCCAATTTTTGGCCCAGAACAGCAGACTAGAGCCAGAGAACATGCAGAAACCAGAGATAACATTCATTCTACACAGTTTTAGTTTTTAGATCTAGTTTTACTCCTCCTCTAGGTTTTCTCTCTACACATTCATAGTTCTTAGGATTTAATTTTCTCTTATTTTTTTTTGGCATTGGAACACTGAGAAGAGTTATTACCTCATCAAGACTTCGTCATTCTAGTTCGTTTTCTTTACTTGGCTTCACTCTTCCATGTTCTTTGCTTTGTTAATTTTACCATTGGAATATTTTTAGGATTATTTAATACAAGGATCACCTTTATTTTTAATTGACTATTTCGATTTTTATTTACAATGAGCGAGTAGTCACCTTTAATTCCTTTTTATATGCTATGAATTTTACATTCACAATGAGCGAGTAGTTCCCTAACTTGATGGGGAATTGATTGAAAGGAACCCTTGAGTTGGGAGGCTTGAAAGAAAAATTGTAATTGGGTTTATGGTTAGA
This sequence comes from Arachis ipaensis, assembly GCF_000816755.2. Classification (NCBI taxonomy): domain Eukaryota; kingdom Viridiplantae; phylum Streptophyta; class Magnoliopsida; order Fabales; family Fabaceae; genus Arachis; species Arachis ipaensis. Next base: position 85,482,618 of record NC_029793.2, read on the forward strand.
TTGCCTCCTAATTACTAACACCAATCCCTTTTAATTAAGTGGATTGCAACTTGTGAACGGACGTAGCATTCCAACTTGTTTGACTTTCCTTTACCTAGTAAAGGATAACTAAACAGGACAACCTTCAATTGTCAATTAATCCTGAGAGCATTCCAACAATAATAGGGATTCCAACTAATCAATTCCCAGTCAAGGCTTTTATTTACATTATTCAAATAAACCAATTTAATTTCCTGTTTGCTCAATTCAACCCTTTTTGAAAATATCTGATTAATAAAATAGCACACTTTTCTGCAACTCGTTGGGAGACGACCTGGGATTCATGCTCCCAGTATTTTAAATTTCAATTTTTTGTGACTTCTTTCTAAATTGAGCGGTGGATTTCTGGCGAGTTAAGAACTATACTTGCAACGTATATATTTTAACAATTTTTAATTCGCCAATTTCTGCCCGCATCAGTCATCCTGGTGTTAAACGTCCAGAATGGCATCCATTCTAGCGTTTAACGCCCAAAATCCTACCTTTTTGGGTGTTAAACGCCCAGCCAGGTACCCTGGCTGGCATTTAAACGCCAGTTTTCCTTCTTCACTGGGGGTTTTGAACACCCAGCTTTTTCTGTTTGATTCCTCTACTGAATGTTCTGAATCTTCAATTCTCTGTATTATTGACTTGAAAAGACACAATTTTGAAAATATTTTTGAATTTTTAATGATGAGAAACAATCAAAATATAATTAATCTTAGGAAACTCAAATCAAATAAACAATGCATGCAGGACACCAAACTTAAAAATTTTCATATAGGAGACACTAACAAATTGAGAATGCATATGAGAAACAACAAAACATACAAAACAAGAGAATTTAAAGATTAGAGCAATGAAATCATCAAGAACAACTTGAAGATTAATGAAGAACATGCATGAATTCGAAAAATGCAAGAAGAACAGAAACATGCAATTGACACCAAACTTAAAAATTGATACTAGACTCAAACAAGAAACATAAAATATTTTTTATTTTTATGGTTTTATAAATTTTTTTTGTGATTTTCGAAACTTATATGGAAAAGAAAATAAAGGGATTCAAAACTTTTAATAAGAATTCCAGGAATCATGCAATGTTAGTCTAAAGCTTCAATCTAAAAAGATTAGACATGACTGGCCAAGCTTCAGCAGCTAAATTGATGAGAATCAATCAGCTTTTGTGATGATAAGAACATCACCTTGAAACTCTAGAATCCATTCTTAAAAATTCTGAAAAGTACCTAATCTAAGCAACAAGATGAACCGTCAGTTGTCCGAACTCGAACAATCCCCGACAACGGCGCCAAAAATTTGGTGCATGAAATTGTGATCATCAACAACGGTGCCAAAGACTTGGAGCTCTTAAACGTGAATCACACTTTGTCAAAATTCCGCACAACTAACCAGCAAGTGCACTGGGTCGTCCAAGTAATACCTTATGTGAGTAAGGGTCGATCCCACAGAGACTGTCAGCTTGAAGCAAGCTATGGTCACCTTGTAAATCTCAGTCAGGCTAATTCAGATAGTGATGGAGGATTGATAATTAAAAGATAAACATAAAATAGAATAAAGATAGAGATACTTATGTAATTCATTGGTAGGAATTTCAAATAAGCATACGAAGATGCTTTGTTCCTCCTGAACCTCTGCTTTTCTATTACCTTCTTCCAATCATTCATACTCCTTTCCATGGCAAGCTTTATGTTGGGCATCACCGTTGTCAATGGCTACTTCCCGTCCTCTCAGTGAAAACGTTCCAAATGCGCTGTCACCGCACGGCTAATCATCTGTCGGTTCTCGATCATGTCGGAATAGGATCCATTGATCCTTTTGCGTCTGTCACATGCCCCACAATCGCGAGTTTGAAGCTCGTCACAGTCATCCCTTCCCAGATCCTACTCAGAATACCACAGACAAGGTTTAGACGTTCCGGATCTCCGGAATGGCCGCCAATAATTCTAGCCTATACCACGAAGGTTCCAATCTCAGATTAGAAACCCAAGAGATACGCATTCAAGCCATTGCTAGTAGAACAGAGGTGGTTGTCAGGCACATGTTCATAGGTGAGAATGATGATGAGTGTCACGGATCATCACATTCATCAAGTTGAAGAATGAATGAATATCTTGGAGAAGAAATAGACTTGAGTTGAATAGAAAAACAATAGTACTTTGTATTAGAAACTCCACCGTTAAAAATACATAAGAACAAGGTCTAGGCATGGCCGAATGGCCAGCCTTCAAACGTGTCTAAGATAGCATAAGACTTATCAAAGGTTTAAAATACAATAGTATAAGGTCCTATTTATAGAGAACTAGTAGGCTAGGGTTTACAGAAATCAGTAATTAATGAAGAAATCTTCTTCCGGGCCCACTTAGTGTGTGCTTGGGCTGAGAATTGAAGCTTCCATGTGTAGAGACTTTTCTTGGAGTTAAACGCCAGCTTTTGTGCTAGTTTGGGCGTTTAACTCCAGCTTTTGTGCCAGTTTTGGAGTTAAACGCCAGAATTCTTGAGCTGTCTTGGAACGCCGGTTTGGGCCATCAAATCTCGGGCAAAGTATAGGCTATTATATATTGTTGGAAATCCCAGGATGTCTACTTTCCAACGCAATTGAGAGCGCGCCAATAGAGCTTTTGTAGCTCCAGAAAATCCACTTTGAGTGCAGGCAGGTCAGAATCCAACAGCATCTACAGTCCTTTTTCAGCCTCTGAATCAGATTTTTGCTCAGGTCCCTCAATTTCAGCCAGAAAATACCTGAAATCACAGAAAAATGCACAAACTCATAGTAAAGTCCAGAAGAGTGATTTTTATTTAAAAACTAATAAAAATATAATAAAAACTAATTAAAATATACTAAAAACATACTAAAAACAATGCCAAAAAGCGTATAAATTATCGGCTCATCAAACACTGAGAAGATCCCGCCCCTCGGGTCCGATTAAGCATAAAAGAGAAGGAAGTCGGATAGAGTATTGCGAATACCACCGAGTCTACGGGCTCCCTACCAATGAATGCTACGACCTAAAGAACGTTATAGAAAAACTAGCCTGGGAAGGAAGACTAGACAGGTTCCTGGCCAATAAAACAGATGAATCCAAGAAAAAAAGAAGGGATGAAGAGATCGAACGAGCTGAACGTCCCCATCACACCACTGAGAGGCATGTTCACATGATCAATGGAGGATTCGCAGGAGGAGGGATTTCTAAGACATCGCGCAAAGGACACCTTAAGGAGGTGTACCATGTTGGAAGAGGAGACAGGTCGGTTGACCTCCCCAATATCACCTTCAATCAAGAAGACGCCACGGGCATCATCCCGGGGAATGATGACCCCGTGGTTGTTACCATAATACTTGCCAATGCCAACCTCCATCAAACATTAGTCGACCAGGGAAGCTCTGTCGATATACTGTTCAAATTCGCCTTCGACAAGCTCGGCTTACAAGAAAAAGAACTCAGAGCATATCCAAATAGATTATTCGGGCTAGGAGACGCCCCAATTCAATCATTAAGGTACATCCCACTACATACAACCTTTGAAAAAGGAACTCGGTCTAGGACGTTGAGCATAGACTATATTGTAGTTGACGTGAGCTCAGCCTACAACGCGTTAATAGGTCGGACAATGTTAAACCAGCTCGCCGCTGTGGTCTCCACTCCACACCTATGCATGAAGATCCCCACTCCAGAAGGGATCGCTACCATAAAGGGAGACCAAAAAATCACGCGACGCTGTTACAACGAAAGTTTGAACTTTAAAGGTGACCCCAGAGGAAAAGAAACCAATACTATAGAACTCGGGGAAATTCGAGCTCGGGAAGAACTCCGTCCTCAGCCAGAAGGTGAAACCCAAGAAGTTCAAATTGGAGACACTCCACACAAAACAACAAGTATAGGGGCAAATCTGAGAGAAGACTTAAAGGAACTGCTAATAAAGCTCCTAAAAGATAACTCCGATCTCTTTGCATGGAAGGCCACTGACATGCCTGGTATTGATCCTGGACTAATGTGCCACAAGTTAGCTGTATATCCAGGGTCTCGGCCAGTACAGCAAAAATATAGGAAGCTCGGCCCAGAAAGGTCGCAAGCTGTAGAGGAGCAGGTACGAGCCTTGTTGGAGGCAGGATTCATAAGGGAGGTAAAGTACCCATTATGGCTAGCCAATGTGGTGTTGGTCAAAAAGGCAAATGGAAAGTGGCGGATGTGCACCGATTACACCGACCTCAGCAAAGCCTGCACAAAAGATCCCTACACACTCCCGAACATCGACACATTAGTTGACGCTTCGTTAGGTTATCAGTACCTCTCCTTCATGGATGCTTACTCGGGGTACAATCAAAATCCCATTGTATGAAGCCGACCAAGAGAAAACATCATTCTTAACCCAAAAAGCAAACTACTGCTATATAGTCATGACCTTCGGACTCAAGAACGCAGGGGCTACCTACCAAAGACTGATGAATAAAGTCTTTGACAATCACATTGGGAAGCTAATGGAAGTTTATGTCGATGACATGTTGGTAAAGACACAAAGCGAGAAAACGTTGCTATCAGACCTCACGGAAGTGTTCAATACCATAAGAAAGCATGGGATGAGACTTAATACTGCAAAATACACTTTTACAGTAGAAGCTGGAAAATTCTTGGGCTTCATTCTCACCCAAAGAGGAATCGAAGTGAACCCAGATAAGTGCCAGGCCATACTTCGCATGAAAAGTCCGATCTGTGTCAAGAAGGTCCAACAGCTTGATGGCCGGCCGGATTCACCATCAATATAGGTTTTCACAAATGATCATTTTTTCGTTGAAAGTATAGCCTAGACCAACAATCAATCCACTACATCAAATGTTTAATCTAAAGATATGTCATAATTCAAAACCAATTCAATTCTAGGAGTTTCAGTTCCCGGGTCATCTCCCAAGGACACTTGAGACCAATGAGTGTGCAATCTTGATTGTGAGGATCATGGGATTTGTAATGAAGAGATAAACATATAAAGCAATGAAAGAACATGCAAAATTGTAATAAATGAACTAATAAAGGAATTAATGAAGTAACTATGCAATATAGACAAGTAAAGTGTAAAAGGAACTAATGTAAATGTGTATAAAGGGATTGAAGCATAAAAGGCATCATGGCTTGGAGTGATCTAAAGGTCCTTTTCTTGTTGGAACCATAACCATGCCAACTAGAATGGATCAGTCTCATTTGATCAACTCTCACATTAGAAAGTAAGTTAAATAAGCATAAGTGTTCTTAACCCACAAATCCTAAATTACTTGACATTTTGTCAAACACTTGGTGGGCAAAAAGCTTAAACATGGGAAAAATGAGAAAAAGCTTGAAACCAATAGCAATAAATAATCTCAACCAACAATAAAAGCTCAAGAAAGCATGTAACACTCATCGAACATCAATTTCATCAACAAGAAATAGAAATTGCAAAGGAGAATTGAAATTGAACTATAACTTAAATTATAAGAAAGTGTAAGAACAATGTAACTATAAAGAGTAATAGCAAGAGATACTTACAATGGGAATGAGCAAAATCCAAGATCAAAATTGAAATGGCACTTGAATATAAAAACCCTAGTATAAACCCTAGTAGAGAAGATGATGGAAAACTTAAAGAAAAACTACACTAAAAACTATCTACCACTACTCCTAAGCTATTCTAATGTTATCCTATACTATGATCTTCATTCTCCCTTCCTTATGAGCTAAATGGCTTTAAAAATGGGCCTCAAATCCATAAAAATCATGAGTCACGTGCTATTTTAATGAAGGCATGTGCGTCCACCTGTGCGGACGCACAGACGTGTGCGTCCGCACACTATGCAAAAAATCTCGACCCGTGCGTACGCACAGGAGGTTGGGCGCACGCACACTAGGTGATGCTTGACTGAATATGCGACATGGCTCACGCACACGCGTGGCTCTGATTCGATGGCTGTGCATACGCACGCAGGTCTGTGCGCACGCATACTAGGCTGAGCTCTTCTCCTTTGATTCTTCATGCTTCCTCCACTTTGAATGCTCTTCTTTCATTTTCTCCAAGCCATTCCTGCCTTATACCTCTGAAATCACTAGCAAATAACATGAAGGCTTTGAATGGAAGGTAATTGGAATGAAATTAATCAAATTAGGCACAAAAGAGCATGTTTTCATAATCAAGCACAATTTAGGAGGAAAGTTCAAATGCATGAAGGAAAGGAAAGAGGTTTGAATGGACTCCAGCATGCGAACAAGCATTCCAAGACTTTAAAAAATTTCTGGGGTAACCGCCCATTCTTACTCTACCTCGGGAAGGTGAAGAACTCATACTGTACCTCGCCGTAGGAAGTCGGGCAATAGCTTCAGCACTAGTCAGAGAAGACGAAAGTGGGCAACAACACATTTACTTCATCAGTAAGGCTCTACAAGGGGCTAAACTAAACTATCAAAAGATAGAAAAGTTTGCCTACGCCCTCATACTCACTTCTCGACGACTCCGTCCATACTTCCAAGCTCACACTATTAGAGTGCGGACTGACCAGCCCATAAAAGGTATTTTGCAGAAAACAGATTTAGCCGGAAGAATTCTACAATGGACGATCGAGTTATCAGAATTCGACCTCAAATATGAAGCTCGGGCAGCTATTAAATCTCAGTACCTGGCTGACTTCATCGCAGAGTATACTGACACCCCGGACACCCCCACAAAGTGGAGCCTTTATGTAGATGGCTCCTCAAACAAAACCGGGAGTGGTGCAGGCATCATTTTAGAGAGCGATCAGGGAACACAAATCGAGCTCTCCTTAAAGTTCGAGTTTCTTGCATCAAATAATCAAGTTGAATATGAAGCACTACTGGCTAGTTTGAGGCTGGCTAGGGAAGTAGGAGCCCAAAGACTTACCATTTTTAGTGACTCCCAAGTAGTCACTTCGTAAATAGAAGGGAGCTATCAAGCTAAGGATCCCACCATGAAAAAATACATTGACAAAACCAAAGAACAGCTCGGATAATTTGGGGGATATGAGGTCTGACACATACCTCGAGAACAGAATGCCCGAGCTGATGCACTTTCAAAACTAGCCAGCACCAAACCAGGGGGCAATAATAGAAGCCTCATCCAAGAAACACTCCGAAGTCCATCGACCTTGGGGGAAGAAAAGATCCTCGCCATATCAGGACAGGATCAAGGATGGATGACACCCACAATCAACTACCTCAAGTCGAAAATGCTTCCCACAGATAAAAAAAATAGGCAAAAAGGTTAGTATGAGAAGCACAATACTACACCATAGTACATGACGTCCTGTATAGGAGAGGAATCTCTACACCCCTCCTAAAATGCGTCCCGACCTCCACTAAAAGGGAGGTTCTCGAAGAAGTTCATAGTGGCATGTGTGGCAACAACCTCGGGACGCGAGCTCTTTCGAAAAAGGTACTCCGAGCTAGATTCTACTGGCCGACCTTGCAAAAGGGAGCAACAGAGTTCGTCAAAACATGCCCCCCATGTCAAAAGCACGCGAACTTTCACACTGCACCGCCCAAAGAACTCATCTGTGTCACTTCACCCTGGCCATTCGCCAAATGGGGGCTCGACCTCGTCGGACCCTTCCCTCTGGAATCAGGGCAAGTCAAGTTCTTTATTGTTGGAATAGACTATTTTACAAAATGGATTGAGGCAGAACCCTTGGCCACTGCCACCGCCCAAAGAAGTTGAAAGTTCCTATACAGAAATATTGTCGCAAGGTTTGGGGTGCCATACTCCATTACCACAGACAATGGCACTCAATTCACCGACACGGGTTTCAGAAATCTGGTAGCTGATTTGAAAATCAAGCACCAGTTCACCTCTGTAAAGCACCCACAAGCCAATGGACAGGCGGAAGTTGCCAACAAAGTTATACTAGCTGGGTTAAAACGGAGACTACAGGATGCCAAGGGAGCTTGGGCTGAAGAGCTTCCACAAGTCCTATGGGCATACCGGACAACACCACATTCAACCACTGAAGAATCACCATTTCGACTTGCTTACGGAATGGAGGCAATGATTCTCGTGGAGTTAGAAGAAGGATCCCCTAGGATGATCCTCTACAACGAAGATGCCAACTCCCAAGCTCAAAAGGAGGAGCTCGACCTACTTCGAGAAGTTCGAGAAAGAGTTCGGATTAGAGAAGAAGCCCTAAAGCGTCGAATGGCTCTGAGGTATAATCGAAAGGTAGTCCAGTAAAGCTTCTCCGCCAACGATCTCATCTTAATCCGAAATGATATCGGAGTAGGTCGGTCAGGAGAAGAGAAGCTAGCAACTAACTGGAAAGGACCATACCGAGTAACAAAAGTACTAGGAAAAGGTTACTACACGGTGTCCTACCTCAAAGGGTGAGAACTACCAAGGTCATGGCATGCCTGTAACCTGAGAAGGTTCTATAGTTAGAAAAATAAGATCTTCGGTCAAGGCGCACTTTTTTCCTGAAAAGGTTTTTTAATGAGGCGCCAGGCCAAGATCTAAGAAACTGCCCGATCTAGAAGGGTAAGCACTCGTATGTACATACTTTTATTTATTTTCCATTGTTATTTGAATAGAAGTCACCAATTCCCTTAAAAGTTTCCTACCAAGACGCATTAATCTAAGCTCATAAAATGCAAAAATTCATCGCCCGATTACAAAGAGGTCGGCAAGGTGAAAACCAAATTCATCGCCCAATTACAAAAAGGTTAGCAAGGTGAAAACCAAATTCATCGCCTGATTACAAAAAGGTCGGCAAGGTAAAAACCAAATTCATTGCTCGATTACAAAGAGGTCGGCAAGGTGAAAGCAATAGAAGCAAGTTAATGCAAGAAGTTATAAAAAGTAACCCATAGAAAGTGACCTGACGAGGTCTGACTAAAAATGGATTACTAAAAATAACTTAACAAGGCCCGATAGAGAAGTCGGACCAATGAAAGGATCACTGAAAAGGGATGAAGACATCTCGCAATGGCCAAAGAAAGGCTAAAAAGCTGAGACAGAAGTTCCTAGCTATAAAGTACAAGTCTTGCAAAAAAAGGCACTACTTAAAAAGCAAAAGCACAAACAAGAGCTAAAAAGTCGTCCAAACAAACTATAAAGAAAAGGTTCCCGTTGGAACACTACCTAAAATATTGTTGGAACATGACTAAAAAGCTCACATCAAACATCAACTAAAGGGGCGACTGATGGCCGGCCGGATTCACCGTCAATCTAGGTTTTCACAAATTATAATCTTATCGTTGAAAGTATAGCCTAGACCAACGATCAGTCCACCACATCAAATGTTTAATCTAAAGATATGTCACAATTCAAAACCAATTCAATTCTGGGAGTTTCAATTCCTGGGTCGACTCCCAAGGACACTTGAGACCAATGAGTGTGTGATATGCGAAAAATAGATTCTGCGCAATAACTACCAGCAAGTTCACCGGGTTGTATCAAGTAGTAAAACTCACTAAAGAGTGAGGTCGATCCCACGAGGATTAATGGATTAAGCAATCAATAGTTAATTGATTAGCCTAGTTAGACGATTCAGTTTGGTGCGATAAGCAGCAGAAAAGTAAATTGCATAAAAGTAAATAAAAGCAATAAAGTGCTGAAAAGTAAATTGACATAAATGTAAAGTGCAGAAAGTAAATGACATAAAGTAAATGAAGAAAAATAAAATGAACATTGGGATCAAGAGATATTGCAATTCTCCGGATCAAGTTCATTCTCATCTCTTCCTCAATCAATGAATTCATTGATCTTCTTGGCAATCTTAAGTGATTGGATCCAAATGTCTTGGCTCACCAATCTCTTTAAGCTTGAACGATTTCCCAATGTCTTGGTTTAATTTATCATGGGAAGAGATTAAGCCTGGTCACTGATTATACCACACACATTCATAGATCAAAGTATTGGTAGGATTAAATGTCACAATATCCATCCAACCCCCAACCTAATCCAATGTGAGAAAGCATTTCTAGCATGATTTTCTCATTCCTCTGTCAAGGTTCCGAGAAAATCCAATTATGAACAATTTTTCCGTTGAGACAATTGTTCAATTGAATTAGGATCAAAAGGTTTCTAGTAAGACCAAGAGAAAAGACAGAGAAAGCATGATGAAAATTACAATTGATCCACTAAATAACAATAGAGCTCTCTAACCCAATGAAAAGAGTTAGTTTAGTTCATTGCTCTAATTTTAACAGAAAAGAAAGAAAGTGCAGAATCAAGAAGAAGATGAAAAAATAAAACTGGAATTGAAGATTCAAATTCAAAATGGAAATTACAAACTAAAATTAAACTAACAGAAAATAAAAGAAAAGAAAGAAAATTGCATGAAGGGTGTGTGTTAGGGAATGTGAATGCATGATTCTGGACTCCCCTCCAATCCAGAATGATTTTTCCAATCCAGCTACTGCCTATATATAGGCTTACAAAAAATGAAGGAGAAAATTACAACTGAATTAAAAATTCCTAATCTAGATCCTTCTTGTGCCTTGGATGAGTGATAATTGAGGGGCTCAGCTTGCTTGCATGATCCAGGGGTGTATTGGGGCCTTAAGTGATGTTGCAGCTTTAAAATTCTGCTCCCAGACCCTGTCTTCAGCGTTTGTGTCAATGTTGGCATGCAAACGTTCTCACCAACGTTTTCCAATCCACGCGTATGTGTCTCCCGCGCGTACGCGTGCATGCTGCTTTTTGCAAATCGACGCGTACGCGTAACCCACCCGTACGCGTCGTATCAAATTTTTCCCAGGAATGTCATCGCAGACGTTGGACCCAGCATTTGATCACCACTGTTACCTCCAACCTTGGCCTTTTCACGCGTGCGTGCAGGTGACGCGCACGCATGGCTTGTCATTTTTCCCTACTGACGTGTATGCATGGGTTATGCATACGCGTGGTTTGCCACTTCTTCATCATTCACACGTACACGTGTGGAACGCGTACGCGTGGCTGCAAATTTTTCCAGGCTCCTTTGTCACGCACGTTGGGGATAACGTTTCCACACCAATGTTCCCTTCAATGTTGCTTCTTCAAATATTTCCTTACAGCAGCATTGGTTTATTGCCAACGTTTACTCAGACTTTGCCACCAACATTGGCTCTCCAACACTGCTTTTCTCTGCTTCTCTGCTTCTCTTTAGCCTATCATGAAACAAACAAGTGTATCAAAGTAACCTACACGATAATCTTTACTATACTAAGTGTGTAAATAATGCTCAAAGTTATAACTTCACTTAGTGTGACCTATTTTATCTTATTTACCCTATATATTAACTAAGATTTACTTATGTTTGAGATTTTATTTCATACTGAGATTATTCATGCTTTTCCTCCTTTATCAATAAAATTTGTATGAAAACTAAACCAAAATCTAGTGAAAAAGCATAGAAAAATAGGCAATGATGCCTTGGCATCAGCGTGCAATCTTGGTTGTGAGGATCATGGGGTTTGTAATGAAGAGATAAACATATAAAGCAATGAAAAAACATGCAAAATTGTAATAAATGAACTAATAAAGGAATTAATGAAGTAACTATGCAATATAGACAAGTAAAGTATAAAAGGAACTAATGTAAATGTGTATAAAGGGATTGAAGCATAAAAGGCATCTTCGCCTGGAGTGAGCTAAGGGTCCTTTCCTTGTTGGAACCACAACCATTCCAATTAGAATGGATGAATCTCATTTGATCAACTCTCACATCGGAAAGTAAGTTAAATGAGCATAAGTGTTCTTAACCCACAAATCCTAAATTGCTTGCTAATTAACTTAGCAAGAACATAGCGTTAGTGGGAACAAGAACGATTAACAATCCCAAATTGACACTAAATGTTGGACATTCCAACTCTAGGAACCCAATCGCTCACTTTCCCCAAGCCAAGAGATAGAAAACTAGCCCAAAATCATGCTTGACATTTTGTCAAACACTTGGTGGATAAAAAGCTTAAACATGGGAAAAATGAGAAAAAGTTGAAACCAAAAGCAATAAATGATCTCAATCAACAATAAAGACTCAAGAAAGCATGCAACACTCATCGAAATCAATTTTATCAACAAGAAATAGAAATTGCAAAGGAGAAGTGAAACTGAACTATAACTTGAATTATAAGAAAGTGTAAGAACAATGTAACTATAAAGAGTAATAGCACGAGATACTTACAATGGGAATTAGCAAAATCCAAGATCAAAATTGAAATGGCACTAGAATATAAAAACCCTAGTATAAAACCTAGTAGAGAAGATGATGGAAAACTTAAAGAAAAACTACACTAAAAACTATCTATCACTACTCCTAAGCTATTCTAATGTTATCCTATACTATGGGCTTCATTCTCCCTTCCTTATGAGCTAAATGGCTTCAGAAATGGGCCTCAAATCCATCAAAATCGCGAGTCACGTGCTATTTTAATGAAGGCATGTGCGTCCACCTGTGCGGACGCACAGACATGAGCATCCGCACACTCTGCGAAAAATCTTGACCCGTGTGTATGCACAGGAGGTTGTTCGCACGCTCACTAGGCGATAGTTGACTGGACGCGCGACGCGGCTCACGCGCTCGCGTGGCTCTGATTCAATGGCTATGTGTACGCACGTAGGTCTGTACGTGCGCATACTAGGCTGAGCTATTCTCCTTTGATTCTTCATGCTTCCTCCACTTTGAATGCTCTTCTTTCATTTTCTCCAAGCCATTCCTGCCTTATACCTCTGAAATTACTAACAAATAACATCAAGGCATCGAATGGAAGGTAATTGGAATGAAATTAATCAAATTAGACACAAAAGAGTATGTTTTCATAATCAAGCACAATTTAGGAGGAAAGTTCAAATGCATGCTATTTAGTGGAATAAGTGCAAGTTTATATGATGGAATCCATTCGATTTCAACCTAAGATTATCATCAAACATGGATTCATCAATTCTCCCACACTTAAACTCTAGCATGTCCTCATGCTAAACACAATCAAAGGAGATAAATGAAAGGAAAATCATTTATTCTATGTACTACCTAAATGCATGTAACTATCCTAAGGGTTACTATCAATATGCACTATACAAAGAGTTGGTAAAACAAACCATGAAATTCCAATCCATCACAAGAAGGCTTTGGGGCAAATGCAAAGAGTTTATGCATTAAGACCAATATCCAAGGGATTGAATTGAACTTTTCAAAACTAATCAACAAACAACTTGCAAGAAGATATAACATGAGATGCAAGAACATAGAATTGAGCGATCGAACCCCTCACTAGATGTGTATTCACTCAATTCGCTCAGTGTTTAGGGTTTTAATCACTTAATTCTCCTTTTATCATGGTTTTAAAAAATTTGCACTTCATCTAACAATCAACTAGTATTTGATGCATGAAAGACAAATATCATGAGGTCTTTCGAGGGTTGTAATGGGGCCAGGGTTTAGGTAGGATAAATATCGTTAAGTGGACTTAAAGAATTAGTTCTTTGATTAGCTTAAGTGTCCACGTAATCCTATATTACCTATATACTCATAACAATGTAACCTAGCTATCCGAATTTTCCTCCTATCTCACCTTACTCATGCACTTTCTTTTCAAGACATGAACATATGCATCCTTTATTTCAACTTTTTTATTTCACTTTCTATTATGCACAGTTTTTTTTAACTCTTGTATTTGTTAGCACAAGAGATGCATATGACTTAAAACCAAGAACACATGAGTATTTTTCCAATTGCCAATTTTTTTTCACTATGAATCTCATGCCTCTATTACTAATGCTTCCCAGCAATTTCCCCACACTTAGAATATACACACTAATCCACCCAAGCTAATCAAAGAGTAATTCAAGGACACCAATAGTTTTTCACTTAAGGGGAAGTAATGTGCTAAAATCAGAACAAAAGGGAATTACAGGCTCAACAGGGATTCACAATGGTGAGTACAAGGGTTGGCCATATAGGTCGGTGATTTTAACATCAAAGATGACCTCAATCATGCTAAATGCATCCAAACAACAAATACAGGATATAAAGAATCATGCAAATCAATGATCATAATAAAAAAGGAGTAAAATCACACCAGAACAAACATTATGGTTGAAAAATGCAACCATCTATCAAGGCTCAAAGCTTACAAGGTATGTTGTTCTAGCTCTTTCCTATGTTCCACAAACAAAATACTTCAAGCAAGTTAGAAAACACAAAATTTTTCAATTCAATCGATGGTATGCCCTAAGAAAGATTTCATGGCAATTCCTTGGTGTTTCACTAACTTATTCATTCTATCATGCAACATGCAAGCATTAACTACCATATAACAATGAACTATAAAGAGATATCTACAAACAAACCAACTAAGATGCAATGAAAATAAAGCTACTGAAATTCATCAAAAAGAACTAAAAAGAGTATTGCAAAGTGATTTGAGAAAAGAAATTTTTACCCCCATGTGAAGTCAATCCTCCCCCATACTTAGTTCGTGCACGGTCCTCCGTGCTTGCTTAGGATTCGGGAGAATGAGACCTTCGGGACCACCTTCAGCTGGTGGTATCGGGAGTGGGTTGGCCACCTTCATCATGCTCCTCCTCAACTAGCTCGGATGAAGCCTCAGGAGCTGGGCTGAGGTCTCTTCCTTCTAGCTTTTCCGCTATCCACTCAAAACGCTTCTGCTCCAAATGCTCCATGTGGTGGATATCGTGCAAGATATCTCGGAATAGATCCAGAAGAGACCAGAGAACCGGTAAAGGAATCGATGAGGTTGCTAGACTTGATCGTGGTGCTACGGGTGCCTTCCTCTTCGAGGGTGTCTTTTCTGATGATCCATCCAATTCTCCCCTCAGAATGAATTTGTTGCCTCTTGGAAACTCGAACATGATATCCATTGGTCGCCTCTTTACCCCTGCTACATTTGCTAAGGGCATCACCATCGACGGAAATGGAATGTTGATATTCTTCTTCTCAACTAATTTCTATATCGATTTGCGCAATAAAGGTACAATATCTATATGCTTCCCTTCCATAATAGCCCAAAGCAGCAAAGTAGTTCTAAATCTCACATGGGTAGTGTGGGTGCTCGGAATGATATAGTCCGCCACAATTTGATGCCATATACGAACTTTAGCATTCAAATTAGAGTATGCAATACTAGTGGGAACATAATTCCTCCCTTTGCTATACTCTCAAGATGCACCAGGATGGCCTATTCTCTCAAGAATGGGAGTTAGAGATACTCTTCCTTTGAAGACATCCACTTTTAATTTGAAATAATAATCCTTCTCAAGTGGAATGTGGGGGATGTTTAAAATAGCTTCTAGAGCTTGATTGGATGTATCCAACATTCTTCCCGGAGAAATACTGACTCCGGTTCCCAAGCTTGGTAATTTGCATAGAATTCCCGCACCATAGTTTCATTTACTTCAATGGGTTCTCGTTCGAGAAATTCCTACTGAAGCGAGGTAATCCTTTGGTGAATAGTCACTTTGTATTTGCTTGGAACCTTCAACGGCCGCTCCCAATGGATTGTACGCTTCTCAATAGCCTCATATTGAGAGTCGACTCTTCGGTTAACCAAGGTATTCGATTTATCACCTTGGCGATCCCACCAAATATTAGGAAAGCAAGTGGTATTTTGCTCAACCGGTGAGGTAACCGGTGCCTTACCATTCTTTCTCATCCTAAAAATAGAAATAAAAGAATTTCGAGATCATAGGGCAAAAATAAAAAAAATCATGTAGGAAGCACTAACAAGGTTAAAAGAAACTTATAGAAATAGTGTGATTTACAAAAATACGGTGTGTATATTCCAAGGATGCACGCGGTTGGAACACACACACCGGCCGGATATCACGACAATCACATTATTTAACAGTCAAAGCTCACTGCTTCTCAAATAAGTGCTTAAGTTGCAATGCTAAAGCATGGACATAAAAGCACCTTCAAGCTCACACCAATTGGTTTATTAACATGCTTTTAATGTAATGGTCATTGAGGTTGTTGGCAAGAAATTTCATTAGCAAAAGAGTGTACAACAACAACAACCATTCACTCAAAGTGAAGCATCAATTGCTCATCCTCAAGAAGTGGTAACCACATGTGCAATGTTCTATGTTAAGGCCAAAAGATGTTTGATCAAGACATCATCTAAAGTTGAACAATTGTAAAGTGATTGCCGAATAAAAAATTCCTAGATAAACAATGACAATTGATCTCATACAACACAATACATTTGTAACTAAAATTTGTACATCAACAAACAAGGAAATGCATTGGTGACTTCACTTAATTACCATCAAGAGTCATAATTAAAGTTGCACAATTCATACACTATGCCTAACAAGAGATAAATTGAACACATATGATGGCCAAGTCATATGAATCAAACAAAATGTTCATTGAGACATTTCATCAAACATGTGATATGCAATGTGCAAACTTATCAAAATTGATGCTCAAACTTAATCAAAATCAACCCATAATCAAATATCAAGACATGCAATACAAAGAGATAAAGAAAAGGAATAAAATTAATCTAAGAAACATGAAAAGAAAATCAAAGCAATTGTAAAAATCAACAACAAAAAGGAAAAGGGGAAAATATGAACCTAAAAATTGAAGGTGCAAACAAGCAAGAATGGGGAAGGGAACAATGGCACTCTTTATAGCCATTGCGAATTTGAGGCGGTTGGGGTCGCCGAAAAATGCCGGAGAGGAAAAGGTCACCGGTGGTGAAGAAATGAAAAGGGAAAGGAAAGAAAAAAAGAAAGAAAGAGAAGAGAAAAGAGAAAAGAGAAGTAAGAAAGAGAAGCTATGAGAGAGAGAGGTGGCGGCGGCTTGACGGTGGTGGCGGCGGCTTGACGGTAATAAGGAAGAAACAATGGCACTTCTTATAGCCACTACGAGTTTGAGGCGGTTGGGGTCGCCAGAAAAATGCCGGAGAGGGAGAACTCACCGGTGGTGAAGAGAGAAAAGAGAAGGAAAAGAAAGAAAAAAAGAAAAGAGAAGAGAAAAGAGAAGTGAGAGAGAGAGAAGTGGTGGCAGCTTGACGGCGGTGGTGGCCGACGGCAAGGTCGCCTGACTGGGCCAAGAGATGGAGGGGAGCAGCTGCTGTGAGGAAGAAAAAAGAAATGAAACTACTGCTCAATAGGGGAGGTTGCCCTGATAACACCCAAATCGAGTCGCGTGCAGGCGCACAGAGGCCTGTGCAGACGGACAGAAAGTAAAGATTAGAAGGGGTGCAAATGCACACAGCATGTGATCGCTGCAACCAGAGGAGGTGTATATGTGTGTGCGGACGCACCGTAGGGAGCGCACGCACAGGGGTCGCAAGAAAAGGTATGTGTGCGTACGCACAACAGACGAAAAGCTGGGAGGGATGCAGGCGCACAGAGCATGCGGTTGCTCACACCAGAAGGGTTGCAACAGTGCGTGCGGGTGCACAATGGCGTGCGCTCGCACAGAGAACTTCTCTCTCTTTTTTTTTGTGAACGCTTGAGGTGAAAAGTCATGTGTGCGTGCGCACACAGGTCCGTGCACACGCACAGAGACAAAGATGGGGAAGGTTGTTCACGCGCACAGCTTGTGACGACGCTCCCACAAGAGGGGTTGTCAATTGGTATGCGGACGCACACGTCTGTGCGGCCACACAAG
Source organism: Arachis ipaensis (assembly GCF_000816755.2). Classification (NCBI taxonomy): domain Eukaryota; kingdom Viridiplantae; phylum Streptophyta; class Magnoliopsida; order Fabales; family Fabaceae; genus Arachis; species Arachis ipaensis. The sequence continues at coordinate 85,500,250 of NC_029793.2, forward strand.
AGGCGCGATAAAGGGATTGCGTGCGTATGCACGAGGTAGTATGCATGCACAGGGCTAAGAAAACAAGGCAGCACACACATATAAGCAGTGCTGGCACTGCCACCAGAGGGTGCTTCAAAGGGTATGCATACGCACAGGGTCGTGCGCTTGCACAGATGGCAAAAATTGCAGCTGCGTGCACACGCACAGGTGCCCTGTTTCACAAAATTTTTTTCCTTTTCGAAACTAAGGTTCCCTCTTAGACCAAAGCAACATACCAACCCCAAATCATTCAAACAAGCACAAATTCATGATCCACAAGCAATTCAACTTATTCAATCCAAAAATACCAAATCAAAACTAAGCTAATCATCATATCACAAGAAAGGATAAAGTTGGAACAATGTTACCATGGTGGGGTGTTGTTGTCAGGGCATCATTGCCTATTTTTCTATGCTTTTTCACTAAATTTTGTTCTAATTTTCATACAAATTTTATTGATAAAGGAGCAAAAGCATGAATAACCTCTGCATTAAGAAAATCTCAAGCACGGGTGAATTTTTGTTAATATACAGGGTAAATATGATGGATTATATCACAATAAGTGAAGTTATGATTTTTAACATTATTAAGCACACTTAGTAGAGTAAAGATTATCCTGTATGTTACTTTGATGCACTTGTTTGTTTGATGACAAGCTAAATGGAAGCAGAGAAGCAGAGAAAAGAGAGTTGGGGAGCCAACGTTGATGGAAAAGTTTGAATAAACTTTGGCAATGAACCTACGCTGTAAGGAAAAATTGAAGAAGCAACGTTGGAGGGAACGTAGCTGATCCAACATCAACCCCAACGTGCGCGCAAAAGAAGCCTCAAAAAATTTGCAGCCACGCGTATGCGTAACCCACGCGTACGCGTGAGTAGTGAAAAATGACAAGCCACGCGTGCACGTCACCTGTGCGCACGCGTGAGAAGGCCAACGTTTGAGGTAACGTTGAGGAGCAAACGCTGGGTCCAACGTCTACAATGACAACCCTGGGCAAAAACTTGATATGACGCGTATGCGTGGGTCATGCGTACGCGTGGGAGACGCGTACGCGTGGATTGAAAAATGTTGGAGTGGACGTTTGCGTGCCAACGTTGACTCAAACGCGGATGACAGAGTTTGGGAGCACAATTTTAATGTAGACAACACCGTTAAAGGCCCAATACACCCTTGAATCATGCAGGCAAGCTGAGCCCATCAATTATCAGTCATTCACGGCACAAGAAGGATCTAGTTTAGGAATTTTAATTCAATTGTAATTTTCTCTTTCATTTTCTGTAATCCTATATATAGGCAGTAGCTGGATTGGAGAAACCACTCTGGATTGAAGGGGAGTCCAGGGTCATACATACACATCCTCTAACACACACCATTCATCACTCCTCTTTTTCTTTTCTTTCCGTTTCTATTTTCCAGTAGTTTAATTTTACTTGTAATTTTCTTTATGAATTTGAAGTTTCCATTCCTTTCTGAATTCTAATTCTTCTTCTTCTATTTTCTGCATTTTATTTTTTTTCTGTTAAATTTAGAGCAATGAACTAAACTAACTCTTTCCATTGGGTTAGAGAGCTCTACTGTTATTTAATGGATCAATTGTAATTTTTATCATGCTTTCTCTATCTTTTCTCTTGGTCTTACTAGAAAGCTTTCGATCTTAATTCAATTGAACAACTGTCTCGACAGAGAAATTGTTCATAATTGGATTTCCTCGGAGCCTTGACAAAGGAATGAGGAAATCATGCTAGAAATCCTTTCTCACATTGGATTAGGTTGGGGGTTGGATGGATATAGTGACATGTAATCCTACCAATACTTTGATTTATGAATGTGTGTGGTATAATCAGTGACCAAGCTTCACCTCTTCCCATGAACAATTAAACCAAGACATTGGGAAATTGTTCATGCTTAGAGAGATTGGTGAGCCAAGACATTGGGATCCAATCACTTAAGGTTGCCAAGAAGATCAGTAAATGCGTTGATTGTGGAAGAGATGAGGATGAACTTGATTCGGAGAATTGTAGTATCTCTTGATCCGAATGTTCATTTTATTTTTCTTCTTTTACTTTCTGTCATTTACTTTCTGCACTTTACATTTATGTCAATTTACTTTTTTGCACTTTACTGCTTTCATTTACTTTTATGCAATTTACATTTCCTGCTTGATTTTCACTCCAATATGAACCGATTAACTAGGTTAACCAATTGACTATTGATTGCTTAATCCGTTAATCCCTGTGAGACTCGACCTCACTCTTGTGAGTTATTACTTGACGATGATTCGGTACACTTGCCAAAGGGGATTTTTGTAGTGATACAATAATTCTTTCATCAAGTTTATGGCGCTGTTGCCGGGGATTAGTTTTGTATTGACAATTACTAAATTGAAGGATAACTAGATTGAGCACTTTACTTTTTCTTTTGATTAATTGAATTTTAATTCCAGTTGTTCATTTAATTTCTGCAAATTTTAGTTGTTTTTCTTGAATTTTATCTTTCTACTTTACTTTCCAGCAAGCTAACCCACTAACTATTTGATAAATTACTCTAACCAAGCTAATTATACTCTATTTTAGTAGACTCTTCACTTGCTGTTTCTTGTACTTGTTCATTGTATGACAGGTAGGAGAAAGGAAACTTCAACTTCCTTTGATAGTGAACCGGAAAGAACCTTCCTAAGATTAAGGAGGGAAGCAAGAGGAAAAAGGGTTGTTGGTGCAGAAGAAGAGGAGGAATACTTTGATATAGCCATGGAGAATGATATGGAAAACCATCACGAAGGAGAGGTGAACAATCATGCCAGAAGAGGTGGAGCTAACCCTACTGGACAAGAGAGGAGAGTTCTGGGATCATACATCAATCCAAACCCAGGAAACTGCGGCAGCAGCATTCAAAAGCCAACTATCCATGCTAGTAACTTCGAATTGAAGCCTCAGCTCATAACTCTTGTGCAAAACAACTGTTCTTATGGAGGAAGTGCCCAAGAGGATCCTAATGAGCACCTCACTAAATTTCGAAGGATATGTGACACGGTTAAGTCTAATGGTGTTCATCTTGACACCTATAGATTGTTACTGTTTCCATTTTCTTTGAGGGACAAAGCATCAAAATGGTTGGAATCATTCCCAAAGGAAAGCCTGATAACTTGGGAAGATGTAATGAACAAATTCTTGACAAGGTTCTACCCTCCACAAAAAGTAAATAGGCTGAGAACTGAAGTGCAAACATTCAAACAGCTGGATTGTGAGATCATTTATGAAGCCTGGGAGAGATTCAAGAATTTGAGAAGGAAATGCCCCTTGACATGTTTAATGAGTGGGTACAAATTCATATCTTCTATGAATGGCTGAATCATGAATCAAAAAAGGCTGTAGACCACTCATCTGGAGGTTCCCTTAACAAGAAGAAGACCATTGAAGAAGCTACTGATGTGATAGAGACAATGGCCGACAATGAGTATTTTTATACCTCAGATAGGAGCAACAACAGGGGAGTCTTGGAATTGAACCATGTGGATGCAATTCTGACCCAGAACAAGATGATCACCAAGCAACTGGCTGAATTGACCAAACAAATGGAAAAGAATCAGGCTGCAGCTATCCACACTCAACTATCACCCCAAGAAGAGTTGGAGACAAAAGAAGGAGTTAACTGAGAGGAAGCTAATTACCTTGGAAATTTATCCAGGCAAACCAATGATCCTTACTCCAAAACCTATAACTTTGGTTGGAGAAACCACCCAAACCTTGGGTGGGGGAACAAACAAAACCAAGGCCAAGATCACAGACTTTACAATCCTACCTAGTACAACAACTCCACTCACCGAAACTCCAACCAAAAACCATACCAGACCACACAAAACACCTATTCACATCCACCATACTAAAGCCACAACAACCACTCTCAACACCCCAATTTTCACCAACCATCACCACATGATGATAACAGAATGGCCAGGATGGAAGCTATGCTTGCAAACCTTGGCAAGGAATTTGAGGACATAAAGAAATTCAAAGAAAAAGTAAGAGGGAGTATAAAATGCCGAGGAGAGGTTATTAAGAATCTCGAATCTCAAGTAGGACATCTTTCACAGCAAATTCTGAAGTCCACTGATAGTTTCCCAAGTGACACGGAGAAAATCCAAGAGGGAAAATGAAGAAGGTGAGATGGGAAGTGTGTAAGGCAGTTACTCTTGCAAATGAAAAAATCCTAGAAGAAGATACCACTAAGCCAACAGAGCACAGCCAAGGAAACCCCCAGAGCAACATGGAAGAAAAGGAACAAGGAATTGGATCTGTACAAAGAAAAGACTCAATAAGGAAGGAAACTCTGAAACCTTATGTGCCAAAGGCACCATTTCCTCAGAGACTCAAAGGAGATGAAAAAGAAAGGTCATATTCAAGATTCCTAGACATGTTTGCATCTCTCAGTGTCAACATTCCATACCTCAAAATCTTCAAACAGATGCCTACTTGTATCAAGTGGATGAAGGAGCTACTAGCCAAGAAGAGCAACCTGAAAGGTGGCCAAACAGTGGTGATGAACAAGGAATGTAGTGCTATCATTCAAAAGGACATACTTCTGAAGAAAAAAGATCCAGGGAGCTTTCATATTCCCTGTACCATAGGAGAAACAAAAATTGACAGAGGATTTTGTGATCTAAGAGCTAGCATAAATGTAATGCCTCTGTCTCTTATGAAGAAATTGCAAATCAATGAGCTGAGATCCACGGATGTAATCATACAATTGGCTGATAAAACTCAGAAGTAGGCCGAAGGAATAGTGGAAAATGTGTTGGTGAAAGTGGGAAACTACTTCCTCCCCACAGACTTTGTTGTTTTGGACATGGAGGAAAGTTACCTCCATCCCATTATTCTGGGGAGACCATTTCTAGCTACTAGTCGAGCACTCATTGATGTAGAACAAGGAGAGTTGATACTGAGAATACATGATGAGCAACTCACTTTCCAGGCCTTCAAGCTCGTGCATGAATCTGAGCAAGAGAACAAGGAATTAAAGGAAGAATACATTGAGAGTCCCTTGAAGGAGAACAGCAATGAACCACAGGGCCAGCATCTGAAACTTACCTTGATGGATAAACAAGAAGCTCAAGAGAAAAAGCAACCAATGGAGTTCAAGGAAGAGCTGAAGCCACAAGAGTTGAGAAGAGCAGCTAACAAGGAACTACCTAACATAACAACAATCACTGGAGCACCACTGGAAGAAGAGAAAAGATTTGTGAAGAAACTGCCAAGGGGATGGAGAAATAAGAAGATTCCTACAGAAGATTTTTCCCCTGGAGACAAGGTAATATCAATCCACCATCCACAAACCCCACCCCATCTTCCAACCATTCCATCTCAGTTACCTCAAGTGTTCACAATCATAAAGGTTCTTTCCCTGGAGCATTTGGAAATTGTCAAGGAATCAAATGGGGACAGTTTCATAGTGAGAGAAGAGGATCTCAAGCACTACAATCTACCCTGACAGAAAGTTGACCGACAAGCTATTGACGATAAAAGAGCACTTGTTGGGAGGCAACCCAACCAAAGGTAATTCTCTTTTCATAAGCGTGTCAATAAGAGAGTAAAGAGATTTCTCTGCATTGCTAGGAGCTAAGTTTGGTGTTGTACACCAAAAAACTTTAAGAGTGAATGTGTAATTCTAAGTTTGGTGTTCCACCATGAAGTTCATTAAGAACACATTTCACCCTCAGCATAAATAATTATCAGCTCCAAACAATCAGAGAAATCACTTAAGAGTTGTTTGTTTTCTAGTTTTTAGTTAGTTATCTAGTTCATAGTTATTTTATGGTTCATAGTTACTTTCTTAAATAAAAGTGCTTGATGTTTTCTGCATAAGATTCAAATTTCTGCATAAGGCAAGAGGCTAAGTTTGGTGTTCACACACCAATCTAAGTTCAAAAGCTTACAAACATACATGCATGCTAACAATCTCTCAAGTGCTTGGGGAACAAGCAACTTCCAATAACTTGCAGGAATTCAATAAATATCTTGGGAGGACTACACACCATCAGCTGAGAGCAAAAAGAAGACGCCACCAAGAGGTTGTATTGTTACTTAATTCCATCAGCTTTGAAATGCTCTAAATTGGAAGTCTGAATGTGCCCATTTTAATAGTAACTTTTAGTTTTAGTTGTTTTGCATCCTGTTATGTTTAATCTTTGCAATAAGTAGGCTAGCCTAGATGTGTGTGCTTTCACTTTCACTTGTTAAATGCTTGTCTTTTCCCCTAAGTATTTTCAATTCAATAAAAGAAATGTTTGAACAAGAAGTGGAGTAGTTCCTTTTTAGCAAGAATAGAAATAAGAGTAAGTGGTGGTATGTATGTTTGATTGTGTAGTAGCTCACTTATAATGAATAAAAGGATAGATTGTTCCCCTTTAGTGTAAATTAGCTTACTGTCTATGAATCTTAGCAAATAAAAAATTTATTGGAGAAAATAAAAACAAATAGAAAGAAAGAAAAGAAAAGCGAAAAGTGGTAGCAAAAAAACAAAGGAAAGCAAAGAATAAGGCTAGACACCAATAGCTTGGACCTTAGGACATATGCCTGTGATGCCTTTGTACTAGGATCTGCTTGGATGATTAGGTTCTATGGAGTGCTTTAACACTTGGTAACTTGGGTTAACTAACCCGGGATTATCAACCGAAAGTCTATTATCAAGAGCAACCTAGTTACAAGACATTTAGTAACCCAAAGAGGTGCTGGGCATCAATGTCTTAAGAAGAATTGTGAGCCAAGTATCTGTAGTGGAAAATGTGTTGAGTAGAAATAAGCTAAGAAACTGCTATAACACATGACACTGAGCTTAAGCTTACAGGAAAAGAAAATGAAGAAAAGCAACTACCAAGGATAAGTGAATAATAAAAGGTCATAGCAGTATGTTAATTGATGCTTGAAGGAGACACTCTATATCTAAAGATCAATAAGAAGTAAGTTGTTGCATTTTCTGCATAAAACCCCATTGACTGATAATAAGGACTTGCTGATATGAACACCTCCTTATGTTTCATGCTATCTTCTTAATAATTCAGTACTTTCTTAGGGACAAGCAAGATTTAAGTTTGGTGTTGTGATATCAGGGCATCTTAGGCTAGTTTCACTATCCTTTTTCCTTGTTTTTAATAGGTTTTATGTACTTTCTTGAGCTATAAGTAAGCAAATTGGATAGAAATTCATGTATGCCTAGATTCATTCAACCATGAGTAATTTGATGCAATTTCATGAGGATTTGTGCTATGATCACTTGTATGCTAAGAACGATAAGAATTCTCATGACTTTAGCAACACTTTGATGCATTTATTGGTTGATGATACGTGAAGGAAGGCATGGAGGACGGTTGAAGAAGGAGCATGGAAAGGATGAAGAGGAAGCAACGTTGGTGGCCAAGTTAGACAACCAACGTTGCCTCAAACGTTGGAAGAGAAACAGAGCAATTCTCTGTAAACATGGCTAATGCTCACGTTGGAGGTGGCGTTGGGGGTCCAACGTTAACCCGAACGTTGTGAGAAAATGATCAATTCTGGGGCTAAAAGATTTTTGAGTAGCAAAATTTGATATCCGCACGCAAGCGTGCATCACGCGCACGCGTTGAATTGCAAAAATTGACCATCCACGCATACGCGCGGGTCACGCTTACGCGTCAAAATCGAATGTTGGAGGTCCAACGTTACCTCAAACGCTAGCCTCTAAGATCCACGATGCTCAGCCTAGAATTCAGAATTAAAAATTTTGAATCGACGCTTACGCGTCACTGCGGATGGAAAAAAAGACGATGCACGCTTAAGCGTACAGCACGCGTACTCGTGGATGAAAAAAAACAATGCACGCGTAAGCGTGGAGTACGTGTATGCATGAAAACGCCAAAGTTGGAAGGAACATTGGAGGTCCAACGCTGAAGCCAAAATCCCCTGCTTTGTTTTAAAATTGCAAAATGAAAATCTTGCATCCACCCGCACGCGTGAAGCACGCGTACGCGCGGATGAGCATTTTTAACCCTTTTGTGCGGAAGCGCAAGGTACGCGTACGCGTGGGTTAATGCCTGACGTTGGCCGTCCAACGTTGAGTCAAACGCCAATGACAGCAAGCTTTCTGGTTTGCCTGGTTTTGTTCTAAATGGTGTTTCAGTCAACGTTGGCCCTCAAACGTTGACTCAAACGTGAAGCATCAGGATTCGAATTTTACACAGATCTCTTCTCAAACACCAGGGGCAACCAATTGGAGCCATTTTCAACCCAATTCCATCAAGGCCAAAAGCCCAATTCAGAGCTTGAAGATCAATGGAAGAAAGTGTATAAATAGCTTAGAATTTAAGTTAGAGAGGACCTTTTTACCTTTTTTTGAGCTTTTACTTTCCTGGGCACTTTTATTGTATTTTTCATTCTCTGTTAGTTAATTTTAGAATGTATCTTTTAATTCCAATTTCCATTTCGAGAGCTATGAATAACTAAACCCCTTTTCATTGGGTTAGGGAGCTCTATTGTAATTCAATGGATCAATAGTAGTTTTCATCTTCTTCTTCTTTCTTTTCTCTTGATTTTTGTTAGAAAGCTTTTGGTCTTAATTCAATTGTATAGTTGTCTTGAGAGAGAAGCTATCCATAATTGGAATTCTTCGGAGCCTTGAGAGAGGAATGAAGAGTTCATGCTAGAATTGCTTTCTCACATTGGATTAGATTGGGGTTTGGATGGATATAGTGACATGTAATCCTACCAACACTTTGATCTATGAATTTGTGTCGTATAGTCAGTGACCGAACTTCAACTCTTCTCATGAGCAATTAAATCAAGACATTGGGCATTTGTTCATGCTTAGATAGATTCGTGAGCCAAGACATTGGGATCCAATCACCTAAGATTGCCAAGCAATGTCAATGAATGCATTGATTGAGGAAGAGGTGAAAATGATTTGATTCGGAGAATTCAATATCTCCTAAAACCCAATGAATTCCCCATCTCTGATCTACCCATTCAATTTTACTTTCTGCATCATTAATTTCATGCTTAATTCCCTGATCCCATTTAATTTCCAGCAATTTAAGATTCTGTCACTTTAATTCCCTGCAATTTAATTTTCTGTTCCTTTAATTTCTCGCAATTTAAGTCTCCCGCCATTTTACATTCAGCAATCCCAATTTTAATTTTGATTTCGCTCAACTAGTATAATTCACCAATTTTAATTGATCGATCTACCAATCCCTGTGGGATTCGACCTCACTCTTTTGTGAGTTTTTACTTGACCACAATCCGGTGCACTTGCCGAAAGAAATTTGTTGAGAGGCAAAATTCCGCGAATCAAGTTTATGGCGCCGTTGCCAGGGATTAATCGTGATTAACAAACTACCGGTTGGTTGGTTACCTAGATTAGACACTTTCTTTCTGTTCATTTACTTACTTTCGTCTTTTATGCTCTTTGACTGTTTGTGTTAATGCCTCACCAAGAAGCCCCTGTTTGTGACACCTCTAGCATTTGGTGGTTGTGTTATTAACACATAGAGCAATTTCTTTTATTTAGCTTTCTTTCAAATAAAATTGGCATATATGGTTACATTCTAAGTTTGGTGTTGCCCCGCAACAACCCATTTTTTTTTATTTTTTTGGATACTTGCATCAATTCTAAGAGAAAGTGTCACACTAAGTTTGGTGTGCCACTTATATTTTTATGCAATGTATCCAGCAACATCACTTGTTTGTTTAATCATAATGCTTTTGCTTCTTAGGCCTACAGTGTTACCTTTAATTTCTACTTGCTTAACCACATACATTACTCATATTTCAGTGTTTAAGACATTCATGACCCATCATGAACCTCATCACCACTATTTTAATTGTTGCTAGAGGATAAGCAATCATCTTAAAATGGTGTGGGAAGGGGAAGAATAGGAGGTGAAAGACAACAACAATGAAGATGAACTACAAGGTGGTAAAGTTCTTTTTTCCTCTTATTTATTTCTAGTATTTTCAATTACATGATTGTCTTCTACTTTCTTTGTATGTATGTGTGATTGCTCCTTGTGAATAAGCATAGTTTGAATTGTGAATTGTAATATGCTGCATAACATCATGACTGCCATCTTGAATTTTGTGAGTCTAAAGCAATTTTGTTTCATGATCATAAACAAACAAGGTCATTAAAGAGGAAGTTAGCATGAGTATATAAGTATTGGGAAGCTAGCATGATTGTTTTGTTGCACAATTACATTGGAATTTATTTGATTGAAGTTTTCATTGAGGACATTTTATGACATTCTTATGAAATCATGAAAACCTTGAAGAAGCAATTGCAATTAAGGCAAGAAAAAAATAAAAGAAGGAAAAAAATGAGAAAGCTGAAGGCTTTGAGTACCAATGGCAATTCATTTGTTAAGTACTTGTGGTGTTTATGTATCAAGAAAAAAGCTTGAAAACCAAACACTTAGAGTCAAGGTTAGGCTCAAGTGCAAAAGCACACCCTTAAAGTTCAAGGCTCTGAGCATCAATGATTAGAGAATCCAAAAAGAGAAGAAATAACATGAGCTAAAAAGAGTCCTCTAATTAAATGCTTGTGGTGCTTATGTATCAAGTGGTAATACTTGAAAACAAAGCATTTAGAGTCGTAGCTTTCAACAAATGTTGCAAAGCACACAAGAAGCTATAAAAAGAATGAAAAGCTTGTTTCAAGGAAGAAACATAGAGAAAGGATTTCATAAAGTGGGAAGCATCAATCATCCGATTTCTTTTGTAATTGCTGCATGTATAAAAAAACTAGCTAACCATGAATGTTACACTGCAACTCCTCTCACCTTGGTTTGTCAGACCTTATTGCATGATTCTCTCCTTGCTTGGGACAAGCAAGATTTAAGTTTGGTGTTGTGATGCCATGGCATCATTGCCTATTTTTTTATGCTTTTTCACTAAATTTTGTTCTAATTTTCATAAATTTTATTGATAGAGCAAAAGTATGAATAACCTCTGCATTAAGAAAATCTCAAGCACGGGTGAATTTTTGTTAATATACAGGGTAAATATGATGGATTAGATCACGCTAAGTGAAGTTTTGATTTTGAACATTATTAAGCAAACTTAGTAGAGTAAAGATTATCCTATATGTTATTTTGATGCACTTGTTTGTTTGATGACAGGCTAAATGGAAGCAGAGAAGCAAAGAAAAGCAAAGTTGGGGAGCCAACGTTAATGGCAAAGTTTGAATAAACTTTGGCAATGAACCAACGCTGTAAGGAAAAATTGAAGAAGCAACGTTGGAAGGAACGTTGCTGATCCAACGTCAACCCCAACGTGCGCGCAAAAGAAGCCCGGAAAAATTTGCAGCCACGTGTACGCATCCGTCACGCGTACGCGTGCTTGATGAAGAAAAGGCAAACCACGCGTACGCGTAACCCATGCGTGCGCGTGAGTAGTGAAAAATGACAAGCCACGCGTGCGTGTCACCTGCGCGCACGCATGAGAAGGCCAATGTTTGAGGTAACGTTGAGGAGCAAACGCTGGGTCCAACGTCCGCGATGACAACCCTGGGCAAAAACTTGATATGACGTGTACGCATGGGTCACGCGTACGCATCTATTGGCAAAAAGAACCATGCATGCGTACGCGTAGGAGACGCGTACGCGTGGATTGAAAAATGTTGGAGCAGACGTTTGCATGCCAACGTTGACTCAAACAGGGATGACAGAGTCTGAGAGCATAATTTTAATGCAGACAACACCGCTAAAGGCCCAATACACCCTTGAATCATGCAGGCAAGCTGAGCCTATCAATTATCACTCATCCAAGGCACAAGAAGGATCTAGATTAGGAATTTTAATTCAATTGTAATTTTCTCTTTCATTTTCCATAAGCCTATATGTAGGCAGTAGCTGGATTGGAGAAATCACTCTGGATTGAAGTGGAGTCCAGGGTCATGCATACACATCCCCTAACACACACCATTCATCACTCCTCTTTTTCTTTTCTTTCCGTTTCTATTTTCCAGTAGTTTAATTTTACTTGTAATTTTCTTTATGAATTTGAAGTTTCCATTCCTTTCTGAATTCTAATTCTTTTTCTTCTATTTTTTGCATTTTATTTCTTCTCTATAAAATTTAGAGCAATAAACTAAACTAACTCTTTTCATTGGGTTAGAGAGCTTTACTGTTATTTAATGGATCAATTGTAATTTTCATCATGCTTTCTCTGTCTTTTCTCTTGGTCTTACTAGAAAGCTTTCGATCTTAATTCAATTGAACAATTGTCTCGACGGAGAAATTGTTCATAATTAGATTTCCTCGGAGCCTTGACAAAGGAATGAAGAAATCATACTAGAAATGCTTTCTCACATTGGATTAGGTTGGGGGTTGGATGGATATAGTGACATGTAATCCTACCAATACTTTGATCTATGAATGTGTGTGGTATAATCAGTGACCAAGCTTCACCTTTTTCCATGAACAATTAAACCAAGACATTGGGAAATTGTTCATGCTTAGAGAGTTTGGTGAGCCAAGACATTGGGATCCAATAACTTAAGATTTCCAAGAAGATCAATGAATGCATTGATTGAGGAAGAGACGAGGATGAACTTGATTCGGAGAATTACAATATCTCTTGATCCGAATGTTCATTTTATTTTTCTTCTTTTACTTTCTGTCATTTACTTCCTGCACTTTACATTTATGTCAATTTAGTTTTCTGCACTTTACTACTTTCATTTACTTTTATGCAATTTCCATTTCCTACTTGATTTTCACTCCAATATGAACCGTCTAACTAGGTTAACCAATTGACTATTGATTGCTTAATCCGTTAATCCCAGTGGGATTCGACCTCACTCTTGTGAGTTATTACTTGACGATGATTCGGTACACTTGTCGAAGGGGATTTTTGTAATGATACAATAATTCTTTCATCAGGTGTCTCCCACCAAGCACTTTGGTTTATAGTCCTAAGTTGGACTTTGCATGGCTTCATTGGTCACTTGAAACTTCTCCAAGGAGGAATATCTCCAACTCCTTGGCATTTTTGGGTTGAGTTTGATAGAGTTTCACCCTATGTCCATTGATTTTAAACTTGATCCCATTGATAGGATGGATCACTTCTACCACTCCATAAGGCTTGACATCCACCACCTTGAATGGACCATCCCATCTAGATCTCAACTTCCTGGGCATCAATCGCAACCTCGAATCGTACACAAGCACTTCATCACCTATCTTAAAACTCTTCCTCCTAATATTTTGGTCATAGAATGTCTTGGCTTTCTCCTTGTAAAATTGAGCATTCTCGTATGCTTCTAGCCTAAGACACTCTAATTCCTCCAATTGAAGTTTACGTTCCATTTCTGCCCCCTTTAAATCTGGATTACAATTCTTCACCGCCCAATAGGCTCTATGTTGAATTTCCACAGGGAGATGACAAGGCTTCCCAAAAACAATACGAAAGGGACTCATTTCGATTGGGGTTTTGTAAGTGGTCCTGTATGCCCAGAGTACATCTCCCAATCTGGAACTCCAATCCTTTCATTGTGGGTTAACCACTTTCTCTAAGATTATCTTGATCTCCCTGTTGGACACTTCTGCTTGCCCATTGGTCTGAGGATGATAGATTGTGGATACTTTGTGGATGACCCCGTACCTTTTCATCAATGCCTCAATTTTCCTGTTGCAAAAATGGGTTTCCTGGTCGCTCACGATTACTCGTGGTGACCTAAATCTACAGATAATGTTATTTTTCAAGAATGAAGCAACGGTATTGGCGTCATCACAGTGGGTAGGAATTGCTTCCACCCATTTAGAGATGTAATCCACTGCTAACAGGATATAAACAAACCCATTGGAATTTCGGAATGGCCCCATGAAATCTATGCCCCAAACATAAAAAATCTCACAAAAAATCATCGATTGTTAAGGCATTTCATCTCTCTGTGAGGTATTTCCAGATTTCTGACATTAATGATAGGATTTGCAAAATTGGTTGGCATCCCTAGACAAAGTAGGCCACCAGAATCCACAGTCTAAAACCTTTCTTGCTGTTCTTTGTGGCACAAAATGACCCCCACTCTCAGATGAGTGGCAAAATTGAAGGATAGATTGAAACTCAGATTCCGGCACACATTTTCTAATCACTTGGTCAGGCCCGTGCCTTCACAAATGTGGATCATCCCAAATATAATACTTAGCATCACTTCTCAATTTATGTTTTTGATGCTTTGAAAATTGTGGGGGAAAAATGCGGGCGACTAAGTAATTAGCAATCGGGGCGAACCAAGGGGTACTTTGGGATATTGCCTACAAGGTATCGAAGGTATCGAAGGAAAATGAGTCATTGATATGAGTGGGATCTGAAGCTAAATGTTCAAGCCGACTTAAATGGTCCACTACCAGATTTTGGATCCCACTTCTATCTCTGATCTCCAAATCGAATTCTTGCAAGAGTAATATCTACCTAATGAGTTTAAGCTTTGAAACTTTCTTTTTTAGCAAATATTTCATGGCGGCATGGTCCGAATACACCACTACCTTAGAGCCTAGCAAATAGGGTCAAAACTTATCCAGCGCAAAAACAATAGCTAAGAGCTCTTTTTCGGTAGTGGTGTAATTCGACTAGGCCGAATCTAAGGTCTTTGATGCATAGGCTATAGTGTAAGGATCTTTACCATCGCGCTGTGCTAGCGCGGCACCTACGGCGTGGTTCGAGGCATCGCACATGATCTCGAAAGGTTGATGGGTGAAAATTAGGTTTCCACACAAATTCACCGGCAAGCGTACCAGGTCGCATCAAGTAGTAATAACTCACATGAGTGAGGTCGATCCCACAGGGATTGATGGATCGAGCAACATTAGTGAGGTGATTAGTCTAGTCAAGCTAACAGTATTGAGTGGAGTGAAAATTTGATAACCGAATGTAAATTACAGAGAACTGTAAATTGCAGAATGTAAATCAGCAAAAGCTTAAAGGGCAAGAAAAGTAAATTACAGCAGATCTTATTTACAGGAAGTAAATTGACATAATTTTAAAGAACGAGAAATGTAGATTGCAGCAAATGTAAAGGGAATTGGGTGCTAGGAACTTAAATCAGAATTCAGAATAATTGCAGAAGATGAAAATTGCAGGAAAGTGAATTGGGAGCAATGTAAACAGAAAAGTAAAATTGCAGAGAAGGAAATTGGAGCTGAGGATTGTAGAAATTGAAATTTGCATAAACTGAATTCAAGACTGAAATATAGAAAGTGCAGAAAAATAAAAGTGTATCAAAGAGAGCCTTCTATAATACTCCTACTCCTACTCCTACTCCTACTACTGCCTAGCAGCCTTACAGATCTCCCTAATGAAATGAAATTGATGCCTTTATATAGGCTTTACAAAATGAAAATGAAATTGAAATTGAAAATAAATTACAATTTAAATAAAATTGTTCTCTTTAGCGCTCTCTTAATGAACGCTGCGCTAGCTATTTGAGCGCTACCCTTTCTCCTTCGGTGCGCGCCTTTCTTCCTTGCCAGCGCTCTCCCAATTAGCGCCCAGTTATGTTAGTGAGCATTGTTTAGTGCGCACAGATGGCAAAATCTTTGCCTCCAAGTGTGGCATCGAAAACGCTCACTTAGTGAGCGTGGCGCTCACTTGGGGAATGAACGCCAGCCATGTGGTGTTCTCCTTCTTAACGCAATGCTTCTCTGATTTAGTCATGGGCCACACTTTTAAAAGCGTGGCCTAAGGCTCCAAAGTGTGTCTAAACTCTAAAATGTGCCCCAAAATTCTTCTTTTCTTCTTTTGAGGTGATTTTGTGCTATTTTGCTTCTTTTTCCGCTTATTTCCTTCAAAATTTATAAAATTAAAAGATCAAAGAAATATACCAATTAAGCACAAAAGCATTCAATATTTAAGCACTAATCATCAATTTCTTGTATGAAAAAGCATAGAAAAACATGACATGATGATATGTCATCACAACACCAAACTTAAACCTTGCTTGTCCCCAAGCAAGAAAAGAATCATGCAGTAAATTTTGACACACCAAGGTGAGAAGAATAGCAAGTTAATATTCATGGTTGGCTAGTTTTCTATGCATGCTATAATCATAAAAGAAATGTAAATCATTGATGCTTCTATCTAGCTCATTTTATGAAACCTTTTCCTTATATTTCTTCCTTGAAATAAGCTTTTGATTATCTTATTAGCTTCTCCTTTTGGGTGCTTTGCCCCATGAGTTGATAACAAAGCTACGACTCTAAATGCTTTGTTTTCAAGAATTACCACTTGATACATAAGCACCACAAGCATTTGTTTCTTTTCTTTGCTCTCTAATCATTGATGCTCAGAGCCTTGAGCTTTGAGGGAGTGCTTCTGCACTTGAGGCTAGCCTTGAATCTAAGTGTTTTGTTTTCAAGCTTTTTTGCCTGATACATAAACACCACAAGTACTTAACAATTGAATTGTCATTGGTACTCAAAGCCTTCAGCTTTCTCATTCTTTCCATTTTGCTTTTCTTGCCTCAATTTGCAATTGTTTCTTCAAGGTTTTCATGATTTCAAAAACTTCATAAAATGTCCTAGATGAAAACTTCAATTAAATAAAATCTAATGCGATTGAGCAACAATTAATCATACTAGCCTTCCAATACTTGTATGCCTGATAAACCACTATTTTATGGTTTATCTTGTGCTCAATTGAGTGGATTTTATCAACTCTTTACCCACTTATTCATAATATTTGCATGGTTTTATATTTCCTTCCTGATTTTGTGCTATGATTGAAAACATGCTTCTTTGATCTTATAATTGCTTATTATTAATCCTCTCTTATTACCATTAGATGCCTTGATATGTGTGTTAAGTGCTTTCAGAGATTATAGGGCAGGAATGGCTTGGAGGATGGAAAAGAAGCATGCAAAAGTGGAAGGAATACAAGAAGTTGGAGAAATTGCTAAGCTGTCCAGCCTGACCTCTTCGCACTCAAACGGCTATAACTTTAGCTTCAGATGTCCAAACGACCCGGTTCTAGTTGCGTTGGAAAGCTAACGTCTGGGGCTCCGATTTGATATATAATATGCTATAGTTTCCCTGACGCTAGGTGACGCGACCGTGTGATTCATGCGGCTGCGTCGCAGTGATGGAAATCCAGCGTGGTTGAATTCGAGACCAGCAAATTCTGGGCTATTTCTGACCCAGTTTGTGGCCCAGAAAACACAGATTAGAGGCTATAAAGTGGGGGAATGCATCCATTCATAAGGGGGCTCTCATAATTCACAATTTTAGGAGTAGATGTAGTTTTTAGAGAGAGAGGTTCTCTCCTCTCTCTTAGTATTAGGATTTAGGACTTCTCTTAGTTTTAGGAGTGACTCTCAATCCCAGGTTCAATGTTCTTTTTATTTATTTTCCTAATTTAATTTATGAATGTCCATGTCAGATTTAAGTTCTTTTGTGAATGCAATTCGAGGTATTTTCAGATTTAATTTTGCTTTGCTTCATTTATAAATGTCTTTAATTTAATTTAGATTTTTCTTCCTTTTGGCTTTGGTTAAAGTAATTGGTGACGCTTGAGCTGTCAAATAAAACAGTGGTTGAAATTGGCAGATTCTGATTGAACTAGGATTGCTCTAAAGCTAGTCTCTCCACAGGAGTTGACTAGGACTTGAGAATCAAGCCAATCAGCCCACTTAACTTTCCTTTGTTTAGTAAAGGCTGACCAAGTGGGATTAAAAATCCAATTCTCATCACAATTGATAAGGATAGGACTTCCAGTTCTTATATTTTGCCAAGAGTTTATTTTATAGTTATTTATTTATCTTATTCTTCTTGTGTAACATACTGCTCCCTTACTTTCTAAAACCCCTAATTTACAAGACTCATAACCAATAATAAGAACATACTTCCCTGCAATTCCTTGAGAAGACGACCCGAGGTTTGAATACTCGGTTATCAATTTTAAAGGAGTTTGTTATTTGTGACAACCAAAACTTTTGTAAAAAAGGTTGATTGCTTGGTTTAGTAACTATACTTGCAACGGGAGTTTACTATAACTTCTAAACCATCAATCTTCGGTTCTTCAATGCCCATGCTAAATTCTTCTTTAATGACCTTGTTTGTTTATGATCATGATTCCTTAATTACTTTGACTCACACAATTCAAGATGGTAATCATAATGTCACAGCAAGATGTTACAAATCAAAATTCAGGCTATGCTTATTCATACACACATGCATACGGAGAAGATAAAGACAATCATGCAATTTAAAGTACTAGAAACACATAAGAGAAAAATAAACTTTACCACCTTGTAGTTCATCTTCATTGTTGTTGTCCTTTCTCCTCTATTCTTCCTCTTCCCATGCCAAACTCAGAATTCTTGCTCATCCTCAAGGAACAATTAGAACAATGGTGATGGGGTCTAAGATGGAGCATGAATGTCTCACACAATAAAAATGTTAGTAGTACACGTGTTTTAAGCAAGAAAAATAACCATCGAGGCACAGGAAACAGAGACATTGTGATTACAAACATAAGAGGGTGTGCATGATACATAGAATAAAAGATAAGTGGCACATCAAATTTAATGTGACACTTTCACTTGGAATTGATGCAAGTATCTAGTAAGGATTGGAACCAAATTTTGTTGCGTAGCAACACCAAACTTAGAATACAATCACATGTCAATTTATTTGAACTAAAACTAAGCAAATGAAACTGTTATTTGTTAAATACAATCATCAAGCAAAGAATCTGTCATGAGTAGGGAATTTTTTGTGAGTTATTAACAAAAACAGTTAAGGAGCAAAATAAATGAAAGTATTAAAAACAAAAATGGCTAAATCAAATAGAATGAAAAAGTGTCAAACCAAAAGAAAAAAAATAACACTGCAAAGGCATTATGATTATGCAGACAAGTGGTGTTGCTGGATTTATTTGCACAGAAAATTAAGTGGCACACCAAACTTAGAAACTTAGTGTGACACTTCCATTTAGAATTGATGCAATCATCCAGATGGATTTGAAAATAAATTGTTGTAGGGCAACACCAAACTTAGAATGTAATCATATGCCAATTTATTGAAAATAAACAAAGCAGACAAAGAAAGTAAACAAAGCAAAGACATGAAATATTACCTACGGTTAGGTTGCCTCCCAACAAGCGCTCTTTTAGTGTTATTAGCTTGACATGTTGTTCTTCACTTTCTTCCTCTTCTTCCAGTTTGTTAAGAGGAATGAGCTCAAGGGGGGAGAAGATTCAGCTATTGTCCTCTGTTTTGGTTTACTCTGAGCAAGCTTCCTTTGGTAAGTTGCTTAATTGAACTTGCTTGCTGGTGGTTCAGGGGTTGGATTGCTTGTGGTTGACCTTTTCTTCTTCATGGATACGATCAATTGTGGCTTGGTCACAATCCTCTTCTCGGTGTTGTTGTTGGTTGCCTTCACTTCTTGGATATCATGACTTGGTGGTTGTGTGATTGTTGAAGTGATTTCTTCCTCAGAAACTTCTTGCATTGGGGTTTCAATGAACCCTTCATCTTTATAGCTCTCTGCTTCAAATGAGTGTGAAATCTCTTGATTGACTTCCTCCTTTTCTTCTTTACGATCTTCCATTAAATCCTTTGGGAGTGAGTCCTTATGTTCCATTGTTACTTCAACTAGCCTCTGTGGATTTGGAATCCTGTGCTCATTGATGAGCGGAAAATTTATACGCTTTTTGGCATTGTTTTTACTTAGTTTTTAGTATGATTTAGTTGGATTTTTGTATATTTTTATTAGTTTTTAATTAAAAATCACATTGCTGGACTTTACTATGAGTTTGTGTATTTTTCTGTGATTTCAGGTATTTTCTGGCTGAAATTGAGGGAGCTGAGCAAAAATCTAATTCAGGCTGAAAAAGGACTGCTGATGCTGTTGGATTCTGACCTCCCTGCACTCAAAGTAGATTTTTTGGAGCTACAAAACTCCAAATGGCGCGCTCTCATTTGCGTTGGAAAGTAGACATCCAGGGCTTTCCAGCAATATATAATAGTCCATACTTTGTGTAACGTCCCGTCCAGCAAAATACCTTGCTTAAGTCAGGGTATTTCCACTAGAAAGAACATTACGTAACCTTCTCTTGTATTGACTACTTAATTATCGAGCCTTTGTATCGAGTTCGCGTTTCAGTTTTAAGAAAATTCCAGAAAATTTTGTTTTCTTTTATTCATTAAAGTCATAATTCAAACATTCACAAATAATAATAATCACATAAATATTATTAATAATAATTCTTATACAAAAGAGACCAAATAAAACTCAAATACAATATACTAAACCTACCCCTCTATGTAAAATAAAATCTCAAAGGACAATAGCGAGGGGACTCTATGAAAGCAATTAAAACCATAAAGAAAGCCTACTAATTGCTCGCAGCTTCAAATTGCGTCTTTAAACTTGTCGCTGAAAGGGTGGAAAATTTGGGGGTGAGAACCAAACCACATGTTCTCAGTAGAGGTCGAGAATGCCGTGAAAGTAAAGAATAAAGCGCAAATAGGTAACTGCATTCATAGACATCTAAAAGGAAACTAACATTCTTTAAAAGCATTAGTTAATTACTTAATATCCTAAATCCATATTTTTCTTGTAAAACTTTTAAAAGTTTCCTAGACTGTATGAATGACCAACCTGTCCCAGTCATAGGTTCATTAAGTCTATGCTGAACCAGTTTGATTTTTCATACCTTACTAGACCATAATATAAAAGAAGTTACCTACGCGGTATAAATGATCATCTAGCTCCAAGCATAGGTTCATTAAGTCTATCCTGAATCAGTCAGATATTTATACAAAACTAGACCTCAAACGTACCAGTCACGGCCTTAGGCCCAAACAACTCAATCAACACCCAATTCACCACAATCCAGCCAATCAGTTACAAACACAAGTAATGAGGTTCAAACACAATCAAGAGCAATTACATCAAGTATAGCAACTAGCAGTTAAACAGAATTATTCACATAGGCAAACCAATTACAATATACACACCCAAACAATGTCACATAGATGCATATGATGCATGCCTGTCCTATTGGCCATGAGCTCACGCGTCGGTTATGTTGCCAGACCCGACTCGGATAAGTAGGATTAGACCACCATCCTTATCCGTAGGTTCCATAGACAAGCGGGAATTAAACCACCATCCTTGTCCGGAACATGCAAGCGGGATTAAACCACCGTCCTTGCCTCCACAGTAAGCGGGATTAAACCACCATCCTTACTGGGTACATAAAATAATATGCAAGCGGGATCACACCACCGTCCTTGCTGAACAATTTATCAATACGTGAGCGGGATAAAACCACCGTCCTCACTGCAGGCGGGACAAAACCACCATCCCTGCATAATGGTTTACGCACTGAGCAAGCGGGACTAGACCCACGCCCCTACCAACAATCTCATAGATCAAATATTCTTTTCTTAAAAGAATCATTGGAGTTATTATTATTAAATAAGCCTTGAATATTTATTTTGATTAAGTCCTTATATTTTTTATAAAAATTTGGACATAATCTCCTTTAAAAATAGGACTTATCCACCCTTACGGGTTCCTTCTTTCTCAACAGTTCATCAGCCTCTTTCAGCATTTGCCACAGTAATATATTCTCAAAAACATTTGATAATAGAAAATCTAGTTCTTAAATTCCATATCCAAAATAATTACCAACACAACTTGGCAGCCTGATTTCCATTTTGTTTTGTAAAATATCAAATGAATTTGGAATTGTGCAAACTTTATATCCATGCGACCGTCTCGGATTAAGCTTTCTATTAAATCAAAAATCATAATTTTTCGCTGACTATAGCTTCGGGAATATAAGCAAAACCGTGACTGTTCTGCAGTGTTTTAAAACCAAAAGACAGCAGCACCATACAACATTTGAAATTTCATATAAAATCCAAATTAAATCCAACTACCTTCAAAATTAATGTGGTTAAACATAACTCATTCAAATTTCTTTCTCAATTGGTTCCAGGGTCATACCATTTTTAATGAAGGAGTTACGTAGCTTGGAAGTTAGGTAATTTTCTGCAGAATTCTGTTTTATAAATCTTTGAACACAACCTCTTCCAAGTCCCATAACTCAC
The DNA here is from genome assembly GCF_000816755.2 of Arachis ipaensis. Taxonomy (NCBI): domain Eukaryota; kingdom Viridiplantae; phylum Streptophyta; class Magnoliopsida; order Fabales; family Fabaceae; genus Arachis; species Arachis ipaensis. The sequence goes on from NC_029793.2 coordinate 85,522,352, forward strand.
TTATTAAAACATAGAAAATCCTGAAATTTAAATCACATATACTAAACATACTTAATTTTCACCTCCAATTAGTTGCATCTCAATATCTATCCAGGATCAAAAGTTATAAACTCCCAAATTTACTAATTTAAGGAAACAGAATCTGGCTTTTTCTGCATAATGCATCATCCTTCAAAAATTCATATCTTTAAAACTACAAGTCCAATTGTTCTGAAATTTTACGGAATTAAAATAATAGAAATAAAGTTTTATTTAAAATTGGTTCCATTTCAAAATTCAAACTGAAAAATTTCCAATAGAGGAATCAAGTTACTGCTGCGTTAAACGTTCTGCAGAAAAACCAGTTTTGACATCCATGATTCAAAAATTCACCATAAATCATAAACTTAGTGAAAAAGTCTCAAATTCAGCAGTCCAGTTCCCTATATCTCCAAGCTCAATCCGGACTTAGTCCCACACAATTCCGATAATCACAGAAATAGTTATAGTTTTTCAAAGTTTCCGGCTTCCTTTAAAAATAATGCAGAAAATCAAGTTTTATATTTTAACTTTGAAGAATCATAACTAGTTCTATAGTTAATTCAAACTTCTCAAAATTGAGTCCCAACAACAACTTTTATTATACTTTACTCAGCCTTTGCTCTTATATCATTTTGATTATCGTTGAATAACTAATTCATTTCCAAAGTCACCTTTTAATTTCAAAAATCAGTTTTTCAACAATCTATTTAGTATTCAAAATCCAACCCTTCAAAACCCCTCAAAACCAATTCCAAATCAACCACCAACCAAGTTCATTAACATTACAATATACCAAATAACAACTCAACGGCAACAAATCCAACATAACCCATTAAAATTCAGAAATTCTCAACAATTAGTCATCAAGCAATTCCCAATCCACATAATCAATCAGTATCACAAATCAACAATTCCAAATTACAATCTCAACCATTCCAATCACAATTTCAGCCACAATTCAATAATTACATAATCAATCAATTACTCACAGCTATTAAATCTCTTTGCAGTTATTCAATCAACCTTGCAGGCATTCTTAAATTGAAATCGTTTTAAACCCCCTACCTCGATGTCGCGATTAAAAGAATCCGGAGGCGGGATTATGACGAGGCAGCTGGCTGGACCACTACTAGCTATGCAACAGTTTCAATCAAGATAGCAGCGGCGTTAGTTCCCATAGCAGTGATCATGGTCGTAACGAAACGAAGATTTCAAATTCAATAGAATCAAAAGCAGAAGCGGCTCTGGAAATTTAAAATAGAGCACAGGCCAAAGTTGAATTAAAACAAGAACAAGCAGATTGATAAAGTATTGGCAAAATAGGGCATGTAACTGGAGCAGAAATAAGGGAAAACAGCTAATGTAAAACAGTGGATGTTGAACCTAATTGGAATGGGAACATGGCAGCAACGATTCCCGAAAATTCTCGTGTCTGTGACAGCTCCAACTCAACGGTCATCAGCGGTGCCGCCCCCTTCTTACGTGCAGTGGCGACAGTGATGGCTAGGGTTTGGCAGTGGTGGTCCAGGCAGAATTGATGTTAACGACTGAGCTTTCCCCTTGGGCGGCGGCGGTGCTTGGTGACAACAGGGACGACACTTCCTCCCTTTTCTACCTCATTTTTCGTCTTCTACTTCTCCCTCACTCTCCTGTGAGGCAGCAACAGCAGCCGCGGTGCCTATGGTGCACACTGGCGCTGCTCCCCCCTTCCCCTTTTTCCCTCTGCATTCTCGCTCTCTCTCGATTCCTCTTCCCCTGTTATCTCTAATTTCTTTCTTTTCTGTGTGCAAATTTATTTATGTGGAGTGTATTCCTGCGGGAATGAACGGTGGAAAGAAAAGAAGCGTGGAGAAATAAGGGAGGGGTAGTGTACTCTATGTGTGTTTTAATAATTGGGTGAGGAGTATACGTATTGGATGATAACGGTACATAAAAATAAGAAATATAGAGTTAGGGTTAGAATAAAAGATATAGGATTAATATATGAATTTTACAAAATATTCAAGATAAATGACAATTTATGATTTAAATATAACATTGTGAAAATTAGTCTCGGAACACAATTTTATTTATTAATTCATTAATGAGTTCAAATAATTATTTCTAATTTAAATCATAAAATCAATATTCTAATCATTTTATAAAACAGTTTAAACCTGAAATATCTATTGCCCTCATTATTTTTCTATTACCAAAACTTTAATTTCAATTTGTATAAAATAACTCGTTATAATCAAAATTGTGCACAGATACTGATTAACTTAAAATTAAAGTATTTATCAAAATAAATTTAATCATGCCTAATAAATTAGTCTCTAAGAGCTCAAACTAATAAAATAAACCATAATTTATTCATAATAAAAATTACTTAAATAAATTATATAACACTTTCTATCAAATTAGTAAAATAAATTGTATTTTTTTCAGGATAAAAGTTACTTAAATTAAATTGTACAATTCTTTATTATTTTTTAATTACTAAAATTATACAAAATATTCCAATATAATAAAATTACTTAAGAATATTAATTGATTCACAATAAAATTATCTCCGAGTCTATTTAATTATTTCTAATAAAATAATTTCTAAAGTTATAAAGTTTAAACTTAGTAAGATAAAATCACAATTTATTTATATTTAGATTTTCAAAAATGCGGGATGTTACATTCTATCCAACTTACAAAAATTTTCGCCCTCGAAAATTGATACAAGATGAAGAAAAAGTTTATTTTCACATCCCCTTTTGAACATTTTAAAGGATCCAAGAAAATCATATCACATAAACATAGAAGAAAATATACTAGGTAATGCAAGAGTTGATAAAATAACTTAACACAAGAAAATTTTCAAAATCCAAAATCAAATAGGCACAATATTCGTTCAGAACTCTTAACAAAGCACGACCACTTCCTCTTGTCGCCTCAGAATTAAACTCCTTATAACTTCGTATACTGACCAGATTCACTTTCCGTACGCACAAATCGTGTCCCTAAGAACTACTGCCTATAAGGAATACGAAACATGAGAAGAGAAAGACAAACGGCACGAAAGGTTTATGCGTGAAATTAGAAGAATACTCAAGTTTGCAATTGCACAAGATGGTATTTCGCAAGGTTTTGAAGGAATACGTGAGATCGTCAACAAACAAGGATATATATAAGCAATGAAATGGAGCATAAAGGGAGTTAATTCAAAGCTTAGGAAGAAATTTTAAATCGAACAGTTTCAATATGAACATCATTAGGGAAGATAGTACAACGATTTTGAACAACTTCAATTTGAAATAGAGGGAATTAGTTTATCTTTTTCAAAAGAATATATATAAATCTAACATTTCCCAAAAGTACTAAACTTAGTATAAATAATGTTATATTAATTTAGTTTTTAAATCAAAACAAATCATGCATGGTTTGTAAATTAAAGCTTGTTTGATGTCAAGGGCAAAATATTTTCTAAAAAAAAATCCTGGAGAATACTTAAGTACATAATTAGGTAAGGATAGCCATAGAATTATAATAAAGTTGGAAGAAAATCTGGTTCAATTCAAAGAATAATTTTTGAAATAAAATTTTCTATAAATCAATAAAAGAAAAATAGTATATCACAAATAAACAAGATTAAACTATATAAAGAAGTTTTAGAGTTTATATAAGAAAGTCTAGGCTGAATTAAAAATAATCCCATCAAAATTTAAGCAAGGGTTGTGGATACAATCAAGTAAGAAAAGATTTAAATTGAAATTTTTCTCGAAGAGAATCTGAAACAAATACTCAAGAAGGAAATTACAAGAAATGATATGTTGCACCGAAATAAATCCAAGTTCAAAGCAAAGAGCATAGAGTTGGTAAGGTATAAGATAAATGGTTCAAAAGATTCAAACAACAACTAGATACAGAGTCAAGCAAGGATATGCACGAATGATAACACAAGATTAGCAAGAAAGAGATCAGAAACTAGAAATTCCAATACAATTAATAGAGAAAGAGATAACACTAAGCACGAATAAAGAGCATACGTCGAAACGGAACTAATCTCTAGAATTTAGTTTCTAACGTCCCCAAAACCTCGTGATTCGCATTAACCTTATCACTTCTATTTCGTCTATGATAACCCATTAGTATTTCCATATACATAAATCATTAGTATTAAGTTGGCCAAACTTGATACCATGAGGTATGCAATGGTAATCTAATAGCATTAATCATTAGACAGTCATGCATATAAAACACAAACTCTTGTCATAAGAACAAGCTATAAAGCATGACAGACACTCAGAGTACGCAATGAAGCATAGTCAGTCCACTCCCAAGGCTCTACAGGAAAGACTGCTCTGATACCATATTGTAACGTCCCGTCCAGCAAAATACCTTGCTTAAGTCAGGGTATTTCCACTAGAAAGAACATTACGTAACCTTCTCTAGTATTGACTACTTAATTATCGAGCCTTTGTATCGAGTTCGCGTTTCAGTTTTAAGAAAATTCCAGAAATTTTGTTTTTTTCTTATTCATTAAAGTCATAATTCAAACATTCACAAATAATAATAATCACATAAATATTATTGATAATAATTCTTATACAAAAGAGACCAAAAAAAACTCAAATACAATATACTAAACCTACCCCTCTATGTAAAATAAAATCTCAAAGGACAATAGCGAGGGGACTCTATGAAAGCAATTAAAACCATAAAGAAAGCCTACTGATCGCTCGCAGCTTCAAATTGCGTCTTCAAACCTGTTGCTGAAAGGGTGAAAAATTTGGGGGTGAGAACCAAACCACATGTTCTCAGTAGAGGTCGAGAATGCCGTGAAAGTAAAGAATAAAGCGCAAATAGTTAACTGCATTCATAGACATCTAAAAGGAAACTAACTTTCTTTAAAAGCATTAGTTAATTACTTAATATCCTAAATCCATATTTTTCTTGTAAAACTTTTAAAAGTTTCCTAGACTGTATGAATGACCAACCTGTCCCAGTCATAGGTTCATTAAGTCTATGCTGAACAAGTTTGATTTTTCATACCTTACAAGACCATAACATAACAGAAGTTACCTACGCGGTATAAATGATCATCCTACTCCAAGCATAGGTTCATTAAGTCTATGCTGAATCAGTCAGATACTTTATACAAAACTAGACCTCAAACATACCAGTCACACAACAGTTCATCAGCCTCTTTCAGCATTTGCCACAGCAATATATTCTCAAAAACATTTGATAATAGAAAATCTATTTCTTAAATTCCATATCCAAAATAATTACCAACACAACTTGGCAGCCTGATTTCCATTTTGTTTTGTAAAATATCAAATGAATTTGGAATTGTGAAAACTTTATATCCATGCGACCGTCTCGGATTAAGCTTTCTATTAAATCAAAAATCATAATTTTTCGCTGACTATAGCTTCGGGAATATAAGCAAAACCGTGACTGTTCTGCAGTGTTTTAAAACCAGAAGACAGCAGCACCATACAACATTTGAAATTTCATATAAAATCTAAATTAAATCCAACTACCTTCAAAATTAATGTGGTTAAACATAACTCATCCAAATGTTTTCTCAATTGGTTCCAAGGTCATACCATTTTTAATGAAGGAGTTACGTAGCTTGGAAATTAGGTAATTTTCTGCAGAATTCTGTTTTACAAATCATTGAACACAACCTCTTCCAAGTTCCATAACTCACTTATTAAAACATAGAAAATCCTGAAATTTAAATCACATATACTAAACATACTTAATTTTCACCTCCAACTGGTTGCATCTCAATATCTATCCAGGATCAAAAGTTATAAACTCCCAAAGTTACTAATTTAAGGAAACAGAATCTGGCTTTTTCTGCATAATGCATCATCCTTCAAAAATTCATATCTTTAAAACTACAAGTCCAATTGTTCTGAAATTTTACGGCATTAAAATAATAGGAATAAAGTTTTATTTAAAATTGGTTCCATTTCAAAATTCAAACTGCAAAATTTCCAATAGAGGAATCAAGTTACTGCTGCGTTAAACGTTCTGCAGAAAAACCAGTTTTGACATCCATGATTCAAAAATTCACCATAAATCATAAACTTAATGAAAAAGTCTCAAATTCAGCAGTCCAGTTCCCTATATCCCCAAGCTCAATCCGGATTTGGTCCCACACAATTCCGATAATCACAGAAATAGTTATAGTTTTTCAAAGTTTCCGGCTTCCTTTAAAAATAATGCAGAAAATCAAGTTTTACATTTTAACTTTGAAGAATCATAACTAGTTCTATAGTTAATTCAAACTTCTCAAAATTGAGTCCCAACAACAACTTTTATTATACTTTACTCAGCCTTTGCTCTTATATCATTTCGATTATCGTTGAATAACTAATTCACTTCCAAAGTCACCGTTTAATTTTAAAAATCAGTTTTTCACCAATATATTTAGTATTCAAAATCCAACCCTTCAAAACCCCTCAAAACCAATTCCAAATCAACCACCAACCAAGTTTATTAATATTACAATATACCAAATAACAACTCAACGGCAACAAATCCAACATAACCCATTAAAATTCAGAAATTCTCTACAATTAGTCATCAAGCAATTCCCAATCCACATAATCAATCAGTATCACAAATCAACAATTCCAAATCACAATCTCAACCATTCCAATCACAATTTCAGCCACAATTCAATAATTACATAATCAATCAATTACTCACAGCTATTAAATCTCTTTGCAGTTATTCAATAAACCTTGCAGGCATTCTTAAATTGAAATTGTTTTAAACCCCCTACCTCGATGTCGCGATTAAAAGAATCCGGAGGCGGGATTATGACGAGGCAGCTGGCTGGACCACTACTAGCTATGCAACAGTTTCAATCAAGATAGCAGCGGAGTTAGTTCCCATAGCAGTGATCATGGTCTCAACGAAACGAAGATTTCAAATTCAATAGAATCAAAAGTAGAAGCGACTCTGAAAATTTAAAATAGAGCACAGGCCAAAGTTGAATTAAAACAAGAACAAGCAGATTGATAAAGTATTGGCAAAATAGGGCATGTAACTGGAGCAGAAATAAGGGAAAACGGCTAATGTAAAACAGTGGATGTTGAACCTAATTGGAATGGGAACATGGCAGCAACGATTCCCGGAAATTCTCGTGTATGTGACAGCTCCAACTCAACGGTCATCAGCGGTGCCGCCCCCTTCTTACGTGCAGTGGCGACAGTGATGGCTAGGGTTTGGCAGCGGTGGTCCAGGCAGAATTGATGTTAACGACTGAGCTTTCCCCTTGGGCGGTGGCGGTGCTTGGTGACAACAGGGACGACACTTCCTCCCTTTTCTACCTCATTTTTCGTCTTCTACTTCTCCTTCACTCTCCTGTGAGGCAGCAACAGTAGCCGCGGTGCCTATGGTGCCCACCGGCGCTGCTCCCCCCTTCCCCTTTTTCCCTTTGCATTCTCGCTCTCTCTCTATTCCTCTTCCCCTGTTATCTCTAATTTCTTTCTTTTCTGTGTGCAAATTTATTTATGTGGAGTGTATTCCTGCGGGAATGAACGGTGGAAAGAAAAGAAGCGTGGAGAAATAAGGGAGGGGTTAGTGTACTCTATGTGTGTTTCAGTAATTGGGTGAGGAGTATACGTATTGGATGATAACGGTACATAAAAATAAGAAATATAGAGTTAGGGTTAGAATAAAAGATATAGGATTAATATATGAATTTTACAAAATATTCAAGATAAATGACAATTTATGATTTAAATATAACATTGTGAAAATTAGTCTCGGAACACAATTTTATTTATTAATTCATTAATGAGTTCAAATAATTATTTCTAATTTAAATCATAAAATCAATATTCTAATCATTTTATAAAACAGTTTAAACCTGAAATATCTATTGCCCTCATTATTTTTCTATTACCAAAACTTTAATTTCAATTTGTATAAAATAACTCGTTATAATCAAAATTGTGCACAGATACTGATTAACTTAAAATTAAAGTATTTATCAAAATCAATTTAATCATGTCTAATAAATTAGTCTCTAAGAGCTCAAACTAATAAAATAAACCATAATTTATTCATAATAAAAATTACTTAAATTAAATTATATAACACTTCTATTTACTAAATTTTATTTCCAAAGCATATGAAATAACCAATTATAAAAATTACATAAGAATATTAATCAACTTAAACTCCAAATATTAATAAAACTAATTTAATTACTCTTAATTAATTACTTCATAAAATAAGATATCAAATTAGTAAAATAAATCGTAACTTTTTCAGGATAAAAGTTACTTAAATTAAATTGTACAATTCTTTATTATTTTTCAATTACTAAAATTATACAAAATATTCCAATATAATAAAATTACTTAAGAATATTAATTGATTCAAAATAAAATTATCTCCGAGTCTATTTAATTAATTCTAATAAAATAATTTCTAAAATTATAAAGTTTAAACTTAATAAGATAAAATCACAATTTATTTATATTTAGATTTTCAAAAATGCAGGATGTTACACTTTGCTCAAGGATAGACGACGTAAACTGGCGTTCAACGCCAGTTCCATGTTGCAGTCTGGCGTCCAGCGCCAGAAACAAGTTACAAGTTGGAGTTTAACGCCAGAAACAGGTTACAACCTTGCGTTGAACGCCCAAAACAGCCCAGGCACGTGAGAAGCTTAAGTCTCAGCCCCAGCACACACCAAGTGGGCCCCAGAAGTGGATTTCTACACTATCTATCATAGTTTACTCATTTTCTGTAAACCTAGGTTACTAGTTTAGTATTTAAACAACTTTTAAAGATTTATTTTGTATCTCATGACATTTTAGATCTGAACTTTGTACTCTTTGACAGCATGAGTCTTTAAACTCCATTGTTGGGGGTGAGGAGCTCTGCTGTGTTTTGATGAATTAATGCAACTATTTCTGTTTTCTATTCAAACACGCTTGTTTCTATCTAAGATGTTCATTCGCACTTCAATATGATGGATGTGATGATCCGTGACAGTCATCACCATTGTCAACCTATGAACGCGTGCCTGACAACCACCTCCGTTCTACTTTCGATTGAATGAATATCTCTTGGATTCCTTAATCAGAATCTTCGTGGTATAAGCTAGAATCCATTGGCAGCATTCTTGAGAATCCGGAAAGTCTAAACCTTGTCTGTGGTATTCCGAGTAGGATTCAGGGATTGAATGACTGTGACGAGCTTTAAACTCGCGAGTGTTGGGCGTAGTGACAGACGCAAAAGGATCAATGGATCCTATTCTGACATGATCGAGAACCGACAGATGATTAGCCGTGCGGTGACAGCGCACCTGGACCTTTTTCACTGTGAGGACGGATGGTAGCCATTGACAACGGTGATCCACCAACACACAGCTTGCCATAGGAGGAACCTTGCGTGCATGAAGAAGAAGACAGGGAGAAAGCAGAGATTCAGAAGACAAAGCATCTCCAAAACTCCAACATATTCTCCATTACTGCATACCAAGTATTTATTTTATGTTCCCTTGTTCATTTTGAAGTCAACTGATAATTATAATTGACCTCCTAACTGAGATTTACAAGATAACCAGAGATTGCTTCAAACCAACAATCTCCGTGGGATTCGACCCTTACTCACGTAAGGTATTACTTGGACGACCCAGTGCACTTGCTGGTTAGTGGTACGAATTGTGAAAGGTGTGATTCACAATTCGTGCACCAAGTTTTTGGCGCCGTTGCTGGGGATTGTTCGTGTTTGGACAACTGACGGTTTATTTTGTTGCTTAGATTAGGAAAAAATTTTCTTTTTGGTTTAGAGTCTCTTATTATTGTTTCTGGTTAAAATTTTAGAATCCTTATTTTCTCTTTCAAAAAAATTTTTCGAAAATTATTTCTTTATTGACTTTTTCTTGTTTTTCTTGTGCCTTTTTAAAACATTAGTTTTCAAAAAAAAATATATTTTTTTATTCTTAGTTATTTAAAAATACTTCTTCAAAACAAGTGTTATATTTACTGCCCAATTGGCTAGAGAGTTGGTCTAAGTTCATGGCAATTTGGTATACTCTTTTCAAAATCTTCTTTTTCAAAAATAATTTTTCTATTAAATCTCGTACCAAACTTTAAGTTTGGTGTTTTCATGTTGATTTCACTTTGTTTTTCGAAAATTTTAGTTTGGTTTTCAAAAAAATTTTAAGTTTGGTGTTCTTTCTTCATGTTCTTGTGTTCTTGAGAGTCTTCAAAGTGTTCTTGAGTTTCCTTGTGTCTTGATCTTAAAATTTTTAAGTTTGGTGTTCCTTGGTGTTTTCCCTCCAAAATTTTCGAAAATAAGGAGTATTAGATCTAAAAATTTTAAATCTTGTACTATCTTATTGTTTTTCTCTCTCCTCTTTAAATCCAAAAATATCTTTTCTCTCTATTTTAAAGCAAATTTTCGAAATTTACCTTTAAAATTCAGATTTTTATTTCAAAATTTAAAACCTTTTTCAAAAATCATCATATCCTTTTCAAAACTTCTTAACCACTTTCTCTCTCCTCATTTTTTTCGAAAATCTTCACCTATTTTTATTTATTTTATTTTAATTTATTTTATTCTCGAAATAATTAAATAAATAAATAAATAAATAAAAATAAAATTTTTTTATTTTACATCATCTCCCTTTCTCCATCATGGATCTAAGTGGAAATGAACAGTCTAGGAGGACTCTGGGGGTCATATGCTAACCCCTCTACTGCTTCATATGGGAGTAGTATCTGCATACCGTCCATTGGAGTCAGTAGCTTTGAGTTGAATCCTCAGCTCATTATCATGGTGCAGCAAAGCTGCCAGTATTCCGGTCTTCCACAGGAAGAACCTACAGAGTTTCTGGCACAATTTTTACAAATTACTGACACAGTACATGATAAGGAAGTAGATCAGGATGTCTACAGATTATTACTGTTTCCATTTGCTGTAAAAGACCAAGCCAAGAGGTGGTTAAATAACCAACCTAAGGCTAGCATAATGACATGGAAACAACTAACAGAAAAATTTCTGAATCAATACTTTCCTCCAAAACGGATGACACAGCTAAGGCTGGACATCCAAGGCAAAGGAGATAATGAATCTCTTTATGATGCCTGGGAGAGATACAGAGAGATGCTACGAAAATGCCCCTCTGAAATGTTTTCATAGTGGGTTCAGTTAGACATCTTCTATTATGGGCTTACAGAAAGAGCTCAGATCTCTTTAGATAGCTCAGCTGGTGGATCTATCCACATGAGAAAGACAATTGAAGAAGCTCAAGAGCTCATTGATACAGTTGCCAGAAATCAGCATCTGTACCTAAGCAGTGACTCTTCCATGAAAGAAGAGGTTAAAACAGTAACTGCTGAACTCAGTCCTGCAGAGCAAGCTGCTGAATTCAATCAGCAATTGGATTTTCTAACAAAGCAATTAGCTGAATTCAAGGATAAACTACAAGAGACAAGGATGGCTAATATAAACATGGAAGTACAATTAAAGCAGCAGCTGTCAAAACAAATAACAGAAGAATGCCAAGCAGTTCAATTAAAAAGTGGGAAGACATTAAATACCCCACCTCAAGGCAGCAAGAAGCCAAGAAATGAGCAAACCACCTAAAATCCACCTGAGGACAGTAAGAGCCCAGGGAAAAATAATTTTGGCGCTAAAACGCCAGAAATTGGGTGGAAGGCTGGCGCTGAACGCCTAGATCATGCTCAGGACTAGCGTTCAATGCCAGAAACAAGCAAGGATCTGGCGTTGAACGCCCAAAAGAAGCATAGTTCTGGCATTCAGACACCAGGAACAGATGAGGAGCTGGCGTCTAACGTCACTCCAGCTTCTAACTCTGGCACTCAATTGCCAGTAAGGGATCAGACACACACTAGTGCTGATGACAACCCATCTAAAAAGGCTTCTTCAACCACTTCTGTAGGAAATAAACTTACATCAACTAAGGTTGAGGAATATAAAGCCAAGATACCTTATCCTCAAAAACTCCGCAAAGAGAAGCAGGATAAGCAGTTTGCCTGCTTTGCAGACTATCTCAGGACTCTTGAAATAAAGATTCCGTTTGCAGAGGCACTTGAGCAAATACCCTCCTATGCCAAGTTCATGAAAGATATCTTGAGTCATAAGAAGGATTGGAGAGAAACTGAAAGAGTTCTTCTCACTGAAGAATGCAGTGCAGTCATTCTGAAAAGCTTCCCAGAAAAGCTTAAAGATCCCGGGAGCTTTATGATACCATCCATATTAGACGGTAATTGCACCAAGACAGCTTTATGTGATCTTGGGGCAAGCATCAACCTAATCCCTGCATCCACCATCAGAAAGCTTGGCTTGACTGAAGAGGTCAAACCAACCCGGATCTGTCTTCAACTTGCTGATGGCTCCATTAAATACCCATCAGGCATAATTGAGGACATGATTGTCAAGGTTGGGCCATTTGCCTTCCCTACTGACTTTGCAGTGCTGGAAATGGAGGAGCACAAGAGTGCAACTCTCATTCTAGGAAGACCATTCCTAGCAACTGTACGAACCCTCGTTGACGTCCAAAAAGGGGAGATAACCCTGAGAGTCAATGAAGATGAGTTTAAGTTGAATGTTGTCAAAGCTATGCAACATCCAGACACATCAGACGATTGCTTGGGTGTTGATATTATTGACTCCCTAGTGGAAGAGGTCCATATGACTGAGAGTCTCGAATCAGAGCTAGAGGACATTTTTAAAGATGTTCAGCCTGATCTGGAGGAACTAGAGGAAATAAAAGAACCTCTGAAAACTCCTCAGGAAGAGGAGAAACCTCCTAAAACTGAGTTCAAACCACTACCACCATCCCTGAAATATGCATTTCTGGGAGAAGGTGACACTTTTCCTGTAATCATAAGCTCTGCTTTAGGGCTACAGGAAGAGAAAGCACTAATTCAGGTGCTAAGAACACACAAGACAGCTCTTGGGTGGTCCATAAGTGATCTTAAGGGCATTAGCCCAGCCAGATGCATGCACAAGATCCTATTGGAGGATGATGCTAAGCCAGTGGTTCAACGACAGAGGCGGCTAAATCCCGCCATGAAGGAGGTGGTGCAGAAAGAGGTCACTAAGTTACTAGAGGCTGGGATTATCTATCCTATTTCTGATAGCCCCTGGGTGAGCCCTGTCCATGTTGTCCCTAAGAAGGGAGGAATGACAGTGGTTCATAATGAAAAGAATGAACTGGTTCCTACAAGAACAGTTACAGGGTGGCGTATGTGTATTGACTACAGAAGGCTCAATACAGCCACCAGGAAGGATCACTTCCCTTTACCATTCATAGACCAGATGCTAGAGAGACTAGCAGGTCATGAATATTACTGCTTTTCTGATGGCTATTCAGGTTACAACCAAATTGCAGTAGATCCTCAGGACCAAGAGAAAACAGCATTCACATGTCCTTCTGGAGTGTTTGCCTACAGAAGGATGCCTTTTGGTCTGTGTAATACACCTGCAACCTTTCAGAGGTGCATGCTCTCTATTTTCTCTGATATGGTAGAGAAGTTTCTGGAAGTCTTCATGGATGACTTTTCAGTATTTGGAGACTCATTCAGTTCCTGCCTTAACCATTTAGCACTTGTTCTGAAAAGATGCCAAGAGACCAACCTAGTTTTAAATTGGGAAAAATGTCACTTTATGGTGACTGAAGGGATTGTCCTTGGGCATAAAATTTCAAACAAGGGAATAGAGGTGGATCAAGATAAAGTTGAAGTAATTGAAAAATTACCACCACTTGCCAATGTTAAGGCAATCAGAAGCTTTCTGGGGCATGCAGGATTCTATAGGAGGTTTATAAAGGATTTTTCAAAAATTGCAAAAACCTCTGAGCAATCTGCTAGCTGCTGACACACCATTTGTGTTTGACACAAAGTGTCTGCAGGCGTTTGAGACCCTGAAAGCTAAGTTGGTCACAGCACCAGTTATTTCTGCACCAGACTGGACATTACCATTCGAACTAATGTGTGATGCCAGTGACCATACCATTGGTGCAGTATTGGGACAGAGGCATAACAAGCTTCTGCATGTCATTTATTATGCTAGCAGTGTTTTAAATGATGCCCAGAAAAATTACACAACCACAGAAAAAGAATTACTTGCAGTGGTTTATGCCATTGACAAGTTTAGATCCTACTTAGTAGGATCAAAAGTGATTGTGTACACTGACCATACTGCTCTTAAATATCTACTCACAAAGCAGGATTCAAAGCCCAGGCTCATAAGATGGGTGTTGCTTTTGCAAGAGTTTGATATAGAAATAAGAGACAGAAAAGGGACAGAGAATAAAGTAGCTGATCACCTGTCCCGGATAGAACCAGTAGCAGAAGCATCCCTCCCTCCTACTGAGATCTCTGAAACCTTTTCGGATGAGCAATTGATTGCTATTCAGGAAGCTCTGTGGTTTGTAGACATTGCAAACTATAAGACACAAGGTTCTCCTTCTGTAACCATGGAGAGGAAGCATGAAAAGCTTCTCTCACTACAGAGTCAACCAAAGCCCCCACAGTCAAACTCTAAGTTTGGTGTTGGGAGGCCACAACAAAACTCTAAGTTTGGTGTTGAACCCCCACATTCAACTTCTAAGTTTGGAGTTGGGAGGTCCCAACCTTGCTCTGATTATCTGTGAGGCTCCATGAGAGCTCACTGTCAAGCTATTGACATTAAAGAAGCGCTTGTTGGGAGGCAACCCAATGTTATTTAATTATATCTATTTATTTTCCATGGCTATTTTATGTTTTCTTTAGGTTGATGATCATGTGAAGTCACAAAAACAAATGGAAAATCAAAAAACAGAATGAAAAACAGCATGAAAAATAGCACACCCTGGAGGAAGATCATTTTGGCGTTTAAACGCCAGAAACAAGCATCTGTCTGGCATTTAACGCCAGAAACAAGCACCAAGCTGGCGTTTAACGCCAGAAACAAGCATCCGTCTGGCGTTAAACGCCAGGATTGCACAGTAAGGGCATTTTATACGCCTAATTGGAGCAGGGATGCTAAATTCTTGACCTCACTGGATCTGTGGACCCCACAGGATCCCCACTTACCTCACCATTCAAATTCAAACTATTCCCCTCCCAAACCCACCCATTCACACACTTCCATCTCCTCCATCTTCTCCACTTCTTTCTTCTTTTGCTCGAGGACGAGCAAACCTTTTAAGTTTGGTGTGGTAAAAGCATTGCTTTTGGTTTTCCATCATTCAGAGGTAGAGCAATTGACTGCAGATCAAAGAGCTATGAGGAAAGAGCAACAAAGGCAAGGAAGAAACATAGAGGAGCTCAAGAGCACCATTGGTCCTTCAAGAAGAGGAAGACGCCACCCTCATTAAGGTGGACCCATTCCTTAATCTCCTTGTTCTTATTTTCCTGTTTTTCATTTACTATGCTTCATGTTTAATTATGTTTGTGTCTTCACTATATGATCACTAGTATCTAAGTGTCTATGTCTTAATGATATGAATGTCTTAAGAATCCATCACCTTTCTTAAATGAAAATTGTTTTCTGAAAAAGAAAAAGAAGTACATGAATTTCGAATTTTAAAATAGTTTAATTATTTTGATGTGGTGGCAATACTTTTTGTTTTCTGAATGAATGCTTGAAGAGTGCATATGTCTTTTGAATTTGTTGTTTATGAATGTTAAATTTTTTGGCTCTTGAAAGAATGATGAAAAAGGAGAAATGTTATTTGATAATCTGAAAAATCATAAAAATGTTTCTTGAAGCAAGAAAAAGCAGTGAAAAACAAAGCTTGCAGAAAAAAATAGCGAAAAAAAAAAGAGAAAAAGCAAGCAGAAAAAGCCAAAAGCTCTTAAAACCAAAAGGCAAGAGCAAAAAGTCAGTAGCCCTTAAAACCAAAAGGCAAGGGTAAATAAAAAGGATCCCAAGGCTTTGAGCATCAGTGGATAGGAAGGCCTAAAGGAATAAAATCCTAGCCTAAGCGGCTAAACCAAGCTGTCCCTAACCATGTGCTTGTGGCGTGAAGGTGTCAAGTGAAAACTTGAGACTGAGCGGTTAAAGTCAAGGCCCAAAGCAAAAGAAGAGTGTGCTTAAGAACTCTGGACACCTCTAATTGGGGACTCTAGCAAAGCTGTGTCACAATCTGAAAAGGTTCACCCAGTTATGTGTCTGTGGCATGTATGTATCCGGTGGTAATACTGGAAAACAGAGTGCTTAGGGCCACGGCCAAGACTCATAAAGTAGCTGTGTTCAAGAATCAACATACTGAACTAGGAGAATCAATAACACTATCTAAATTCTGAGTTCCTATAGATGCCAATCATTCTGAACTTCAAAGGATAAAGTGAGATGCCAAAACTGTGCAGAAGCAAAAAGCTAATAGCCCCGCTCATCTAATTAACACTGATCTTCATAGATGTCTTTGGAATTCATTGTATATTCTCTTCTTTTTATCGTACTTTATTTTTAGTTGCTTGGGGACAAGCAACAATTTAAGTTTGGTGTTGTGATGAGCGGAAAATTTATACGCTTTTTGGCATTGTTTTTACTTAGTTTTTAGTATGATTTAGTTGGATTTTAGTATATTTTTATTAGTTTTTAATTAAAAATCACATTTCTGGACTTTACTATGAGTTTGTGTATTTTTCTGTGATTTCAGGTATTTTCTGGCTGAAATTGAGGGAGCTGAGCAAAAATCTGATTCAGGCTGAAAAAGGACTGCTGATGCTGTTGGATTCTGACCTCCCCGCACTCAAAGTGGATTTTCTGGAGCTACAGAACTTTAAATGGCGCGCTCTCAATTGCTTTGGAAAGTAGACATCCAGGGCTTTCCAGTGATATATAATAGTCTATACTTTGCTCAAGGATAGATGACGTAAACTAGCGTTCAACGCGAGTTCCATGTTGCAGTCTGGCGTCCAGCGCTAGAAACATGTTACAAGTTGGAGTTCAACGCTAGAAACAGGTTACAACCTGGCGTTGAACGCCCAAAACAGCCCAGGCACGTGAGAAGCTTAAGTCTCAGCCCCAGCACACACCAAGTGGGCCCCAGAAGTGAATATCTGCACTATCTATCATAGTTTACTCATTTTCTGTAAACCTAGGTTACTAGTTTAGTATTTAAACAACTTTTAGAGATTTATTTTGTATCTCATGACATTTTAGATCTGAACTTTGTACTCTTTGATGGCATGAGTCTCTAAACTCCATTGTTGGGGGTGAGGAGCTCTGCTGTGTTTCGATGAATTAATGCAACTATTTCTATTTTCTATTCAAACACGCTTGTTTCTATCTAAGATGTTCATTCGCACTTCAATATGATGGATGTGATGATCCGTGACAGTCATCACCATTCTCAACCTATGAACGCGTGCCTGACAACCACCTCCGTTCTACTTTCGATTGAATGAATATCTTTTGGATTCCTTAATCAGAATCTTCGTGGTATAAGCTAGAATCCATTGGCAGCATTCTTGAGAATCTGGAAAGTCTAAACCTTGTCTGTGGTATTCTGAGTAGGATTCAGGGATTGAATGACTGTGACGAGCTTTAAACTCGCGAGTGTTGGGCGTAGTGACAGACGGGATGAAGTTGGACAACTTTGCATAAATAAGTTGAAGGTTTGCTCAAGTGATGATGGCTCTTGATTAATGGAGTATGACACATTGGGTGCTTTCTGATTTTGATCCTCCCAAGCACAACTTGAAGAATTGTTGAATTCATCACAGTATGGATCATCTTGTGGCATTGGTGGACAATTTTGCATGAATTTATTGAAAGTATAATCAAGAGATGATGTCTCTTGCTGAGTATCATATGGAGCACTAGAATTCCCTTCCCAGCCATAGTTAGTGTTAGTATCATAACAGTATGATTTACTTTGTGGCTCTGGGAGGAAATTCCTTTCACTTGATTGTTCACACTCTTGTTGATATGCACAGACACCATGAGGATAATGACATAAATCATTTTGTGGTTCTGGACAATATCTCATGTGATTTGCTTGATCAATTTGTGGCTCTGGAGCATATCCCCATTGATTGGATTGCTCAGAATATGTGATTTCTTGTTGATATTCCCATCCACCATTAGGATAATGACTTGAATCATATTGTGATGGTGGGCAATATCCTATGAAATTTGTTTGATCAAAAGATGAGTTGAACTCCATTTGAATTTTGTAGGACACACCACCAAAGAAAACTTAAATTCATATCTCAGGTAAGATTTGTTTAGTGAGGCAAAAACACAAACACCTTGGTGTCAACTCAGAACAGAAAATTAAAAGAACAAAAACAAAGAAAATGCTAAATCTAAACTTCTCACCCACTTAATCATTGTCGATCTAAATCAATCCCCGGCAACGACGCAAAAAACTTGATGGGTGAAAATTAGATTTCCACACAAACTCACTGGCAAGTAGTAATAACTCACATGAGTGAGGTCGATCCCACAGGGATTGATGGATCGAGCAACTTTAGTGAGGTGATTAGTCTAGTCAAGCTAACAGTATTGAGTGGAGTGAAAATTTGATAACCGAATGTAAATTGCAGAAAACTGTAAATTACAGAATGTAAATTAGCAGAAGCTTAAAGGGCAAGAAAAGTAAATTGCAGCAGATCTAACATGCAGGAAGTAAATTTATAGAATCTTAAAGAACGAGAAATGTAGATTGCAGCAAATGTAAAGGGAATTGGGTGCTGGGAACTTAAATCAAAATTCAGAATAATTGCAGAAGATGGAAATTGCAGGAAAGTAAATTGGGAGCAATGTAAACAGAAAAGTAAAATTGCAGAGAAGGAAATTGGAGCTGAGGATTGTAGAAATTGAAATTTGCATAAACTGAATTCAAGAATATAGAAAGTGCAGAAAAATAAAAGTGTATCAAAGAGAGCCTTCTATTTTACTCCTACTCCTACTCCTACTGCTGCCTAGCAGCCTAACAGATCTCCCTAATGAAATGAAATTGATACCTTTATATAGGCTTTACAAAATGAAAATGAAATTGAAATTGTAAACAAATTACAATTTAAATGAAATTCCTAATCTAGCTTTTTCTTGTGCCTTCGAGTCATGTCGATGGGCTTTGCTTGTTTTGGGGCTTCAATGAAATAGGTTGATTTGGATTTGGCTTTGAATAAGTGGGTCAAGGATGGCTTGGTTCTCCTTCCAGTAGAGCGCTCAGTTGACAAAGTGAATGCTATGTTCACTCCCTTTGGTGTGCATTTGGTGCGCTAATTGTTCCCTTTAGTGCTCTCTTTATGAATGCTGCGCTAGATATTTGAGCGCTACCCTTTCTCCTTAGGTGCGCGCCTTTCTTCCTTGCTAGCGCTCTTCCAATGAGCGCCCAGTTATGTTAGTGAGCGCTACTTTGTGCGCACGGATGGCAAAACCTTTGCCTCCAAGTGTGGCATCGAAAACGCTCACTTAGTGAGCGTGGCGCTCACTTGGGGAATGAACGCCAGCCATGTGGCGTTCTCCTTCTTAACGCAACGCTTCTCTGATTTAGTCATGGGCCATGCTTTTTAAAGCGTGGCCTAAGGCTCCAAAGTGTGTCTAAACTCTAAAATGTGCCCCAAAATTCTTCTTTTCTTCTTTTGAGTTGATTTTGTGCTATTTTGCTTCTTTTTCCGCTTATTTCCTTCAAAATTTATAAAATCAAAAGATCAAAGAAATATACCATTGAAGCACAAAAGCATTCAATATTTAAGCACTAATATTCAATTTCTTGTATGAAAAAGCATAGAAAAACATGACATGATAACATGTCATCACAGGTTGATCCCAATTTAGGCCTCCCACAATAGGAGCTGTGGTCAAAGCTTCCTTCAACTTGTCAAAAGCCTATTTGCAATCCTCATCAAAATTGAATTCTACATCTTTTTGAAGTAGGCGGGAAAGGGGTAAAGCGACTTAACTAAAATTCTTTATGAACCGGCGGTAAAAACCTGCGTGGCCAAGGAAGGAACGAATCTCCCTCACCGAGGAGGGGTAAGGTAAACTCGAAATAACATCGATCTTAGCAAGGTCTACGGAAATTCCGTCTTTAGATACAATATGACCTAACACTATACCTTGTTTCACCATAAAATGGAATTTTTCAAAGTTCAATACAAGGTTAGTATTGGTGCATCGTTCTAGTACCCGAGCTAAGTTCTCTAAACATGCATCAAAGGAGCTACCATAAATGCTAAAATTGTCCATGAAAACTTTCATGCAATTCTCCAAAAGATCTGAGAAAACACTTGTCATGCACCTTTGGAATGTTGCTGGTGCGTTGCATAAGCCAAATGCCATTCTCTTACACGCAAACATTCGAAAGGGGCAAGTAAAGGTGGTTTTCTCCTGATCCTCAGGAGCTATATGAATCTGGAAGTACCCCATATATCCATCTAAAAAGCAATAATGGGATTTATCTGCCAAGCGATCCAACATTTGGTCTATGAACAGCAATGGGTAGTGGTCCTTCCGCGTTGCCTGATTCAGCCGGCGGTAATCTATGCACACTCGCCAAGTATTTTGAATCCGGGTTGCAACGAGCTCTCCACTTTCTGTTTTCACCATGGTTACTCCGGATTTCTTCGGCACTACTTGGACGGGACTTATCCACTCACTATCTAAAATGGGGTAGATGAGGTCCGCTTCCAAGAGGCAAGTTACTTCCTTCTTGACTACATCAAGGATTGTGGGATTTAGCCGTATTTGCGGTTGCCGGACCGGCTTAGCACCTTCTTCCAAGAAAATTCTATGAAGGCACACTTGCGGGCTTATTCCCACAATGTCACTTAAGCTCCATCCGATTGCTTTCTTATACTTCCGGATAACCTCAAGGAGTTGCTACCTCTTGATTGAAAGATCGGTTGCCACTATCACCGGGAACTTGTGCTCCTTGTCAAGGAATGCATATTTAACATGGGGTGGAAGCGGCTTCAAATCTTCCCTTGCTTCTTGAAGTGGTAGCTTACCCTCTCGGTCATGGGGAACTTGTGAAGTAATTTCATCTTCTTCATCCTCAAGTTCTCCCTTTTTGGAGCTCTCTTCATCTACAAGATCTCCCTTGGGCTCATGGTGGTTGCCTATCTTGAGCTCATCCTCTCTTCCGCCCTCAACAAGGCTCTCACCCACATCAATGGATTCCTCCATAGGTAGAGTGGCTTGAAAGTCCATCTCTTCAAGTGATTTTCCTCCTTGTGGGGTTATAGCATCAATGCTAGACTTTAGAGTTGGTGGAGGCAGCAAGTGTGAATCACTAGGCATCCCAAGTTGTGGAGGGGCAAGGTTGCTAGGGGTTGAATGAGGGGGTGTCAAGCGGGACAAAACTTCGGCAAGAGTTGCCATACAATCATCTTGTTTTCTTTGAAATTCCCGTTGTTCTTGGATGAGAGCTTGAAAGTTATGCTCCTCGTGAGAGAGGTTGATGCAAGTGGAATGGTGATGGAATCTAGGTTGTCCTATATAAGGCGACGGGTAGGTTGGTTGAGAAAAAGTTGGTGGTGGGAAGGGTAAAGGGGCTTGAGAGTACAATGGTTGTGGCTCATATAGAGGGTATGGAGGGGGAAAATTGTAATGATGAGGTGTTACACTTGGAGTGAGAGGTTGGTAAACACTAGGATCATAGGATCCTTGCTGCCAAGAATTTCTTGCTTGTAACCCTCCTTCGAATTAGTCTCCTATACCTTGACGTGAACTAGTGTTGGAATTGTTACTCCCTGCAACATGATAACAACCAGACTCCAAGCAAAAAGGGTGATAACTCATGATAGAAAGGATAAATAAAGTGCAACAATACTAATAGAAGCAATAGATAAATGAATATATACTCTAGTTATATCTATCTATCTAGAACTAGACCAACAAAAATGTTAGTTACTATTACTACTTAGGTAGAGGCGCCATCTACAAATTAGTACCAAGTAGCAACAAGAACCAAATATTCACACTATTTACATATTCACAACAACCAAAATTTTAGCACTCATTGCACTTGAAGTGACTCCCCGGCAACGGCGCCAAATTTGATGGCCGGCCGGATTCACCGTCAATCTAGGTTTTCACAAATTATAATCTTATCGTTGAAAGTATAGCCTAGACCAACGATCAATCCACCACATCAAATGTTTAATCTAAAGATATGTCAGAATTCAAAACCAATTCAATTTCGGGAGTTTTAATTCCTGAGTCGTCTCCCAAGGACACTTGAGACCAATGAGTGTGCAATCTTGGTTGTGAGGATCATGGGATTTGTAATGAAGAGATAAACATATAAAGTAATGAAAGAACATGCAAAATTGTAATAAATGAACTAATAAAGGAATTAATAAAGTAACTATGCAATATAGACAAGTAAAGTGTAAAAGGAACTAATGTAAATGTGTATAAAGGGATTGAAGCATAAAAGGCATCTTGGCTTGGAGTGAGCTAAGGGTCCTTTCCTTGTTGGAACCACAACCATGCCAACTAGAATGGATCAATCTCATTTGATCAACTCTCACATCAGAAAGTAAGTTAAATGAGTATAAGTGTTCTTAACACACAAATCCTAAATTGCTTGCTAATTAACTTAGCAACAACATAGCATTAGTGGGAACAAGAACAATTAACAATCCAAAATTGACACTAAATGTTGGACATTCCAACTCTAGAAACCCAATTGCTCACTTTTCCCAAGCCAAGAGATAGAAAACTAGCCCAAAATCATGCTTGACATTTTGTCAAACACTTGGTGGGCAAAAATCTTAAACATGGGAAAACTGAGAAAAAGCTTGAAACCAAAAGCAATAAATGATCTCAATCAACAATAAAGACTCAAGAAAGCCTGTAACACTCATCGAACATCAATTTCGTCAACAAGAAAAAGAAATTGCAAAGGAGAAGTGAAATTGAACTATAACTTGAATTATAAGAAAGTGTAAGAACAATGTAACTATAAAGAGTAATATCAATAGATACTTACAATGGGAATTAGCAAAATCCAAGATCAAAATTGAAATGGCACTTGAATATAAAAACCCTAGTATAAACCCTAGTAGAGAAGATGATGGAAAACATAAAGAAAAACTACACTAAAAACTATCTACCACTACTCTTAAGCTATTCTAATGTTATCCTATACTATGATCATAATTCTCCCTTCCTTATGAGCTAAATGGCTTCAGAAATGGGCCTCAAATCCATCAAAATTGCGAGTCACGTGCTATTTTAATGAAGGCATGTGTGTCCGCACACTCTGCGAAAAATCTCGACCCGTGCGTATGCACAGGAGGTTGTGCGCACGCACACTAGGCGATACTTGACTGGACGCGCGACTCGGCTCACGTGCACGCGTGGCTCTGATTCAATGGCTGTGCGTACGCACACAGCTCTGTGCGCGCGCACACTAGGCTGAGCTCTTCTCCTTTGAATCTTCATGCTTCCTCCACTTTGAATGCTCTTCTTTCATTTTCTCCAAGCCATTCCTGCCTTATACCTCTGAAATCACTAACAAATAACATCAAGGCATCGAATGGAAGGTAATTGGAATGAATTTAATCAAATTAGGCACAAAAGAGCATGTTTTCATAATCAAGCACAATTTAGGAGGAAAGTTCAAATGCATGCTATTTAGTGGAATAAGTGCAAGTTTATATGATGGAATCCATTCAATTTCAAACAAAAATCATCATCAAATATGGATTCATCAACGACCTCGCAAAGCAAGCACGACCTCAAAGAAATAATAAGAGCCAAAAAAGTTGAAAGCAACAGGAGGCCCAAACGTGCTCAGCTAAAGGGGAACAGCTCCGTTCAATAAAGGAACAATCTCGAAATAGGCCTACAAAGAAGTCGTTCGAACTAAAAAGTTTCTATAGAACACTGAAAAGTTGTCGGACAAGTTACTACACCAAGCCACCAGGATCACCTCGCCAAAGCAGAGGACAGACAACATAAACTCAAAAGGCATGATCCAAAGGGCAAGGGTAAAAAACTCACACTACAAACAAGGAGGTCGGACAAGAAAAGTACTGATGCCAAGGCATCATAGGCTAGTTTCACTAGCATTTTTCTGTTAGTTTTAGTTGTTTTATGCATTTTCTTGAGCTTAAAGTAACCAAAAATGGTTAAATGAAGAACAAAGTAATGAACCATCCAAACAATATGATTTCCACGTTTAAGCTTCAGTTTAACCTTAAACTGAAGCTTAAACGTGTTCGACTACATGACTCTCCAGGGCTACCTTCTTCCATTTCCACGTTTAAGCTTCAGTTTAACCTTAAATGCCAGAATTGCACAGTAAGGGCATTTTGTACGCCTAATTAGAGCAGGGATGCTAAATCCTTGACCCCACTGGATCTGTGGACCTCACAGGATCCCCACCTACCTCACCATTCAAATTCAAACCATTTCCCTCCTAAACCCACCCATTCACACACTTCCATCTCCTCCATCTTCTCCACTTCTTTCTTCTTTTGCTCGAGGACGAGCAAACCTTTTAAGTTTGGTGTGGTAGAGCAATTGACTGCAGATTAAAGAGCTATGAGGAAAAGAGCAACAAAGGCAAGGAAGAGACATAGAGGAGCTCAAGAGCACCATTGGTTCTTCAAGAAGAGGAAGACGCCACCCTCATTAAGGTGGACCCATTCCTTAATCTCCTTGTTCTTATTTTCCTGTTTTTCGTTTACTATGCTTCATGTTTAATTATGTTTGTGTCTTTACTATATGATCACTAGTATCTAAGTGTCTATGTCTTAAAGATATGAATGTCCTATGAATCCATCACCTTTCTTAAATGAAAATTGTTTTCTGAAAAAGAAAAAGAAGTACATGAATTTCGAATTTTAAAATAGTTTAATTATTTTGATGTGGTGGCATTACTTTTCATTTTCTGAATGAATGCTTGAACAGTGCATATGTCTTTTGAATTTGTTGCTTATGAATGTTAAAATTGTTGGCTCTTGAAAGAATGATGAAAAAGGAGAAATGTTATTTGATAATTTGAAAAATCATAAAAATGATTCTTGAAGCAAGAAAAAGCAGTGAAGAACAAAGCTTGCAGAGAAAAAAAATGCGAAAAAAAAGAGAGCAAGAAAAAGAAAAAGCAAGCAGAAAAAGCCAAAAGCTCTTTAAACCAAAAGACAAGAGCAAAAAGCCAGTAGTCCTTAAAACCAAAAGGCAAGGGTAATAAAAAAGATCCAAGGCTTTGAGCATCAGTGGATAGGAGGGCCTAAAGGAATAAAATCCTGGCTTTAGCGGCTAAACCAAGCTGTCCCTACCCATGTGCTTGTGGCGTGAAGGTGTCAAGTGAAAACTTGAGACTGAGCGGTTAAAGTCGAGGTCCAAAGCAAAAAAACAGAGTGTGCTTAAGAACCCTGGACACCTCTAATTGGGGACTTTAGCAAAGCTGAGTCACAATCTGAAAAGGTTCACCCAGTTATGTGTCTGTGGCATGTATGTATCCGGTGGTAATACTGGAAAACAGAGTGCTTAGGGCCACGGCCAAGACTCATAAAGTAGCTGTGTTCAAGAATCAACATACTGAACTAGGAGAATCAATAACACTATCTGAATTCTGAGTTACTATAGATACCAATCATTCTGAACTTCAAAGGATAAAGTGAGATGCATAAACTGTTCAGAAGCAAAAAGCTAATAGCCCCGCTCATCTAATTAAGACTGATCTTCATAGATGTTTTTGGAATTCATTGTATATTCTCTTTTTTTTATCCTACTTTATTTTTATTTGCTTGGGGACAAGCAAAAATTTAAGTTTGGTATTGTGATGAGCGGATAATTTATACGCTTTTTGGCATTGTTTTTACTTAGTTTTTAGTATGATTTAGTTGGTTTCTAGTATATTTTTATTAATTTTTAATTAAAAATCACATTTCTGGACTTTACTATGAGTTTGTATGTTTTTCTGTGATTTCAGGTATTTCCTGGCTGAAATTGAGGGAGCTGAGCAAAAATCTGATTCAGGCTGAAAAAGGACTACTGATGCTGTTGGATTCTGACCTCCCTTCACTCAAAGTGGATTTTCTGGAGCTACAGAACTCCAAATGGCGCGCTCTCAATTGCGTTGGAAAGTAGACATCCAGGGCTTTCCAGCAATATATAATAATCTATACTTTGCTCAAGGATAGACGATGTAAAATGGCGTTCAACGCCAATTCCATGTTGTAGTCTGGCGTCCAGCGCCAGAAACAAGTTACAAGTTAGAGTTCAACGCCAGAAACAGGTTACAACCTGGCGTTGAATGCCCAAAACAGCCCAGGCACATGAGAAGCTTAAGTCTCAGCCCCAGCACACACCAAGTGGGCCCCAGAAGTAGATTTCTGCACTATCTATTATAGTTTACTCATTTTCTGTAAACCTAGGTTACTAGTTTAGTATTTAAACAACTTTTAGAGATTTACTTGGTACCTCATGACATTTTAGATCTGAACTTTGTACTCTTTGACAGCATGAGTCTCTAAACTCCATTGTTTGGGGTGAGGAGCTCTACAGCGTCTTGATGAATTAATGCAATTATCTCTGTTTTCCATTCAAACACGCTTGTTCCTATCTAAGATGTTCATTCGCACTTCACTATGAAGAAGGTGATGATCCGTGACACTCATCACCTTCCTCAATCCATGAACATGTGCCTGACAACCACCTCCGTTCTACATCAGATTGAATGAGTATCTCTTAGATTTCTTAATCAGAATCTTCGTGGTATAAGCTAGAATTGATGGCGGCATTCATGAGAATCCGGAAAGTCTAAACCTTGTCTGTGGTATTCCGAGTAGGATTCAAGGATTGAATGGCTGTGACGAGCTTCAAACTTGCGATTGTTGGGCGTAGTGACAGACGCAAAAGAATCAAGGGATTCTATTCCGACATGATCGAGAACCAACAGATGATTAGCTGTGCTGTCACAGAGCATTTGGACCATTTTCACTGAGAGGACGGGAAGTAGCAATTGACAACGGTGACACCTTACATACAGCTTGCCATGGAAGGAGCCTTGTGTGTGTGAAGAGGAGTACAAGAGAAAAACTGAAATAAAGAAGACAAAGCATCTCCAAAACCCCAACATATTCTCCATCATTGCACAATAAGTATTTATATTTATGCCCTTTGACTCTTTACAATTGAAGTTGAAAAACACTGTTGTTGGCATCCTGACTATGAATAATAAGATAACCATAGCTTGCTTCAAACCAACAATCTCCGTGGGATTCGACCCTTACTCACGTAAGGTATTACTTGGACGACCCAGTGCACTTTCTGGTTAGTGGTACTAGTTGTGAAAAGTGTGATTCACAATTCGTGCACAAACCAGCAAGTGCACTGGGTCGTCCAAGTAATACCTTACGTGAGTAAGGGTCGATCCCACAGAGATTGTCGGCTTGAAGCATGCTATAATTATCTTGTAAATCTTAGTCAGGAGATTAATGATAAAAATGATTTTGTTTATGAAAAGTAAATAACATGAAATAAATGGTACTTGTGATTCAGTAATGAGGAACAGGTTGAGGTTTCGGAGATGCTCTGTCATCTGAATCTCTGCTTTCCTACTGTCTTCTTCTCCAAACACGCATGGCTTCCTTTAATGGCAAGCTGTATGATCCTCTCGGATGAAAAATACCAGGTACGATCTCTTCACGGCTAACCAACTGTCGGATTTCTTGTCTTGGATGAAAAATACCAAGTACAGCTACCGCACGGCTAATCATCTGTCGGTTCTCACTAGCATCGGAATAGGATCTCTCTATCCTTTTGCACACTGTCATTGCGCCCAACATTCATGAGTTTGAAGCTCGTCATAACCATCCCTTCCCAGATCCTATTTGGAATACCACAGACAAGATTTAGACTTTCCGGATCCCAGGAATGCTGCCAATTGGTTTTAGCCTATACCACGAAAGTTCTGATCTCACGGACTCGGTCCGTGGATCAAAGACCCAAGAAATACACACTCAAGCTGTCTCCCAATGATTACGTTGAGCTCAGATAGAATGGGAGTGGTTGTCAGGCATGCGTTCATAGAATTGAAAATAATGATGAGTGTCACGGATCATCAGATTCTCTAGATTGAAGTACGAGTGAGTATCTTAGAATAGAATCAAGCGTGATTGAATAGAAAACAGTAGTAATTGCATTAATCCATTGAAACACAGCAGAGCTCCTCACCCCCACCTATGGGGTTTAGAGACTCATGCCGTAGAAGATACAATATGAAACGTAAAATGTCAAAAGTTGCTAAATGAATCTCTAAAAATAGTTTTTATACTAAACTAGTAACTTAGGTTTAGAGAAAATGAGTAAATAAGTGCAGATAGTGCAGAAATCCACTTTCGGGACCCACTTGGTGAGTGTTTGGGCTGAGCTTTCAAGCTTTCACGTGCATATGCCACAAGTTGGAGTTAGACGCTACCCTGGGTGCCAAAATGGGCGTTTAACGCCAAGAAATGTGCCAGTTATGGCGTTTTACATGAGAAACTTTTTGGCTGGCGTTTAACGCCAGTTTGGGCCATCAAATCTCAGAAAAAGTATGGACTATTATATATTGCGAGAAAGCCCAAGATATCTACTTTCCAACGCAGTTAAGAGTGCGCTAATTAGGCTTCTGTAGCTCCAGAAAATCCAATTCGAGTGCAGGAGGGTCAGAATCCAACAGCATCTGCAGTCCTTTTTCAGCGTCTGAATCAGATTTTTGCTCAGATCCCTCAATTTCAGCCAGAAAATACCTGAAATCACAAAAAAATACACAAACTCATAGTAAAGTCTAGAAATGTGATTTTTGAATAAAAACTAATAAAAATATAATAAAAAGTAACTAAAACATACTAAAAACTATGTAAAAACAATGCCAAAAAGGGTATAAATTATCCGCTCATCACAACACCAAACTTAAATTTTTGCTTGTCCCCAAGCAACTAAAAACAAAGTAGGATAAAAAAAGAGAATATACAATAAATTCCAAAAATATCAATGAAGATTAGTTTCAATCAGATGAGCGGGACTAGTAGCTTTTTGCTTCTGAACAATTTTGGCATCTCACTTTATCCTTTGAAATTCAGAATGATTGGCATCCATAGGAACTCAGAATTTAGATAGTGTTATTGATTCTCCTAGTTCAGTATCTTGATTCCTGAACACAACTACTTTATGAGTCTTGGCCGTGACCCTAAGCGTTTTGCTTTCTAGTATTACCATCGGATACATAAATTCCACAGACACATAACTGGGTGAACCTTTTCAGATTGTGACTCAGCTTTGCTATAGTCCCTAGTTAGAGGTGCCCAGAGCTCTTAAGCACACTCTTTTTGCTTTGGACCATGACTTTAACTGCTCAGTCTCAAGCTTTTTACTTGACACCTTCACGCCACAAACACATGGTTAGGGACAACTTGATTGAGCTGCTTAGGCCATGATTTTATTCCTTTGGGCCCTCCTATCCATTAATGCTCAAAGCCTTGGATCCTTTTTTTTTACCCTTGCCTTTTAGTTTAAAAGATTATTGGCTTTTTCTGCTTGCTTTTTCTTTTTCTTTATTTTTTCTTTATTTTTTCTTTTTTTCCTATTTCGCAAGCTTTGTGTTTTTCACTACTTTTTCTTGATTCAAGAATCAATTTTATGAATTTTTTTCAGATTATCAATAACATTTCTCTTTTTTTATTATTCTTTCAAGTGCCAACAATTTTAACATTCATAAGCTTCACTATAAAAAATATGCACTGTTCAAGCATTCATTCAGAAAACAAAAAGTATTGCCACCACATCAAAATAATTAAGCTAATTTCAAGATAATTTTTGAAATTATGTATTTCTTGTTCTTTTACAAATAAAAATATTTTTCATTTAAGAAAGGTGAGGGATTCATGGAATCATTCATAGCTTTAAAGACATAGACTCTAAACTTTAATGATCATGTAATAAAAATAAGGCATAAAATAAACATAAAAGCAGACAAATAATAATAAAAGAAAGGAAATTAAAGACATAAAAATAAATGACTCTAATACTAATGCTTATGTAACTCTTAAAATAGGTTTCTAATAATTAAAGTTATCACAGAGTTAGGACTCAACAACCTTGATTTTGAGGGGTAGGTGCTCCTTCAATCTCTGGGACGTCCAGCTCTTCAAGGGACAGCTTCTGACGCTTTAGCTCCTGTATTTCACGCCCTTGTTTCTCTTGTTCTATGAGCAGTTTGCAGAGCATGCTGTTTTGATTCTGCTTCTCTTCTTTGAGTTGACTCATAGCTTCTTGCAGCTTGGTGACAGATGCTTCTAAGCGGGCCCAATAGTCAAATTGAGGAATTTCTGGGAGGAGCTCATGCGCCCCCCTCTTGATGAGGTTATCTTGAATTTGAGGTCCATCCATCACTTTTTTGGTGATTGGGCGTTCAAATGGGATATATTCATCCACACCCATCTTCACCCCAGCATCTTTGCATAACAGACTAATCAAGCTTGGGTAGGCCAATTTGGCCTCATTGGATTCCTTGTTTGCAAACATGTAAATTTCAATAGAGATCAGCTGATGAATCTCTACCTCCTTCCCCAGCATAATACAGTGAATCATCACTGCCCTCTTGACAGTGACTTTAGATGGGTTGCTGGTTAGGAGTATAGAACGCCCAATGAAATTCAGCCACCCTCTAGCAACTGGTTTGAGATCTCCTCTCTTTAACTGGTTTGGGACACCTTTTGAATTAGTAATCCACTTGGTTCCAGGAGGCATATGTCCTCCAGAACTTGATCTAGCCTTTTATCCTTGGCCATTCTCCTATTAAAGGACTCTGGATCATCTTGTAGTTGAGGAAGTTTGAGAACATCTCTCACTTTGTCAAAGTAGAAGTAAATAATCTTCCCTCTGACCATAGTCCGAAAGGAGTAGAAAGCAGTTTCTTCTAATCTGTGCTTCTCTGCCATCCACAGATTTGCATAGAATTTCTGGACCATGTTTCCTCCAATATATATATCAGGATTAGCCAGGACTTCCCAGTCCCTATTTTGAATCTGCTCTTAGATCTCCGGGTATTCATCTTCTTTTAGATTGAACTTAACTTCTGGGATCACTGATCTTCTGCACACAATTTTGAAGTAATCGTCTGCATGTTCTTTTGTGCAGAAATTCTCATGCATCCAAGGTAGTTTTGGATTACTTTCTTTCTTGCCTTTTGAAGAGGTTTGTCTTCCTTTGGGAGCCATGAGATTCATTTGATTTAGCTCAGGGATCACGGAAATCACACCAAACTTAGAGAGTTGCTTGTCCTCAAGCAAAAAAAAAAGAAGAGGAATAGATGGAGAGAATGATTCGAATGGTGTGGTAGAGGGGTTGGCCGAATGTATATTGAAAAGGGAGGGTGGGAATGGGTTTGAATTTTTAGAAAAACATATGATTGAAAGATATGTTTGATAAAAGATAAACATGATATGAAAAAGATGAGATTCCTTTCAAAAATTTAAAAGATATGAAAAAGATATGAGGAAGTTAAATCTCAATTTTTGTTTATGCATCTAAAAAATAAAAGATAATATGAATGAGTTAAAAAGATTTGAAAAGAAATTGGAAAGATGAATGAATTTTTGAAAAAGAATTGAAAAGAATTGAAAAATAATTAAAAAGAATTTTTAAGATTATGAATTTTTGGGAATGGAAATTAAAAAATGAATGTTTGTAATATTTGGATGCAGAAAATTTTGAATTAAAACATGAAGATTCGAAAAAAATTGAATTGGAAACGAAATTACATCTCCCCTAGCTGTTCTGGCGTTAAACGCCCAGAATGATACCCATTTTGGCGTTTAACGCCCATCTGGTGGCCATTTTGGGCGTCTGGCTGGCGTTAAATGCCAGAAATCCTTTTTATTGGGCGTTTTTCTGAACGCCCAGAATGCTGCTATTTCTGGCGTTAAACGCCCAGAATGCTGCCCATTCTGGCGTTTATCGCCCAGAATGATACCTTTACTGGCGTTAAACACCAAGAATGGTAGCCATTCTGGCGTTTAACACCCAGATTGCCTCTTTACTGGTGTTTTGACGCCAGTGAGCTCTTTTTCTCTGTGATTTCTCTGCTTTATGTCTTGATCCTCCATTTTGCTGACTTATTCACTGAAATGCATTAGCTAACATTAGGAACAAAATTAAATAAACTTATATAATTGTTATAAACATCTTATTTTTGATAATGGCTGGGTTGCCTCCCAGTAAGTGCTTCTTTACTGTCTTTAGCTGGACTTTTACTGAGCTTTTTAATTTAGTCTCAGTTTTGAGCACTCTTGCTCAACATTGCCTTCAAGATAATGTTTGATTCTCTGTTCATTAACAATGAACTTTTTGTCAGAATCAATATCATGAAGCTCTACATAACCATATGGTGACACGCTTGTAATCACATATGGTCCCGTCCACCGGGATTCAATTTCCCAGGGAATAATCTGAGCCTAGAGTTAAACAGCAAGACCTTCTGTCCTGGCTCAAAGACTCTAGATGACAGCCTTTTGTCATGCCATCTTTTTGCTTTCTCTTTATAAATTTTAGCATTTTTGAAAGCATTGAGTCTGAACTCCTCTAGCTCATTCAACTGGAGTAATCTTTTCTCTCCAGCTATCTTAGCATCAAGGTTTAGGAACCTGGTTGCTCAGTAGGCCTTGTGTTCCAGTTCCACTGGCAGATGACAGGCTTTTCCATACACAAGCTGGTACGGAGAGGTCTCTATAGGTGTTTTGAATGCTGTTCGGTATGCCCACAGAGCATCATCCAGACTTCTTGCCCAATCCCTTCTACGGGAACTTACAGTCCGTTCCAAAATTCGTTTTAGTTCTCTATTCGAGACTTTAGCCTACCCATTTGTCTATGGATGATATGGAGTTGCCACTTTATGGTTAATTCCATATCGGACCAGAGCACAGTCAAGCTGTTTATTGCAGAAATGAGTGCCTCTATCACTGATCAATATCCTGGGGACACCGAACCTTCTGAAGATATGCTTCTGGAGGAACTTCATCACTGTCTTAGTATCATTAGTGGGTGTTGCAATTGCCTCTACCCATTTAGATACATAGTCTACTGCCACCAGAATATAGGTGTTTGAATATGATGGTGGGAAAAGCCCATGAAGTCAATACCCTATATATCAAACAACTCAATCTCTAAGATCCCTTGCTGAGGCATGGCATAACCGTGAGGCAGATTACCAGCTCGCTGGCAATTGTCACAGTTACGTACAAACTCTCGGGAGTCTCTTTAGAGGGAAGGCCAGTAGAAGCCACATTGGAGAACCTTGGTGGCTATTCGCTCACCTCCGAAATGTCCTCCATATTATGATCCATGGTAATGCCATATGATCTTCTGTGCCTCTTCTCTAGGCATACATCTACAGATCATTTTCGTTTGCTGCTTATTGTATTCTTTTGGTATGAATCTCACAGCTTTATAGTTTGCAATGTCTGCAAACAACGGCACTTCCTGAATGGCAAAGAGTTGCTCATCCGGGAAGGTTTCAAAGATCTCAGTAGGAGGGAGGGACACTCCTGCTACTGGTTCTATCCGGAACAGGTGATCAGCTACTTGGTTCTCTGTCCTTTTTCTCTCTTTTATTTCTATATCAAACTCTTGCAGAAGCAACACCCATCTTATGAGTCTGGGTTTTGAATCCTGCTTTGTGAGGAGATATTTTAGAGCAGCATGGTCAGTGTACACAATCACTTTTGATCCCACTAAATAAGATCTGAACTTGTCAATGGCATAAACCACTGCAAGCAACTCCTTTTCTGTGGTTGTGTAATTCTTCTGTGCGTCATTCAGTACACGGCTAGCATAGTAAATGACGTGTAGAAGCTTGTTATGCCTCTGTCCCAATACTGCACCAATGGCATGGTGACGTGTAGGCGGAAGTCGGCTAATTAAGAAATCAAATTAGAAATTACATTGCGAGTATAGCTCTTAACCAGCAAAAATCTGCCTCATCAATTTAGAAAGGTTGTCACAAAAATTAGAATAAAAATACTGGGAGTATGAGTCCCAGGTCTGTCCCAACGATTTGCCAAAAAGGGTGCTAATTTATTAATCAGGAGTTTTCCAAGAGATTTTGAGTTTGGGCAATGAGCACAAGCATATAATTGTAAATTAAGGCAATGAAAATTAAAAGAGATTTATAAATTTAAATTAAAAAGCCTTGACTGGGGGAATGATTGATTGGAAGTTCTATCCTTGTTGGAATCCTCTCAAGTGTAGTATAAAGAGGTTGTTATTTTCACTTAGTTAACCCTTACTAAATAATGGAAAGTTAAGTGATTGAGCTAACTCTTATTCACAAATCCTAGTCCTCTCCCTTGGGAAGGTCTAGCGTTAGTAAATACAGAATTAGCCAACAACTTCCAATTTAACTAATCACTTGAGCATTCTAACTCGAGTGTCTCCTCTTAATCAACCCCCATGTCAAGTATGGAATCTACTCCATTGACATGAATATAACGCTCATAAAAATATAAGAAGAAGACATGATGAATTAAATAAAATAAAGATTGAAAATTAATTAAAAGTAAAAGTAATTCTCTGCATTAACAATCCATGAAAATAATCCAATTGTAACTCTAAACAAGAATTAAGAATATGTAATAAATAAATAAGAAGTAAGAAAACAAACTAGAATAGTATCTTCAACGGAGGTGATGACTCTTCAATATCCAAAGCAAAAGCATAAGACTAATAAACTATGAATGTAAAGAAAACCTAGAGGAGGAGTAATTTCCCTCTAGATTCAGATCTAAAAGCTAAAAACTATCCTAATGAGAATGTGTGTTGAGTCTCTGCACGTTCCCTAGCTCTAGTCTGTATTTTTGGGCCGAAAATTGGGTCAAAATTCAGCCCGAAATCACCCCAGCGTTTTCTGTTATTTTTGCAGATCGCGCATGTCACGCGTATGCGTCAGTCACGCGTGCGCATCATTTGGTGAATTTCCTTGTCACGCGTACGCGTCAGGCACGCGCACGCGTCGTCTTGTAGAACTCCAATCCACGCATGCGCGTCAGGCATGTGCACGCGTCGCTGCAAATTTCTTCATATCGCACGCACGCGTGAGTGATGCGTGTGCGTCGATCCTCGCTGGTTTTCTCCTTAGTTTCTTGTATTCCTTCCATTTTTGCAAGCTTCCTCTCCATTCTCTAAGCCATTCCTGTCCTATAAAACCTGAAACACTTAACACACGGATCATGGCATCGAATGGTATAAAGGAGAATTAAAATATTCAAATTAAAGATCTCTAGGAAGCAAGTTTTCAACCATAGAACAAAACTAGGAAGGAATTGTAAAATCATGCAAATCATATGAATAAGTGGGTAAAGACTTGATGAAACCACTCAATTGAACACAAGATAAATCATAAAATAGTGGTTTATCAACCTCCCCACACTGAAACATTAGCATGTCCTCATGCTTAGCTCAAGGAGATAAAATAAATGAGTAGGGAAAAGTAAGACTCATGCAATGCAATGCAACCTATGTATGAATGCAACTATATGCTAAGATGATTTTGCCTACTTGGTTAAAAAATAGATAAGTTATTCAAGACAAACATAAATCAAATATCACTAATTAAAATCATACTGTAAAAACAAGTAAAATTGTAAGAAGACAGCTCATGAAAGCAGGGAATATAGAATTAAGCATTGAACCCTCACTGATGGTGTATATGCATTCTAGTCACTCAAGTGTATAGGGTAATCACTCTACTCTTCTCTAATCATGCTTTCTAAACTTTGTTCTTCACCTAACCAATCAACAAATATTTAATATACCAATGCAAACATCATGAGGTCTTTTCAAGGTTGTAATAGGGCCAAGGTAAAGGTGAGGGTATATATATGGCTAAGTGAGCTATAAATTGAATCCTTGATTAACCTAAGCTCTTTACCTATACATACACTCTATATACTTTTTAAATTCATGCCTAGCTACCCAAAATTCCCACTTTTGCACATTTCACATGCTCATGCATCAACTTTTCTTTTAATTTTTATCACATATGCATTGATCTTTTATTAAACTTAGCATTTTGGGTAATTGTGTCCCCTTATTTATTTATTTATTTATTTACTTAATTACTTGAATATTTTTTTGTTGTTTTGTTTTTTTTTTGTATAATAAAAGCAAACATAACTTATCAATGCACATGGATTTTCAATTTTTCTGGTTTCACATGAGTAGGTACCCAAATTCCTAATATTTTATCAAAGTAATAACATACACATTCCCTATTAACCCATGTTCCCACAGTTTTCCCATACTTGGTTGACACACAATCTCTATCTTAAGCTAACCAAAGATTCAATTGGGGTGATTACTTGTTTTTCCGCTTAAGGCTAGTGATGTGGTAAAATATAGAACAAATGGGATTTTAAAGGCTCAAAATGGCTAACAAATTTGAATGAAAATGGGTAGGCTTTTTGGGATAAGTGAGCTAATAATCAAATAATGGCCTCAATCATATGCATGCATATAACTACACTAAACATTGGACATATAGGATGGAACAAAATATAGATTACAATCATAGGGAAGAAAACACACAAGAATAAAAATTTATGGTTAAATAATGTAACCATATAAATAAACTCAAAATCTCACATGTTGTGTGTTCTAGCTTTAACTATGTTCCAATTTACAGTCTTTAAACAAGTTTTAACAGAAAAGTTTTAATTTAAATTAGTGAAATTTTCAAAATAGAGTCTTAAAAGAAACTTATTATTTTTCAACCAAATAGAACATGCATGCAAATACCTATTACTATGCAATCTATCCTAAACAAAATAAAAAATAAAAAGTAAATAATTTATTGGTGCTAAGAAAGAGAAATTACCTCCGGAAGTCAGGTACTGACCGACCTCCCCACACTTAAAGCTTGGCACCGTCCTCGGTGCCATCAGTCAGGAACAAAGGGGGGTTGGTAGCAGTATCTCCACAATCGGGACCGTCATGGCTCCCTGTGCTCGTAAATGAAGTGGAGTCCGGGGTGTTTGGGTCTTCTTCAGGTGGGTGGTTACCAACAAGCAGCTCCTTGAGGTATGTAAATCGGCGCTTGTTACGGCGCTCCCTTTGCTTTCCTTTCCGGTCAAGCCGGTCTAACCTCTCAAGTATCTGATGGAACAGTTGGTTTGTTGAAGGTGCTTTTGATGTGGAAGGAGAAGGAATATCTTTGGCCGGTTCTACAGGCCTGCTAGTAGCGGCTGCTGGAGGTCTGATATACTTCCCGTTAGGGACGTACTGATCATCCCGTGGAATCATGGCCTTGGTGTCCCCAGTTCTGTAGGAGACTCCGGCTGCTGAGACTAGATCTGAAACCAAGGCAAAAAAAGGTAGGTTGCCCGCAATCTGTACGTGTCCCATAGCATGACGAAGGTGTCTTGGTAAATTAAGAGGCTGGTCTGTAAGGATACACCAGAGTAGAACAGCCATGTCTGCAGTGAAGGAGGACTTGTGAGTGCTCGGAAAGACGTAATGGGACATAATCTGTGCCCATACTCGAGCCTCCAAGGTGAGTGCTGAAGCCAATATGCCCTTAGGTCGGGATCGATGGTATCCATAGATCCATGTGCTGCCAGGTTGTGCTATAACTTTGAGAACGGCGTCCCAGTCAAATTGATATGTCTGGCGCTTGAATGAGGCTTCTTGGAATGCATCTAATCCTTCTAGAGCAGGCGGAAGATCTAAAGCTCGCTGAATGGCCTCTTCAGTTATGGGGACTTGCTTCTGACGGACATAGACAGACTGCAGTGTTGGCATGTGAAAATTGGAGTAGAATTCAACTACCCATGAAAGGTTAACCTGTCGTGGCTGTCTCCGTGGGAATCCCCATTGTCTTCGCTCAATGCGGGGCTCAACAAATTCAACAATGTGGGTCGGGAGGATGAGTAGGTACTCATTGTTATAGTTTCGCTCAGTCAGGATGGGGAACATCTACTCACAGTAGCGGTTAGTGAACCGCGCAGTGTTCTTTTCTGGAAAGGCTTTCTCTTTTTCATCGACCTTGATAATCCTCTTGATTCGCTTTGTTGAGGGCTTTACTGCTGTTGAAGATGGCTCTGCAGCTAGTACTCTTTTTGTTCTTTTCCTTGCCGATGGTTTGGGAGTAGCTTTCTCTTTACCCTTCTTGGTGGCCATCCTGAAAAGGGAAAAGGTAAGTACATGTAAAGCTAAAGGTTAGAACAAGGAAGAGAACGGGGCAAGTGATAATCAATGCCAAGGTAAAGAAGGATGACTTGTAGCACATGGTCATGACTACATGTGATCAGTTCATCACTGAAAATATAGCAAGTGCATGTTATGGCAAGTAGATGCAAGATGTTTATTGTCATGCTGGCAAAGGCATGAGTAGCATAGATCAAGCATTAATTGCCCAATTTGATTATCAAGTGTTTCAAACTAACAATCTATTTGTATTGACAATTACATTCAATCAATAATATATGAAAAGGGGTTTTGTGAAAAACAGGCGTCAGAGTAGTAGGATAGAATGATTAAAAAAGAATGCACAATGCGAAACGGGCTTTTTCACAAATACTTAGCATGCATGGTAAATATGTTGTTGAAAGTATTAAATTTGAACATGCAAGCAACCCTTAAGAAGTAATATTAATTGTCAAACAACTCCTTAATAATCCAGAAGCAATTACAGAAGAAAACAATCACCCAATTAAATTTCTAACACCAAGTAAATTAATGCAAAAAGAAAGAAAAAGAAAACATAGATAATGAAAGTAAAAAGAAAAAAGAAGAAGAAAACATAAATAAAAATAATAATGGAAAATTAAAGAGGGAAGAAGAAAAGAAAAGAACCTTGATAATTGTAACGTCCCGTCTAGCAAAATACCTTGCTTAAGTCAGGGTATTTCTACTAGAAAGAACATTACGTAACCTTCTCTAGTATTAACTACTTAATTATCGAGCCTTTGTATCGAGTTCGCGTTTCAGTTTTAAGAAAAGGTTAGAAAATTTTGTTTTTATTCATTAAAGTCATGTTTCAAATATTTCAAACAAATAATAATCACATAAATATTATTCATAATAATTCTTATACAAAAGAAACCAAATGAAAGTCAAATACAATATACTAAACCTACCCCTCTATGTGAAATAAAATCTCAAGGGATAATAGCGAGGGGACTCTATGAAAGCAAGTAAAACCATAAAGAAAACCTACTAATCGCTCGCAGCTTCAAATTGTGTCTTCAAACCTGTGTCACTGAAAGGGTGGAAAATTTGGGGGTGAGAACCAAACCACATGTTCTCAGTAGAGGTAGAGAATGCCGTGAAAGTTAAGAATAAAACGCAAATAGTTAATTTCATTTAGAAATATTTAAAAGAAAACTGTTTTCATTTGCAGTGATCATTACTCACCTTATAAACCTTTTATTTTGAAAACCAATGGCATAACATTCAAAAATCCAAAAATCTTATAAAGCATCAGTTAATTATCCAAAATTCTAAACCCATATTTTCCTTTATAAAAATCTTGAAAAGCTTTCCTAGGCCGTATGAATGACTAATTTGTTCCAAGCACAAGTTCATTAAGTCTATGCTGAACCATCTCAATCTTTCATACTTACTAAATCTCAAACACAACTCAATCACGGCCTCAGGCCCAAGCAATTCAACCAACACCCAATTCACCACAACCCAACCAATCAGTTACAAACACAAGTAATGAGGTTCAAACACAATCAAGAGCAATTATATCAAGTATAGCAATTAGCAGTTAACAGAATTATTCACTTAGGCAAACCAATTACAATATACACACCCAAACAATGTCATATAGATGCATATGATGAATGTCTAGTCCTACTGCAGGTAATGAGCTCATCTGTAGGTTTCTACCCGCTCCCAACGTAACCCAGTATTACTAGCCAGATATGGCTTTCCTGTTGGCTATACCCCTGTGTACAGGAAATAACCCCTCTGCCACCACAGGGTCCACTGCACGCAGGAAATAACACATCTGCCACTGCAGGGATGTATGCCGACACACCTTCTGTATACAGGAAATAACCACTCTGCCACTACAGAAATGGAACAGGTAGTCACGGTACTTCTGTAGCAGGAAATAACCCCTCTGCCTTACAGAATTAAAATATGGATCTGTATCGCAGGAAAGTGTTCTCAGTGGTCGCACCACTATCTATCTGACTGCCTCAATGCAGCAGATCATCACATAATCATTCTCATTACCATCATTCATTATCATTCTCATTATTCATCATCACTTTCACATTCTTATGCAGTACCACTTTCTTTCTCTGTTCAATCATACTATACAAACTTTATATCTTTCCTTTTTCTTTCATAATTGCAAATACGCAAGCAGGACAAGATCCACGCCCTTGCCAACAATCTCGTATACCAAATAATCTCTTCTTAAAAGAATCATTGAAGTTTTTATCATTAAATAAGCCTTAAATATTGATTTTTGATTAAGTCCTTATACTTTTATAAAAGTTTAGACATAATCTCCCTTAAAAAAAAGGACTTAGCCACCCTTACGGGTCCCAACCAAATAATTTACCAAACTCTTTTCAACCTTTCCAATATCAAATCAATTCAGAATCAAACAAATTCCAACATTGAAGCAGCCCTATAACGCTAAGGTTCATCTTTAATTTTATGAACTCATAACTCTCACTCAGACATTCTCAACACTCTATCTTCTTTTCTGTTTTTAATATAGTAAATAAACTCGAAATTGTGCAAACTTTATGTCCAGGCATTCATATTGAAATAAGCTTTCTAAGAAACCAAAGATCATAATTTTCTGGTTTCTCTAGCCTTAGGAATAGAGGAAAAACCGTGACTGCTCTGCAGTGCATAAACCCAGAAAAACAGCAGCAGCATGTGATATTCAAAATTCAATATAAAATCCAAGTTAAATCCATTGACTTTAAAAATTAATGTAGTTCAACTTCACTCATCCAGGTTTCTTTCTCAATTGGTTCTGAGTTAATATCATTTTAATGAAGAAGTTACATAACCTGGAACTTAAGTAAAAATGAGTCAAATCTGTTTTAGAAACCAATAAGCTTAGTACCTTTCAATTTGAATAACTTTTATTACAAAACTCCAATTAAGCTAAATTTTGGTTTGAGAATTCCTAGCTCATCCAGAAACAAGTGTGTCTTGGTTGCAACCCAATTGCTATTCAATTTTAAGAGTTACAAGCATTGGAAGTTGGTGCATAGCTTGCTGAAATCTGTTTCTTTCCAGCTTTGACCACCAATATTAAAAAATTCACAACTCCCAATCCTCAACTCCTAAAATTATGAAGTTTTAGATCAATAAAGAAAATTAATCAAGTTTTATAAAAAAATTAGTTTCGCTCCAAAACTCAGCTTGTAGAAGTTGCAGCAAGACACACAAGTTGCTGCCCTGTTTAACCTTTTCTGCGGCAGAACAGATTTAACAACCTAACTTTAAAAATATGCCATAAATTGTATATTTATCAAGAAGGTCCCATATTTTCCAGTTTAGTTCCTTATATTCCCAAGTTTATCTCAGACTTGGTCTCATGCAATTCTGATCATTACATAATTAGTTATAGCTTTTCAAAGTTTCTGTCTTTATTTAAAATTATGCAGAAAATCTGATTTTAGAATTCAACTTTGAAAATATCATAACTAATTCTCTAGTTAATACGAAACCTTTAAAATCGAATTTTCACAATCACACTTAATATAATTTACTTAACATTTAAATTCTTATCATTTCAGTCACTATAGAGTTACTAAATCACTTTCAAAGTTACCGTTTAATTTCAAGAGAAACTGATTTTCAGCAAACCATTTAGTATTCAAAATCCAACCCTTCAATACCCCTCAAAACCAATTCCAAATCAACCACCAACCAAGTTCATTAACATTACAATATACCAAATAACAGCTCAACGGCAACAAATCCATCATAACCCATTAAAATTAAGGAATTCTCAACAATTAGTCAACATACAATTCCCAATCCACATAATCAATCAATATCACTAATCAACAATTCCAAATCACAATCTCAACCATTCCAATCACAATTTCAGCCACAATTCAATATTCACATAATCAATCAATTACTCACAGTTATTAAATCTATTTGCAGTTATTCAATTAACCTTGTAGGCATTCTTAAATTGAAATCGTTTTAAACCCCCTACCTCGATGTCGCAATTGCATAATTTAATGTAACAATTCCCTTCCCTTTTAGTTTCATGGCAGTAGCAGTGACTGTCACGTAACCGGAATAGCAAAGGCAGCAACCAGAACAGCACCATTGTTAATCTTCACAGCAGTGACTGGGGTTGTAACCAAACAAAGGATTCAAATTGGATGGAAATTAAGAGCAATCACAGCCCTGGAGATCTCAAGACAAGGCACATACCGGAATCAACTCAGAACAAGTATAGCAGTGACAATAAAATGTGTAAATAGACAATGATCAAGGAAAAGATCAATCCAGAATTAAAGTAGCATCAGACTCACCAATAGCAACTCTAACAGATTCAAAATAGCATCAATGCCGGTATTCCAAATAATAGCAGTAGAGAAACAGGTGCAGCAAAAGGGCACGAACGAATGGGACGACTAGGATCCAGATTGACGATGGCGACAACAATACAAAACAGGAACATACACTATTGTATTCAGAATGAAAATATAGTAGAGAAATAAAATCGGGAAGCAGAGCACGAGCAAGAGTGTTACAATTTCAAGAATGGAA
Organism: Arachis ipaensis; assembly: GCF_000816755.2. Lineage (NCBI taxonomy): Eukaryota > Viridiplantae > Streptophyta > Magnoliopsida > Fabales > Fabaceae > Arachis > Arachis ipaensis. The sequence continues at coordinate 85,565,063 of NC_029793.2, forward strand.
TTGGGAACGCAGGGGAAGCTGCTGTCGTGTATATCAATGGCGCTTCCCTTCAAGCTCAATGATGATTGAACTATGACGGCGAGCTCCCTTCAACGGCAGCACTGACGGCGGTGCGCGGCGTTGGCAGCGATGACTCCAACGCGGCGACGAAGACAAAGCTTCTTCTCGGTCAGCGGCTTGCAACTCGGTTTCCTCCCAACGTCGTTCTTTCTCTCCTCTTCGTGGTTCTGTTTCTGACGGTGGTGACACGTGTGACGGGCTCCACAGCTGCACGGCGTAACCTCCTCTCTCTCCCTCGCGAGTTCGTCCCTCTCTCTTTCTATTGACGCTCTTGATGACGACGGGCTCCAAGGTGGCAGCAGGAAACTCGAAGGCGTTCGGTCTCCACAGCGACAGCAGTGAGACGCTGGTGATGGCGGGATGGACGGCGGCTGGACGACGATGTGGTGTAGCCCCCTCTCTTCCTCTCAGTTCTCTCAGACGCTCTCTTCTCCTCTCTGTGTGTGTGTGTCTGCGTTTTGGGAGAAAGGGGGTAAGGGGTTAGGGTTTGTGAATTGGGGAAATTAGGGTTTCTGAATGAATTTGGGGATTTTGGGATCTAGGGTTAGAAATTAGGATTTTTATAAAAGAATATGGATAAATATGAATAGATATTTTGATAAAATTGGAAGGTAGAGTAATTTTAAAACCAAATATACTCTCTTAAAAATATTTAAGAACATTATTTATCAACATATTACTAAGTTGACTTAATTATTTCTAATTTAAATTATAAAATAAGAATATTAATCACATTTTTATAAAATATAGTTTAAACTCAATACTAATTATTCAAATTAAATGATATAACTTTTTATTATTTTTCTATCACCGAAACTTTAATTTTAATTTACAAAATATTTAATTATAATAAAATTACTTAAACTTAAAGTATTTATAAAAATCCGTTTAATCATTCCTAATAAATTAATCTCTAGGAGCTCAAACTAATAAAATAAACCATAATTTATCCATAATAGAAATTATTTAAATTAAATTATATAATTTTCAAACTATATAAAATAACCAACTATAAAAATTTACACAAGAATATTAATTGAATTAACTCCAAATATTAGTAAACTAATTTAATTACTCTTAATTGATTGATTTATAAAATAGGATATCAAATTAATAAAATAAATCGTAACTTTTTTAGAATAAAAGTTACTTAAATTAAATTGTACAATTCTTTCTTATTTTTCAATTACTAAAATTGTACAAAATATTCCATTATAATAAGATTACTTAAGAATATTAATTGATTCAAAATAAAACTATCTCCGAATCTATTTAATTATTTCTAACAAAATAATTTCTAAAATTATAAAATTTAAACTTAACGAGATAAAACCACAATTTATTTATATTTAGATTTTCAAAAATGCGGGATGTTATAATAATGAATGTGAAAAAGGAGGGAGAAAGTAAAAAGTGAGAAGAAGAAAGAAGGAAGAAGAAAGAAATAAGAAGGGGGAAGAAAAAATTAGGATTGGGGAAGAAAAGATAGGAATCCTGTCGCAGGTCTAGTTAAACTATGCGTCGTATGCGACGCGTGCGCGTGGGGCACGCGTTCGCGTGGGTTGCGTTATTTTCAAGTGACGCGTACGCGTGGGTGACGCGTACGCGTGAAATGAATTGTGCGATTGGCGTGAGAGCAGCCTCGCGTATGCACAACTCTCTGTTTCATTCGCATATTACCAAAATTTGGGGTGACGCGTGCGCGTGGGGGACGCGCACGCGTGCATGGCCTTATTTTGAAAAATGACGCGGACGCGTGGGGGACGCGTATGCGTGATAGGACTTGTGCTTCCAGCACACTTCCAGCCCCATTCCATCATAACTCTCTGCCATACACCCATTTACGTCGAGTTCACAGGGTCACGCGTGCACGAGGGTGACGCGCACGCGTGGAAGGCTGATTTTTGTAATCGACGCGGACGCGTCAGGGATGCGTTCGCGTGGGCATGTTTGTGCCTAAGGCATGCCTCCAGCCATGCTCCCACGTAACTCTCTGCTTCTTTTCTTCTTTGTTTCGAAAGCATATATGACGCGTACGCGTCAGCAACGCTTGCGCGTCACGTGCCTTTTTTTTTTTATGCAGAATGCAAATGCAAATACAGACTATATGCAGAGATTATGAGAAGAGTCACTAAGAAAAATAAATTAGAGGAAAATAAAACAAAACTAAGACTGAAATGGAATGATCATACCATGGTGGGTTGTCTCCCACCTAGCACTTTTCTTTTACATTCTTAAGTTGGATGGTCTTTAGGCTCATTCTGCTTTTGTTGGTGGGTCTTCCAAGAAGAAGACCTCTAGTTCCTTGTGATGTTTTATCTTCTCTCCATGATAAAGCTTTAGGCGATGTCCATTGACCTTGATGAATTTGGAGCTAGAAGGATGACGCAGGAGAAAAACTCTATATGGCTCGGCCTTTTCTACTCTGTAGGGACCTTCCCATCTTGATCTCAGTTTACCTAGCATGAGCCTCTGTCTAGAGTTATAGAGAAGAACTAACTCCCCTGTTCTGAACTCTCTCCTTTTTATATGCTTGTCGTGGACAGCCTTCAGCTTCTCTTTGTATCGCCTGGAGTTGTCGTATGCTTCTAGGCGAAGGTTCTCTAATTCTGCTAGTTGCAGCTTCCTTTCAGCACCAGCTTCCTCAAAATTCATGTTGCACTCCCTTACAGCCCAGAAAGCCTTGTGTTCCACCTCTACTGAAAGGTGGCAAGCCTTTTCGTACTAAGCGGAAGGGGCTCATCCCAATGGGTGTCTTGTACGCTGTTCGATATGCCCATAGTGCATCTTGTAGCCTGGCACTCTAGTACTTCCGATGAGGCTTTACTATCTTCTCCAGGATATGCTTAATCCCTCTGTTAGACACTTTTGCTTGCCCATTGGTCTGGGGATGATAAGCTATTGCTACTTTGTGAACTATCTCATGCTTCTTCAGTAATCCTATTAGTCTTCTCCTGTTACAAAAGTGAGTGCCTTGATCACTCACGATTGCTCATGGTGATCCAAAGCGACAGATAATATGATTTCTAACAAAGGAAACAACAGTGTTAGCATCATTAGTACAGGTAGGAATTGCTTCCACCCATTTAGAAACATAATCTACGGCTAACAGTATATAAAGGTAACCACTAGAGTTTGGAAATGGACCCATGAAGTCGATGCCCCAAACATAAAAAATTTCCCAAAATAGCATAATTTGTTGAGGCATCTCATCCCTCTTGGATATATTACCAAACCTTTGGTATGGGGAACAAGATTTACAAAAAGCAACAGCATCTTTAAAAAGAGTAGGCCACCAGAATCCACAGTCTAGGATTTTTCTAGCTGTTCTTTGAGGGCCAAAATGTCCTCCACTTTCAGATGAGTGCCAGGCCTCTAAAATGGACTGGAATTCTGATTGGGGCACACACCTTCTAATTACCTGATCAGCACCACACCTCCATAAATATGGATCATCCCATATATAATATTTGGACTCGCTTTTTAGCTTGTCTCTCTGATGCTTAGTAAAGTTGGGAGGGAAAGTATGGCTAACTAGATAATTAGCTACAGGTGCATACCAAGGAACCACTTCAGATACTGCATGCAAGCTATCAAATGGAAAAGCATCATTTATAGGAGTGTAGTCATCCTTAATGTGCTCAAGGAGACTCAAGTGGTCTGCCACTAAATTCTGGTTACCACTCCTATCGTTAATTTCTAAGTCAAATTCTTGCAGCAGTAGTATCCAATGTATTAGCCTTGGTTTAGACTCTTATTTTAGCTAATAAATACTTTAGAGCTGCATGGTCTGAGTACACTACCACCTTAGTACCAAGTAAATAGGCTCGGAATTTATCCACAGCAAAAACAATAGCAAGAAGCTCTTTTTCAGTGGTGGTGTAATTAGATTGACCAGCATCTAAGGTCTTGGATGCATAAGCAATTACGAAAGGATCCTTACCTTCGCGTTGAGCCAGTGCCGCTCCTACTGCATGGTTGGAGACATCACACATAATCTCAAAAGGCTAGCTCCAGTCTGGTCCTCTCACAATTGGAGCTTGAGTCAGGGCGATCTTCAACTTATCAAATGCTTGCATGCAATCCTCACTGAACTCGAACTCAATATCTTTTTGCAGCAATCTGGATAAAGGTAATACTACCATAATGAAGTCCTTAATGAATCTCCTGTAGAAACCTGCATGGCCAAGGAATGAACGGACTTTCTTCACGGAGGAGGGGTAAGGTAAACTAGAAATGACATCTATCTTTGCTGGATCTACAGAAATACCAGTATTAGACACATGTCCTAGTACAATCCCTTGTTTTACCATAAAATGACACTTTTCAAAATTCAATACAAGGTTTGAACTAACACACCAGTCCAATACTCTAGCTAAACTATCCAAGCAAAGGCTAAATGAATCACCATATACGCTAAAATCATCCATAAATACTTCCATATAGTTCTCAATAAGATCTGAAAAGATACTCATTATGCATCTTTGGAAAGTAGCCGGTGCATTGCATAAGCCAAAAGGCATTCTCTTATATGCATACGTTCCAAAGGGACATGTAAAAATAGTCTTCTCCTGATCTTCAGGAGCTATATGAATTTGAAAGTAGCCTGTATAACCATCTAAAAAGCAGTAATGGGATTTACCTGACAGGTGATTGAGCATCTGATCAATAAATGGCAAGGGGTAATGATCCTTGCGAGTAGCTTGGTTGAGACACCTGTAGTCAATGCAGACTCTTCATGAATTATGCACTTTAGTTGTCAGGAGTTCTCCATGCTCATTCTTTATTGTTGTGACTCCAGACTTCTTGGACACCACTTGTACTGGACTGACCCATTCACTATCTGAGATGGGGTAAATGATATCTGCTTCAAGTAGCCTGGTCACTTCTTTCTTGACAACTTCTAAGATGGTGGGGTTTAATTTTCTTTGGGATTGACGGATAGGCTTTGATCCCTCTTCTAAGAATATTCTGTGCTCACAAACCTGAGGGCTGATACCTACTATATTTGCCAAACTCCACCCAATTGCTTTCTTGTGTTTTCTCTGCACACTGAGCAGTTAATCCTCCTGTTGGGAGGTGAGTTCCCTTGCAATGATAACCGAAAACTTCTGATTATCCTCAAGGTAAGCATACTTGAGGTGTGGAGGAAGGGGCTTCAATTCCAATTTCTGCTCATGGCTAGGCTCTGGATTATCTGGAACTAGTGATAATGGCAAGGTGTCCTCATTGTGTTTAGAGGGTGTCCCCACACTTGGACCTTGCTATATGTACTTATCTTCTACTTCTTCTTGGTGAACTTCAGATATAGTTTTATCAATGATGTCGCACTGGAAGATAGAATGATCTTCTGGAGGGTACTTCATAGCTTCATTTAAACTAAAACTCACTGCTCTACCATCTATCTCAAAGGAGTAAGTTCCTGAGAATGCATCCAGCTTGAACTTCGAAGTCTTCAGGAATGGTCTTCTAAGCAGGATTGATGATGGTTTTCCTGAGTCATTAGGGGGCATTTCCAAGATATAGAAGTCAATGGGAAATGTGAGCCCCTTAATGCTCACTAATACATCTTCAGCAATTCCAACTACTGTAATAATGCTTTTATCTGCTAACACAAAACGAGCTGCCGACTTTTTTAAGGGAGGGAGCCTCAAAGTATCATATATAGACAATGGCATTATACTAACACACGCTCCTAAGTCACACATGCAGTCAGAAAATATTACACCTCCAATGGTACAGTTAACCAAGCATGGACCTGGATCACTACATTTTTCAGGTATACCTCCCATTAAAGCAGATATAGAACTACCTAAAGGAATAGTTTCTAATTCATTAATTTTATCTTTATGTATGCATAAATCTTTCAAAAACTTTGCATATTTAGGTACTTGTTGAATAACGTAAAAAAGGGGAACAATTACCTCAACCTTTTTGAAAATCTCTACCATTTTGGGATCAAGTTCCATCTGCTTTCTGGACTTCCTTGCAAGGTGTGGAAATGGGATAGGAATGGCGCCTGTTCCGGGGGTTACCTGAAACTGGAGGTCGATCTCGGATGAGATCTTCGGTACTGGTCGGAGATGATGTGTCCGGCTGGCTGGTGGCGGCCGGAGCTGTTGTGTCCAACTTGTTGGACTTGCTGCATTGCTGATCCTTGGCCACCGGAGGATGGGGGGTACCTGAAAGAGACTCCGATGCTTAAGTTAGCACGGGTATTAAGCAGGTCGGTCGCTACATCATTTGATCATCCTAGGTCTGATAGCTCGACCCAGGGTATGAACAGTGCCCCTGCTTGAGCTCGGTCTTCTTTGTCGAGGTCTAGTCCTTGACTTTGGTCCTTCTCGTAGCGAAGCCGAACTCAAGCATTTTGTCGACTTCTTTTGTAGCAGCTTTTGAATGTAGAACGTTTTCCTCTACAGGCGCGTGCTTTTATATCGGTGCTTTGGGAACGTGTGAGGGTTTAATGCCTTTTAATTTTAGCATTAATTGCACCGTTTCCTTTTGGCTCTTTATTTTAATTTTGAAAACCCAGAAACGGTTTCTCTTCTTTCGCCCTTTTCGTAACTTCTTCGCATTTTTCCCTTCATTCTCTCGCTTTCAACTTTTCTTTGTGGTGTGGCGTTTATTTGATTTTTCTGAAGCCTCTGCCTGGAGTTCGTGGTTTCGCGTTTTAGCCTAGCGACGTTTTCTTTTGCTCGTGTCTTTTCTTTTACTTCGAGGTAGTGATTCCAGATTTTGCCGTCCCTCTTCACCTTCCCTGAAGTCTTGCTACCTTTTTAGGTTGGTACTAACTTTCTTGCTTCTTTCACAGCTTCATCTTTAGTTTTTTGGTGAAGCTTTTGCTTTTGCATGTTTTGAAAGTTTGAACCTTTTCGTGATTTTGCATCTGTTTGTCGCTGTAAATGCATTTTTCTTGGCTTTCTTTTGTGTGTTCCTCTGGCATTTCCGTCAAGGCTTTATATGGTTTTTGTTTGTTACTTCTGATTTTTTACTATCTGATAGAAACTCTGCATCCGTTCCTTGCTTTGCTTGATTGCTTTTTGTCTGATTTCTCAAAAGTTCGTACCTTTGATGATTTCTATTTGACGTGTTTTGATGTTTTGGGAATGCTTTTTTCTTGGTTGACTGTGATGACTTATGCTTCTGGAAATGCTTGCTTGTTTGAAGTCTTTTTCTTGTTTGTAAGATGCTGGGGTGAGAGCTGTAGATTTTCCTGGAAACCTTGCTTTGTTACTGCCTCCAAAGGATGCCCCAAGATTTTGGTTTGAGTCTTGGGGTTTTCCTTTTCTGTGTGATCACCTGCATCATATTGAGTTATTTTCTCCCTTGTTCGAGATGTTTTTAGTAATCCCCTCTTCTTTTCTTACTTGTAGGATTAGTTGGCCTCATGTCTTCTCGCAATAACATTGTAGAGATGTCTTCCAGAGTTCCCGAGGGGATGTCCGATTGGCTGCACTCCCTTGTTTTGTTGTGTGTTTCTATTGTGGATGCTGAATTTTGCACAAAGCTGAGGAAGCGCCATAAGATTTGTGCTAACAGTGTCTGCGAGGGTGATTATGAGCTTGTTGCTCCTGATTCCGATGAGAGAGTTTGTTTTCCGACTTCCGTCGAGGGGGAGCGTCCCTCTTTCTATGCTTATGAATACTTCTTCAGCCAATTGAACGTTACTTTCCCTTTTACTGCTTTTGAAACTGACTTGTTGTGGTCCTGCAATATTGCTCCGTCCTAGCTTCATCCAAACTCTTGGGGTTTTATCAAAATATTTCAACTTCTTTGTCAGGAGTTGGACATGACACCTTCTGAAACTCTTTTCCTTTATCTTTTTGTCTCGGCCAAACCTGGAGGTTCCTCCAAAAAGAAAGCTTCCTGGGTCTCTTTCAGGTCGGCCCAGGGGCATAAAGTTTTTACCATGTATGATGAGTCGTTTAAAGATTTTAAAAACTATTTCTTCCGAGTTCGTGCCGTTGAGGGGGTTCGTCCCTTTTTTCTTGATGAAAATGATGAGCCTGCTTTTCCTCTGGAGTGGCAAAAGAATGTAAGAGTGCCACGTTACACATGGGAAATGCTTAGTGAGGTTGAGCGGGCCTTTGTAGTTGTTCTTGAAGATTTGTGGGGGAAGCCACCCCACCTGGACACGAAGATATTTTTGAGTGATCCATCTTTGGTTCGGGCTGCTTTGGGTACTGCCTGATTTGTTTTCATACTTGCTCCCGAGCTTTGTTTCTCCTGTGTTGTAACTTGTCTTTGTTTTTTGTGTTTTTCAAAGATGTCGAAGAATAATGATTCTATGAGAGCCTATAAGAAGGCGAAGAAGGCGACCGCTGCTTTAAACATCTCGGCCAAGGCGGCCGGAGAGGGGTCTTCTCAGCCTCTAGTTAAACCTCCTATACCGAGTTCTCCCGGGCCGAGGAGAGCGATTCCTACTCCTCGGGTCCGTCTGGTCGATCCTCCACAATCTTCCGTTGCAGCTTCCAGTGCCCCTCCTAGTAAAAAGCAAAGAACAATTGAGCCTTTCAACCTTGATGCTCCTGACTTTGATGCGGTTGAGTTTGTAGATCAACAAATCGACCCTTATGGTGTTCTTCCTATGGACGATGTGTCGATTCTTCATCATTTTGATTATATCAGCCGGAGTGGTATCAAGTTGGCACATATGGGGGCGGCCCTATATCGAACTGCTCAAAGCCTTCCTTTCTATGCCACTAAAGCTTTTATGGAGGAGGCCAAACAGGAGTTTGATCGGATGAAGGACTTGAAGGGGGAGCTTGAAGTAAGGGTGGCCAGGTTGGAGAAAGACTTGGAAAATGAAAAGGCTATTTCTACTTCCTTGGCTGGTTCTCTGAAACTGGCCGAGGACACGGCTATGCAGCATAAGGATAGTTACTTGACATCTTACCGAGAGGTGTTGCGTCTAAGAGAAGAGTTGGAGAATGCCCGGGGGAATTATTCCGAACTCCAAGGTCATCTTGTTGGCAGTGTAACTGCTGCCTATGAGAACCTGAAAGAACAAGTTTGGGTTATTGCTCCCGAGGCCGACCTAACCCTCTTTAGTTTGGAGAACGTTGTCAGGGATGGCAAGATTGTCCCTGATGACGAGGATGAGGATGATGTCGATCCTCCCCCTGTAACCTCTACCAAGGTGTCGACTTCTGCTGCCCCTGCCGAGGTTGGTCCTCCCGCTTCTGATCCCGACTGCCAGATCTTGAACCGGGATGACGGTACTGTAGATGGCATTCCTCTCCAGACTCGGCCTCCGTCTCCTCGGCCTGATGCTGCTAAAAAATCTTCTGACCCTTAGCTTTATCTTTATTCTGGATATGTAGTTGGCTCGGCTTGTGGGCTTTTTTAAACTCTTTATGTTTTGTTAGTTTGCTGACACTTTCCCGTTGCTTGCCTAGCAACTTTTGTTTTTTATGAAAAACAAATGGTAGCATGCTTTAGCTTTTTTGAGATAGGTTTTGGTGGCCTCTGAGGCTGTTATAACCTTGTGGATGATATTGCGCTTTTTGTGCTTGACTTTCGTATCTCTTTTTCTGCGAATATTGGAACCTTGCGGCTTAACCTTTTTTGGATTGCTTTGTACTTTGTATCTTGAATCCTTTGAGGTTGTGACTAGGTAGGTCTAACTTGCTTTTTGGTTCGTTCTCGCTCCGGCTTGCATTTTTGACGATTTGTAGCCGATTTCTTCAAGTTAGTCCTCCGAGTTGTTTTCGCAGTCCTTTTTTAAGTTATTTTTGTAATCCTCTTTCTTGGATCTTTGTCCGATCTCTTTCAGGGATTACTTTTATAACTTTTTAGTTGTAGGAGTCCGACTTTGTTATATCGGTCTCCTTTAAGTTATTTGTAGTCCTCTTTCTTGGATCTTTGTCAGATCTCTTTCAGGGACTGCTTTGATAACTTTTAAGTAGTAGGAGTCCAACTTGGTTATATCGGTCTCCTTTAAGTTATTCGTAGCCCTCTTTCTTGGATCTTTGTCAGATCTCTTTCAGGGATTACTTTGATAACTTTTAAGTGGTAGGAGTCCGACTTGGTTATATCGGTCTCCTTTAAGTTATTTGTAGTCCTCTTTCTTGGATCTTTGTCAGATCTCTTTCAGGGACTACTTTGATAACTTTTAAGTGGTAGGAGTCTGACTTGGTTATATCGGTCTCCTTTAAGTTATTCGTAGTCCTCTTTCTTGGATCTTTGTCAGATCTCTTTCAGGGACTACTTTGATAACTTTCCATTTTGGGCCGACTTTGTCACGTCGAGCCCTTCTAAGTTAAAGTAATCCTCTTTAATAGGGTTGGCCAGACCTCTTTCCAGGGTTTACTTATAACTTGGGTTGACTTGGTCCGACTTCTCGACGTCGGCCAGTCTTTAAGTTATTATTTTAACAATCCCGTCCTTTGGGTGAATCGCGTTTTCACCTTTATCGGACGGTTGTCTTTATCGTGATCGTGCAGTGAAATTGTTTTTCACTTTCTGCCGATCTGTTGCTTTATAATCGGACAATGAATGCTTCAGATTAATGCGTCTTGAAATCTTTGTAGAATATCTAAAATATATTTTATTTAAAGGAAAAGTGCGAATATATACATATGGGGTTGTCTGAGTCTCAACTTGGTGCCTCATTAAAAAACCTTTTCAGGAAAAAGAGTGCGTCCAATGATGAGATCTTTTATCTTTTCTAACTGTAGTACCTTCTGAGGTTGCAGGCGTGCCATGACCTGGGAAGCTCTCGTCCATCGAGTTCAGACAGTCTGTAGTAGCCCTTTCTAAGTACTTCTACAATTCGATAGGGTCCTTTCCAGTTTGCTGCCAGCTTTCCCTCTCCTGGTCGAGTTGTTCCGATGTCATTTCGGATTAGGATGAGATCATTTTCTGTGAATTTTCTCGGCACTACCCTTTGATTATATCTGGAAGCCATTCGGCGTTTTAGAGCTTCTTCCCTTATCCGAGCTCTTTCTTGGATTTCGGGTAATAAGTCGAGCTCTTCCCTCTGAAGTTGGAAGTTTGCTTCCCCATTGTAGTGAACTACTCTGAGCGACCCTTCCTCAATCTCTATTGGAATCATCGCCTCTGTTTCGTATGCTAATCGGAAGGGGGATTCCTTCGTGGTGGAATGTGGCATTGTTCGATATGCCCACAGGACCTGTGGGAGCTCTTCTGCCCAGGCTCCCTTTGCATCTTGTAATCTCCATTTTAATCCAGCCAATATGACTTTGTTAGCAGCTTCGGCCTGCCCGTTGGCTTGTGGATGTTCGACGAAGGTGTACTGGTGCTTTATATTCAAGTCGGCTACTAGTTTTCTGAAGCCTGCATCTGTGAATTGGATACCATTGTCTGTGGTTATTGAATATGGAACCCCGAACCTTGTGACAATATTTCGATATAAGAATTTCCGGCTTCTTTGAGCAGTGGCATTGGCTAGGGGCTCTGCCTCGATCCACTTTATAAAGTAATCTACTCCCACTATGAGAAATTTAACTTGTCCTGATCCCTGTGGGAAGGGGCCGAGAAGATCGAGTCCCCATTTTGCAAATGGCCAAGGCGAAGTCACACTGATGAGCTCCTCTGGCGGGGTGATGTGAAAGTTGGCATGTTTTTGACATGGTGGACATGTCTTTACAAATTCTGTGGCTTCTTTCTGTAGAGTTGGCCAATAAAATCCCGCCCAGAGTACTTTTTTGGCGAGAGCTCGTGCTCCGAGATGATTGCCACAAATGTCGCCGTGTATTTCTTCTAGCACTTCCCTTGTGTTGGAGGTCGGCACGCATTTTAGTAAAGGTATTGAGATACCTCTTTTGTACAGAGTGTTGTTTATGATGGTATAGTACTGTGCCTCCCTTTTTAACTTCTTTGCCTCCTTTTCTTCTGCGGGGAGTGTTCCTTCTTTGAGGTAGTTGATTATGGGGTCATCCATCCTTGGTCCTGACTTGTTATGGCCAGGATTTTTTCCTCTTCCGAGATTGATGGGTTTTGCAACATTTCCTGAATGAGGCTTCTATTGTTGCCCCCTGGTTTGGTGCTGGCTAGTTTTGAGAGTGCATCAGCTCGGGCATTTTATCGGATCCCTGTAGTGCTTTACTAATGAAGTATACGGGTTGTTGCCCATTTTCGTCTTCTCTGACTAGTGCTGAGGCTATCGCCCTGCTTCCTACTGCGAGATATAATATGAGTGGTTCTCCTTCTCGTGGTCGAGATAGGATAGGTGGCCGTCCTAAGAACTCCTTGAAATCTTGGAAAGCTTGCTCACATTCTGTCGTCCATTCGAACTGTTTTCCCTTTCTTAAAGTAGCATAGAAGGGGAGAGATCTTATCGCAGCACCTGCTAAGAATCGGGATAGGGCGGCCAGTCTCCCGTTGAGTTGTTGTACTTCTTTGACACAGGTTGGGCTCTTCATGTTGAGTATAGCTTGACATTTGTCTGGATTTGCTTCAATTCCCCTTTGTATGAGCATGAAGCCCAAGAATTTGCCTGCTTCAACTGCGAAGGTGCATTTTGCGGGGTTGAGTCACATGTTATGCTTCCTTATAGTGTCAAACACTTGAGCCAGGTCAGACAATAATGTATCTTTGCTTTGTGTTTTTATCAACATGTCGTCCACATAGACTTCCATGATTTTTCCGATGTGATCTGAGAAGACTTTATTCATTAGCCTTTGATAAGTAGCTCCCGCGTTCTTGAGACCGTAAGGCATCACGATGTAGCAGTAGTTCGCCTTTGGTGTTAAGAACGAGGTCTTTTCTTGATCTGGTGGATACATGGGGATTTAGTTGTATCCCGAATAGGCGTCCATAAATGAGAGGTATCTATATCCGGAGGAAGCATCTACCAGAGCGTCAATACTTGGGAGTGGGTATGGATCTTTTGGGCAGGCTTTGTTGAGATCGGTGTAATCGGTACACATGCGCCACTTCTCGTTTGATTTTTTCACCAAGACGACGTTGGCTAGCCATAGTGGGTACTTGACTTCTCTTATGAATCCTGCCTCCAGTAACGTTTGTACTTGTTCTTCCACAGCTTGGGATCGTTCTGGTCCGAGTTTTATTCGCTTCTGCTGCACCGGCCGAGATCCTGGATAGACCGCCAACTTGTGGCACATTAGCTTAGGGTCTATGCCTGGCATGTTTGCGGCTTTCCATGCGAAGAGGTCGACATTATCTCGTAAGAATTGTATCAGTATTTCTTTTGAGTCTCCTCTTAGGACCGTGCCGATATTAGTCGTTTTGTCTGAAGTGTCTCCAATCTGAACCTTCTCTACCTCACCTTCCGGGTGCGGACGGAGTTCTTCTCGACGCTGAGCTCTGCCAAGCTCAACGGTATGAAACTCTTCTCCTCTACCTTTGAGGTTTAAGCTCTCGTTATAACAGCGACGTGCCATCTTTTGATCTATTTTTATCGTGGCTATCCTCTCTGTAGTTAGGAATTTCATGCATAGATGCAGAGTTGAGACTATTGCACCGAGTTGATTGAGTGTTGTCCGACCTATGAGAGCATTGTAGGCCGAACTTACGTCGACCACAATGTAGTCTATTTTGAGGGTCCTAGATTGGTTCCCTTTTCCAAAAGTAGTGTGTAGCGATACGTATCCCAGCGGTTGTATCAGAGTGTCTCCTAGTCCAAACAGATTGTTCGGATATGCTCTAAGTTCCTTTTCGTCTAAGCCGAGCTTGTCGAAGGCTGTTTTGAATAAGATGTCGGCAGAACTCCCTTGGTCTACTAGTGTGCGGTGTAGATTGGCATTTGCCAGTATAATAGTGATGACCATGGGATCGTCGTGTCCCGAGATGATGCCGGATGCGTCCTCTTTAGTAAATGTTATCATCGGGATGTCGGGTGCTTCCTCCTTTCCCTCAACATGATATACTTCTTTGAGATATCTCTTTCGGGATGATTTGGAGATCCCACCCCCTGCGAATCCGCCATGTATCATGTGGACGTGTCTTTCTGGTGTTCGAGCTGATCGTTTAGCTCGTCCATCATCTTCGTCTCTCCGTCTTTTTCTTTGGTCATCATCTCGGGTGGCCAGAAATCGATCTAATTTTCCTTCTCTTACCAATTTTTCTATGATATTTTTCAAGTCGAAGCACTCATTGGTAGAGTGCCCTCGAATTCGATGGTATTCACAATATTCCTTCCAGTTTCCTCCTCCCCTTTTGCCTTTGAGTGGCCGCGCTGGGGGGATTTTTTCTGTATGGCAGACTTCTTTGTACACGTCGACCAGGGATGCTTTGAGAGGAGTGTAGTTGTGGTATTTTTTGATTTTCTCACCCTGTCGATCTTCTTTCCTTTTGAAGTCCTTGTCTTTGTCTCGGTAGGAGGTTTCGAATTTTGAGGTTTCTCCTAGCCGAGCGTTTTCTTCCATGATGTATTTTTCTGCTCGCTCCTGTACTTCGTCTAAGGAGGTGGGATACTTTTTTGATATAGATTGGCTGAAAGGTCCCTCTCGTAAGCCATTAATAAGCCCCATGATGGCAGCCTCTGTTGGTAAACTTTGTATGTCCATGCATGTTTTGTTGAATCTTTCCATGTAGTTGCGGAGGCTCTCCCGATCTCCTTGCTTGATCCCTAGTAAGCTGGGTGCGTGCTTGGCCTTATCTTTCTGGATGGAGAATCTGGCCAGGTCGTCGAAGTTTGAGATGGACTTCGGAGGTAAGTTGTCGAACCATCTGATCGCCGTTTTCGAAAGAGTTGTCGGAAAAGCTTTGCAGCGAACGACATCTGAGGCGTCGGTAAGGTACATTCTGCTTCTAAAATTGCTGAGATGATGGTTGGGATCTGTAGTGCCTTCATACAAAACCATATCCGGGAGCTGAGCTTGAAATACTTTGGGATTTTAGTCTTCATGATTTCCTTGGTGAATGGATCCTGTTCTTTGCGTGAATTTTCCTCAGGAGTGGTCCGAGGAGCTTTTGATTTGAGGTCGGCCTCTAACTGCTGTAGTTTTTCTTCTAGTTCTCGACGTCGCCGTACCTCTCTTTGTAGATCCTTTCCGATCTCTCGTTGTTGCTGGGTTTCTCTCTCAAGTTGCTTTAAGCGATCTTGAAGTGCTTCCATGGCTCCCGGATTTGATGAGTTTTTGTTCCCGTTGGGTTCCGGAGTATCCTTTAGTGTAGTGTCCGCGTTCTTGTGCGGTGTTCTGTTCTACAGATCCGAATCGTGGTCGTTGTCATGGCCGTCTGCCATGGTTTTGGGATGACTTTCAGGTTCCCCGGCAACGACGCCAATGTTCCGGGGGTTACCTGAAACTGAAGGTCAATCTCGGATGAGATCTTCGGTACTGGTCGGAGATGATGTGTCCGGCTGGCTGGTGGCGGCCGGAGCTGTTGTGTCCGACTTGTTGGAATTGCTGCACTGCTGATCCTTGGCTACCGGAGGGTGGGGGGTACTTGCAAGAGACTCCGATGCTTAAGTTAGCACGGGTATTAAGCAGGTTTTATGTAGAATCAGAGTATGAGTTATACCTGGGTGCTCCAGTGTATTTATAGTAGTGTGGGCTGACCTTTCGGATAAGGTAAGTTAGTTATCTTATCTTATCTTATCCTGTTTTGGATGAAGTCAGCTTATCTTCAAGGGAACCGCCTTTATCTCTATAGGCTGGGATTGCCTTTGGATTTGGGTCGTGTTCCTCTATTTGGGCCCTTTATTGGGATTTCCTGTCGATATGGCCGAGTTCTTTGTAACGAAGTCGGTCCGCTTGACCTTAACAGGTCGGTCGCTGCATCGTTTGATCATCCCAGGTCTGATAGCTCGACCCAGGGTATGAACAGCGCCAATTGCAACTTCTGCATCCTTTGGTGCTCCATTCCTTTACTGAGCTACTTCTTCTTCAACCTTGTCTTGTACTTTCTCTTCCGCTTTAGCATCTTCCACTTCAACCAAGTCCTCAACTAGGGCGTGTTTTTATGGGCTTGGCTCCTCTTGGTTCCTCTCTTGCAGTGTGGTTCCAAATCTCAAGGTGATGGCATTGATGCCACCCTTGGGATTAGGTAAGGGTTGAGAAGGAATTCCGCTCGAGCTTAAAGGTTGGTTGGTAGAAGTAGGTAATGAATCTATCCGGGAGACGAGAGCTTGTAAAGTGGCATTCTAACAATTTAGAGTAGAGTTCAGTGTAGTCTGCATGTCTTGTTGTCCTTGTGCAAGAGAACGAAGCATCTCGTCATTTGATGAGGAAGGAGGATAAGTGATTTGAGGGACCTGTTGTTAGTTGTGTTGGGGTCCTTGTGACTGCCTTAGGTGAGGAGCTCTATAAGGTTGGTTCTGATTCTGCTGTCTATTCTTGTTATTCCACCTCTGATTTTCATTGTTGTCTCTGCCTCCTCTGTTGTAGTTGTCCCTGCAGCTATGATTGAAATTATCTCTCTAGCCATGGTTGGAGTTATCCTGCCATCCTTGGTTATAGTTTCCACCTTGGTTGTAGTTGCCGCCTTGTTGATTGTATCCTTGATTTGGGCGGTCATAGAAGTTATGAGTAGCTACCACAGTGTTGTCTTCTTGTTGGAGCTGCAGGCACTCATCAGTGTTGTGACTATAATCAGCACAAATTTTGCATAGTCTTTGGGGGACCAGCTGTTGGCTTTGTTGTGGTGAGGGAGGCTGTTGTTGTTGTTGATTCAACTACATCTGCTTTAGTAGGTTAGTCATTTCACATATAGCTTGTGTGACGACAGTGGTCTCACTGCTAGAGGAAACCTCTGCAACAGCCTTTGAGTGGCTGTTCCTGTGCCTGTAATTCCTAGTGGACTCAGCTAAGTTGCTGATCAGTTGCCATGCTTCATCTGCAGTCTTGTACTTTTTCAGAGAACCATTACTAGCACCATCCAGTGTAGTTTTATCCCAAGGCTTCATGCCTTGAGTGAAGTAGCTGATCAACACTAGCCTGTCAATCATGTGATGGGGGCATGCGTCCAGAAGGTTCTTAAAGCGCTCCCAGTACTCATAGAGAGCCTCTAATTCACGTTGAACAATGCAGGAGATCTCTTTCCTCAATCTATCTGTAACTTCAGCTAGAAAGTACTTTTCTAATAATTCTCTCCTGAGCGTATCCCAGTTGGTAACAGTTGCTTTAGGTTGGGAGTAGTACCACTCCCTTGCCTTTCCCTCAAGAGAAAACGGGAAGGCGGTTAACAGAATAGAAGTTTCATTTGCACCATGACGCCTAACAGTAGAACAGGCTGTCTGGAAATCCCTGAGGTGCTTGATAGGCTCCTGAGTAGGTAAGCCATGAAACTTGGGTATCAAGTTGATTAGTGCAGTCTTCAGTTCAAAATCTTCAGCCAGATTTGGATGATGCACTTGATACGGCTGCAGTGTAAAATCTGGGGCTCCAGCTTCTTGAAGAGTAATCCTCCTAGGTGCTGCCATTTTATCTGCACGTGAATCAACTGAATCAATAATAAAGGAGCTTATTTCACTCTCAGATGGCGGTTCAGATTTGCCCTCAGATGAGACTGGTGAATCGATAACAATCACTTCACTACCCTCAGAGGCTAACTGACGCCGAGCTCGCCTAATACGTGAAATAGTTCATTCAATTTCAGGATCAAATGCGGCTAAGCTCGGATGAGGCAGTGAACGTGTCATTCAATGAAAGAAACATACAGCTCATGGTAATAAAATAAAATAAAATATGCAAATAAAAATAAAAATATGTACACTAATCAATAATTTAGCATGCTATTGCAACTCCCCGGCAACGGCGCCAAAAATTGACGTATAGGTGGAAGTCAGCTAATTAAGAAATCAAATTACAAATTACGTTGCGAGTATAGCTCTTAACCAGCAAAAATCTGCCTCATCAATTTAGAAAGGTTGTCACAAAAATTAGAATAAAAATACTGGGAGTAGGAGTCCCAAGTCGTCTCCTAACGAGTTGCCAAAAAGGGTGCTAATTTATTAATCAGGAGTTTTCCAAGAGATTTTGAGTTTGGGCAATGAGCACAAGCATATAATTGTAAATTAAGGCAATGAAAATTAAAAGAGATTTATAAATTTAAATTAAAAAGCCTTGACTGGGGGAATGATTGATTGGAAGTTCTATCCTTGTTGGAATCCTCTCAAGTGTAGTATAAAGAGGTTGTTATTTTCACTTAGTTAACCCTTACTAAATAAAGGAAAGTCAAGTGATTGAGCTAACTCTTATTCGCAAATCCTAGTCCACTCCCTTGAGAAGGTATAGCATTAGTAAATACAGAATTAGCCAACAACTTACAATTTAACTAATTACTTTTGCATTCCAACTCTAGTGTCTCCTCTTAATCAACCCCCATGTCAAGTATGGAATCTACTCCATTGACATGAATATAACGCTCATAAAAATATAAGAAGAAGACATGATGAATTAAATAAAATAAAGATTGAAAATTAATTAAAAGTAAAAGTAATTCTCTACATTAACAATCCATGAAAATAATCCAATTGTAACTCTAAACAAGAATTAAGAATATGGAATAAATAAATAGGAAGTAAGAAAACAAACTAGAATAGTATCTTCAACGGAGGTGATGACTCTTCAATATCCAAAGCAAAAACATAAGTCTAATAAACTATGAATGTAAAGAAAACCTAGATGAGGAGTAATTTCTATCTAGATTCAAATCTAAAAACTAAAAACTATCCTAATGAGAATGTGTGTTGAGTCTCGGTGTAACGACCCAACTTCCAAAACGTCATGATCGTACCGAAAGTAAGGCGTTACCAACTTGCTTTCCTTTATTAACTATTTACTATTGAGCCTCTAGTTCGATATCGCAATCCAGTTTTAGTAAAAATACCAGAAAATTTTGTTTTTATTTATCAAATCATATAGCAAACATCACCAAGTAATAATAATCATATAATCATTAGTAAATATTATACAAACAAATTCAAGTGTAACTTAGATACAACTCCTATCCCTCTTTATAAAATAAAATCTTAAGCAACAAAGGCGAGGCAATTCTATGAAAGCAACTCAATTAAAAAACTTAACTCAAAAATAAGGTCTAACAATCGCCCGCAGCTTCAAACTGAGTCTTAGAACCTGTATCACTGAAAGGGTGGAGGATTTTGGGGTGAGAACAAACCACACGTTCTCAGTAGGGAATGGGAATGCTGTAAAAGTAACGATTAACATGCAAATAATTAACATACTCAAGGAAACTATATTTTTATCAAACCCTTATGAAAATACTATTCTTGGTTTTACTTTAACTAATTACTTACCTTGTTCAAAGAAAATCTCTAAGCTCAAAACAAATTCCAAAATATAAAACTGGTCACATTAAGCATTTCTCAACCACCCAATTAATTTTCAATCACAACATCAATTCTTACTCATCATCATACATTCACCAACTAATAGCACTCACAAGAGATTCAATTCAACACACAAACAAGTCACAGCAAGGCAAACAACACAATCACAGGGAAGTACAACGAGCAAACCCAATCAAATGCAAATGCACAAACAAGGATGATGCATGTCTAGCCCTAGTGCAGGTAATTAGCTCATTTGTCGGTTACATACCCGCTCCCGACGTTAGCCGGAGTCCTTTGACTAGGTAAGGCTTCCCTGTTGGCAACACCCATCGCAAGAGTCCTTTGACTTGCGGGGCAAACCATTGCAAGAGTCCTTTGACTTGCATGGCGGCACTAACAACCCACTACAAGAGTTCTTTGACTTGCAGAGCGGAGCTAGTCTGCCCAACACACTCACTGTAGGAGTCCTTTGACTTACAGGAGCACACTCACATACACTCACTGTAAGAGTCCTTTGACTTACAGGAGCATATGCTAGTTATGTATTTTCTCGATACCTCTGTAAGAGTCCTCTAACTTACAGAATAGCATTATAGCTAAGTATCCCAGGGAAGCGCTCTTAGTGGTCATACCACCATCTATCTGGCTGCCTTCACGCAGCAGATCATTACATAATCATTCTCATTATCATCATTCATTATCATTCTCATTATTCATCATCATATTCACATTCTTATGCAATATCTTTTTCTTTCTCTGTTCAATCATACTATACAAACTTTACATCTTTCACTTTTGTAATATCTTGGCTCAAGCCATTTCTCTTTACCATTCGTTCATAAAAATCTCAATCATCAATTCAGTTCATAATCTCTGCTATGGCAATCTTGAGTCAAGCCAACTTTAAAACTATCTTTCATTTTTAGTTCTCTATCAAAGACTCAAGAAAATCATTTATTTTT
>NC_029793.2:85588625-85600817 GCF_000816755.2 Arachis ipaensis
CTTCAATATCCAAAGCAAAAACATAAGTCTAATAAACTATGAATGTAAAGAAAACCTAGATGAGGAGTAATTTCTATCTAGATTCAAATCTAAAAACTAAAAACTATCCTAATGAGAATGTGTGTTGAGTCTCGGTGTAACGACCCAACTTCCAAAACGTCATGATCGTACCGAAAGTAAGGCGTTACCAACTTGCTTTCCTTTATTAACTATTTACTATTGAGCCTCTAGTTCGATATCGCAATCCAGTTTTAGTAAAAATACCAGAAAATTTTGTTTTTATTTATCAAATCATATAGCAAACATCACCAAGTAATAATAATCATATAATCATTAGTAAATATTATACAAACAAATTCAAGTGTAACTTAGATACAACTCCTATCCCTCTTTATAAAATAAAATCTTAAGCAACAAAGGCGAGGCAATTCTATGAAAGCAACTCAATTAAAAAACTTAACTCAAAAATAAGGTCTAACAATCGCCCGCAGCTTCAAACTGAGTCTTAGAACCTGTATCACTGAAAGGGTGGAGGATTTTGGGGTGAGAACAAACCACACGTTCTCAGTAGGGAATGGGAATGCTGTAAAAGTAACGATTAACATGCAAATAATTAACATACTCAAGGAAACTATATTTTTATCAAACCCTTATGAAAATACTATTCTTGGTTTTACTTTAACTAATTACTTACCTTGTTCAAAGAAAATCTCTAAGCTCAAAACAAATTCCAAAATATAAAACTGGTCACATTAAGCATTTCTCAACCACCCAATTAATTTTCAATCACAACATCAATTCTTACTCATCATCATACATTCACCAACTAATAGCACTCACAAGAGATTCAATTCAACACACAAACAAGTCACAGCAAGGCAAACAACACAATCACAGGGAAGTACAACGAGCAAACCCAATCAAATGCAAATGCACAAACAAGGATGATGCATGTCTAGCCCTAGTGCAGGTAATTAGCTCATTTGTCGGTTACATACCCGCTCCCGACGTTAGCCGGAGTCCTTTGACTAGGTAAGGCTTCCCTGTTGGCAACACCCATCGCAAGAGTCCTTTGACTTGCGGGGCAAACCATTGCAAGAGTCCTTTGACTTGCATGGCGGCACTAACAACCCACTACAAGAGTTCTTTGACTTGCAGAGCGGAGCTAGTCTGCCCAACACACTCACTGTAGGAGTCCTTTGACTTACAGGAGCACACTCACATACACTCACTGTAAGAGTCCTTTGACTTACAGGAGCATATGCTAGTTATGTATTTTCTCGATACCTCTGTAAGAGTCCTCTAACTTACAGAATAGCATTATAGCTAAGTATCCCAGGGAAGCGCTCTTAGTGGTCGTACCACCATCTATCTGGCTGCCTTCACGCAGCAGATCATTACATAATCATTCTCATTATCATCATTCATTATCATTCTCATTATTCATCATCATATTCACATTCTTATGCAATATCTTTTTCTTTCTCTGTTCAATCATACTATACAAACTTTACATCTTTCACTTTTGTAATATCTTGGCTCAAGCCATTTCTCTTTACCATTCGTTCATAAAAATCTCAATCATCAATTCAGTTCATAATCTCTGCTATGGCAATCTTGAGTCAAGCCAACTTTAAAACTATCTTTCATTTTTAGTTCTCTATCAAAGACTCAAGAAAATCATTTATTTTTAAATTCATTAAACACTTTTCAAAACATAACCTTTCATTAGAAGTAATCAAATAAAACTCTTTTTCAAGTTTACTAACTTCCCAAAGACTCAAAAACCATCTCTCTTTATCATTCATATTCAAATATTATATAATCATTAAACTTCAAAAAATAATCCTTTATTTCGAACCCCAGGCATAACTCTCTTCATATTGAATAAATCTCAAAACATAACTTCTTTTATAAATAATTCAAACTTGAACATAAACCTTTTCTTGGTAATTCAAATTCAAAATAGTATAATTCTTTTCTTAACTAAATAAAACTCCAATAATATAATTTTCCAAGTTCAAATCTTCTAAAATTACTTTTCAAGTAAAACCTCAGATTTTTATGAAATTTCGGCAGCACCTCCCCTAAAACTCGGACTTAGCCACCCTTACGGGTTCTTTCTTTCTCAACAATTCAACAATCCCTTCTCAATAATTATCAAATACAAGACTCTCAAGCAACCAGAAAATCCACAATTCGCAATTCTCACATAACCCAACAATCCAATTTTCATTTCATCAATTCATAATTAAATTCATAAGTCATAGAATCCTTTCAAATTAAACTCAGTCAATTCTCCATCCGTTTATCAGCAACTATCATAACAGATTCTCAATAATTATCTCATCATAATTTAGTTTAAAAAACTAACATCCTTTCATCAATTAAAATCAGAATTTTCATAAACCATTCTTTAAAAGTAAATCAGTCCAGCTTCAAAGATTCATAACTAATATTCCAAACACCAACTTTTCATATTCCTAGTTATTTTTAAAGTTCTTTAGTTATTAGCAAAGTTACCATTTTATTCTAAAGATCACACTTTAGGAAAATATTTCAGTAATCGACCTTCAATCCTTTAACCGTTCTCAAAATCAACTCTAGTTAACCTTAAATCAACAATAACCACCAACTTGACATAATCGAATAAAATCCGAATTTCCAAGAGATCTGTTCGTCAAATAAACTTTAACTCGTTCTACAATTTTTTTATTTTCAATCTTGGTTCATTCAAACTCAATTCAATACTCCACACAAAATTATCTAATCAAATTATCATATCCAGTACATAACATTTTCCAAATCAGCTTGCAACAACGTCCATCATCTTCAAATAAATCTTAAATCAACAACCAAATCAAGAAATCAATGTAACCCGAAATTTAGGTAACAAGCATAGCCTCAAACCAAAATCAACCTCATCAATTAATCACTTACAACAATAAAACCAGCCACAATCACAGCCAAGTCAGAATCAATAAATCATGACACAGAAAATTAGTCCAACCATACAAAATTATTTATATACTCTTAAAATTTACTATATTATTTCAGAAAATCAGGTTCTCAAGACAGTTTAATCCCTTAAGTTCCAATCCTTCAATAACCACCAAAACCAATCCCAACTAGTCGCAAGTAAACTTCACAGCCGTTCCCATACATCAAATATCCAATTCAACATCAAACAAGACAATAATTCACTCAAAATCAGAATCTCAACCAATTCATCGCAGAATCAATAATTCAGTCACATTTCACAACTGCATTCAATTCTAATCATAATTCAAAATAATCGCTTCAACTAACTATTCTCAAACATATTTCAAACAATTCACATCAATTAATCAATTCTTAACCATTGTTAACCATTTGCACTTATCCAAATAACTTTGTAGGCATTCTAAATTAAAAACGTTAAATCTCCTACCTCAAAGTGTCGAAATCCATAGAAATTGGGAATGCTGCACTTATCAACAACAACTCTAATAGCAACCATATCATCTCAAAGTAGTAGCAGCAACAGTTTGGCATCTCCGATCACCAGCAGCAGCATTATTTCCGATCACTCTTCGCTCTCGCAGTAGTAACCACGGTGGCAACAAAATAGAGTTCAAATTCAATGGAGTTGGAAATGGAAATGAGTTCAATAGAATTGGAACTACAAATAGCTTACAATAAAATAACGGAGCAGCAACAACAGGGTTTCCGGGCAGCTCCAGTGGCGGTAATGGCTGAGCCAACATAAACAGTAGCAGAAACAGAGACTGAGCAAAGGACAATGGTTCCAACCTTCGTGAACTCTCTCTCTCACTGCAAATGGGCTTTCTAACAACAGCGGCTTCTGATCACAGCACAACAACCTGGCACGGTGAAGATCCTTTCTTTCTCTACTTTGCATGTATTATGCAATGTTGGTGACAGTAGCACCCAGCGAACCCTCCTCCTCCAGCGGCGGCTCCTTCGATGGCCCCAAGGTACGACGGCGATGGAAGGCACGGCGGCACAACTTCACGCAGTGGGTCGCACTCCTCCTTGCGTCACTGACTCGCGTCCTCCTTCCTGAACGTCGAGCGTTCTCTCTCTCCGCTGGTCCTCGACGGCGACGGCTCCAAGGGAGATGACGAGCAAGGACGACGGTGGCTCCTCATGGTGGTCGCTCTCCTTTCGGCGACGTCAGTGGCGGAATGGACTTGAGGGAAGACAAAACGGCGACTGGGCGGGGACGAACAGCGTGGCTTCGACGATGACACTCCTCGCGGCTCCACAAACGGTGACAAGGACGGTGGCGGTGGCGACGGCGCCTCCCTCCTCTCTGAATCTATCGTCTCTCTCTCTGTGGGTGTGGGTTTTTTGTGTATTGGTACGTGAAGGAGAAAGGGGGTGAAGGCTGTGTGTTTCAGAGGCTGAGGAAAGGGAAACAGTAGGGTTAGGGTTTCTGGGATTTGGGAATTAGTGTTTCTGATTCAATTTGGGAATTTGGGGTTAGAAATTAGGATTTTATAAAAGAATAAGGATAGGTAAATAATTTCTAGGAGTTCAAATTAATAACATAATTCATTCAAAATAGAATTTATTTAAATTAAATTATACAATTCTTCTTATTTTTCAATTATCAAAATTATAATTTCAATTGTACCAAATATCTAATAAAGATTATATAAAAATTCTAATTAATTTAAAATTCAATTATCATGAAACTCCATTTAATTACCTTTACTAAAATAATTTTTCTTAAAATAAAATTATCAACAAATAAAATAAATCACAAATAATTAATTATTTGATTTTCAAAAACTAGGGTTGTTACACTCTGCACGTATCCTGGCTCTAGTCTATGTTTCTGGGCCGAAAATTGGGTCAAAACTCGGCCCGAAATCACCCCCAGCATTTTCTGTTATTTTTGTAGATCGCGTAAGTCACGCATATGCGTCAGTCACGCGTGCACATCATTTGGCGAATTTTCTTGTCACGCGTACGCGTCAGGCACGTGCACGCGTCGTCTTGCAGAACTCCAATCCACGCGTACGCGTCTGGCACGTGCACGCGTCGCTGCAAATTTCTTCATATCGCGCGCACGCGTGAGCCATGCGTGCGCGTCGATGGTCGCTGGTTTTCTCCTTAGTTTCTTGTGTTCCTTCCATTTTTGCAAGCTTCCTCTCCATTCTCTAAGCCATTCCTATCGTATAAAACCTGAAACACTTAACACACGGATTACGGCATCGAATGGTATAAAAGAAAATTGAAATATACAAATTAAAGATCTCTAGGAAGCAAGTTTTCAACCATAGAACAAAACTAGGAAGGAATTGTAAAATCATGCAAATCATATGAATAAGTGGGTAAAGACTTGATGAAACCACTCAATTGAACACAAGATAAACCATAAAAAAGCGGTTTATCACATGGTCACTGGCATCACACATTAGTTCAAATGGTAATGTCCAGTCTGGTGCAGAAATGACTGGTGCTGTGACCAGCTTAGCTTTCAAAGTCTCAAACACCTACAGACACTCAGTGTCAAAGGTAAATGGCATGTCAGCAGCTAGCAGATTGCTCAGAGGTTTTGCAATTTTTGAAAAATTCTTAATAAACCTCCTATAGAATCCTGCATGCCCCAGAAAGCTTCTGATTGCTTTAACATTGGCAGGTGGAGGTAATTTTTCAATTACCTCTACCTTAGCTTGATCTACCTCTATTCCCTTTTTTGAAATTTTGTGTTCAAGGACAATTCCTTCAATCACCATAAAGTGACTTTTCTCCCAATTTAGAACCAGGTTAGTCTCTTGGCACCTTTTCAGAACAAGTGCTAGATGGTCAAGACAGGAGCTGAATGAGTCTCCAAATACTGAGAAGTCATCCATGAAGACTTCTAGAAATTTCTCTACCATATCAGAGAAGATAAAGAGCATGCACCTCTGAAAGGTTGTAGGTGCATTACACAGACCAAATGGCATCCTTCTGTAGGCAAATACTCCAGATGGACATGTGAATGTTGTTTTCTCTTAGTCCTGAGGATCTACTGCAATTTGGTTGTAACCTGAATAGCCATCCAAAAAGCAATAGTATTCATGGCCTGCTAGTCTCTCTAGCATCTGGTCTATGAATGGTAAAGGAAAATGATCCTTTCTGGTGGCTGTATTGAGCCTTCTGTAGTCAATACACATACACCACCTTGTAACTATTCTTGTAGGAACCAGTTCATTCTTTTCATTATGAACCACTGTCATGCCTTCCTTCTTGGGGACTGGTAGCACGAAATTGTTGATTCACAACACTTCTTCACAACTCCCCACGACTAACCAGCAAGTGCACTGGGTCGTCCAAGTAATACCTTACGTGAGTAAGGGTCGATCACACGGAGATTGTCAGCTTGAAGCAAGCTATGGTCATCTTGTAAATCTCAATCAGGCGGATTCAAATGGTTATGAGGTTTTGATAATTAAAATATAAATAAAATATAAAATAAGATAGAGATACTTATGTAATTCATTAGTGGGAATTTCAGATAAGCATCTAGAGATGCTTTGTTGCTTCTGAACTTCTGCTTTCCTACTGCCTTCTTCCAATCATGCGCTACCTCCTTCCATGGCAAGCTGTATAATCCTCTCGGATGAAAACAAATCCATGTGCGCTGTCACCGCACGGCTAATAATCTGTCGGTTCTCGCTAGCATCGGAATAGGACCATTGTCCTTTTGTACACTGTCACTGCACCCAACATTCGCAAGTTTGAAGCTCATCACAGTCATCCCTTCCCAGATCCTACTCGAAATACCACAGACAAGGTTTAGACTTTTCGGATTTCAGGAATGTTGCTAATGGTTCTAGCCTATACCACGAAGATACTAATCTCACGGACTCGGTCCGTGTATTAGATATCCAAGAGAATATACTCTGGCTGTCGTCCAATGACTACGTTGAATATCATGTAGACCGCTTGTGGTTGTCAGGCACACGGATCTTGGCTAAGCGAGTAACGAAGATTGGGTGATTGTCATGGGTCACCCCTTCATTCTGACTTAACTGAATTAAGAATAAGAGTATATCTTAGAGAAGAAGTAGGCGTGAATTGATTGAAAAAAATAGTACTTGCATTAATTCGTGAAGAACAGCAGAGCTCCACACCTTAATCTATGGGTGTAGAAACTCCACTGTAGAAAATACATAAGTGAAAAAGGTCTAAGCATGGCCGTGAGGCCAGCCTCCCAATGTAACATAAGATGATCAAAAGATCAAAAGATAGAAGTTCTAAAGATATAAAATAAACCTCTAAAAGTAGTTTTTATACTAAACTAGTAACCTAGGGTTATAGAAAATGAGTAACTAAGTGCAGATACTGCAGAAATCCACTTTCGGGGCCCACTTGGTGTGTGCTTGGGCTGAGCATTGAAGCTTTTTCGTGCTTAGCCTGTTCCTGGAGTTAAACGCCAGCTTTGGTGCCAGTTTGGGTGTTTAACTCCAATTCTGGTGCCAGTTTGGGCGTTTTACGCTAGAACTTTTAGGCTGACTTTGAACGCCAGTTAGGGACATCAAATCTCGGACAAAGTATAGACTATTATATATTTCTGGATAGCCCAAGATGTGTTCTTTCCAACGCAATTAAGAGCGTGCCAATTCAGCTTCTGTATCTCGAGAAAATCCACTTCGAGTGAAGGAGGGTCAGAATCCAACAACATCTGCAGTCCTTTTTCAGCCTCTGAATCAGATTTTTGCTCAGGTCCCTCAATTTCAGTCAGAAAATACCTGAAATCATAGAAAAACACACAAACTCGTAGTAAAGTCCAGAAATGTGAATTTTGCATAAATACTAATAAAATTATAGTAAAAACTAACTAAAATATACTAAAAACTATGTAAAAATAATGCCAAAATGAATGGTAACAGCAAGTTCAGTGGAATCTCTGTGGTTTCTATATGAGCCTCAGATTCCTTTGGTTCCTCATTAGGAAACTCCTTAGTGGCCAGTGGACGTCCATGGAGGTCTTCCTCACTGGAAATCACTGCCTTTTGACTCTCTCCAGGTTCGGCTATGTTGAACGTGTAGATGGCCTTGCACTCTCTCTTTGGATTCTCTTCTGTATTGCTTGGGAGAGTACTAGGAGGGAGTTCAGTAACTTTCTTACTCAGCTGACCCACTTGTGCCTCCAAATTTCTAATGGAGGACCTTGTTTCATTCATGAAACTTTGAATGGTCTTAGTTAGATCAGAGACTATGGTTGCTAAGTCAGAGAAACTCTGCTTAGAATTCTCTGTCTATTGCTGAGAAGATGATGGAAAAGGTTTGCTATTGCTAAACCTGTTTCTTCCACCATTATTATTATTGAAACCTTGATTAGGCTTCTGTTGATCCTTCCATGAGAGATTAGGATGATTCCTCCATGAAGGATTGTAGGTGTTTCCATAGAATTCTCCCATGTAATTCACTTCTTCCATTCCAAGATTCTCAGGATCATAAGCTTCTTCTTCAGAGAAAGTGGTATGCGAAATTGTTACTCTGAGGTTGTAAAATTTGTTGTTCGTTCTCTCCCTGGTAATGGCTCCAAAAACGTGTGCACAGTACCATGGTCCAAGGGAGAGGTCATTCTTGGAGTTGAACGCCAGTTTGTAACGTGTTTCTAGCGTTCAACTCTGGCTTGTGATGTGTTTCTGGCATTTAACTCCAGACTGCAGCATAGAACTGGCGTTCAACGCGCTTTTGCATCATCTAAACTCGGCCAAAATATGGA
This sequence comes from Arachis ipaensis, assembly GCF_000816755.2. Taxonomy (NCBI): domain Eukaryota; kingdom Viridiplantae; phylum Streptophyta; class Magnoliopsida; order Fabales; family Fabaceae; genus Arachis; species Arachis ipaensis. Next base: position 85,597,354 of record NC_029793.2, read on the forward strand.
CTATTATATATTTCTAGAAAGCCCTGGATGTCTACTTTCCAACACAATTAGAAGCGCGTCATTTTGATTTCTGTAGCTCCAGAAAATCCACTTTTAGTGCAGGGAGGTCAGAATCCAACAACATCAGCAGTCCTTCTTCTACCTCTGAATCTGATTTCTGCTCAAGTCCCTCAATTTCAGCCAGAAAATACCTAAAATCACAGAAAAACACACAAACTCATAGTAAAGTCCAGAAATGTGAATTTAACATAAAAATTAATAAAAACATCCCTAAAAGTAACTAGATCCTACTAAAAATAATGCCAAAAGGCGTATAAATTATCCGCTCATCACAACACCAAACTTAAATTGTTGCTTATCCCCAAGCAACTGAAAATCAAATAGGATAAAAAGAAGAGAATATACTATAAATTCCAAACTATCAATGAAACATAGCTCCAATCAGATGAGCGGGACTTGTAGCTTTTTGCCTCTTGAATAGTTTTGGCATCTTACTTTATCCATTGAAGTCCAGAATGATTGGCATCTATAGGAACTCAGAGTTCAGATAGTGTTATTGATTCTCCTAGTTTAGTATGTTGATTCTTGAACACAGCTACTTTATGAGTCTTGGCCGTGGCCCTAAGAACTTTGTTTTCCAGTATTACCACCGGATACATAAATGCCACAGACACATAACTGGGTGAACCTTTTCAGATTGTGACTCAGCTTTGCTAAAGTCCCCAATTTGAGGTGTCCAGGGTTTTTAAGCACACTTTTCTTTTTGCTTTGGACCTTGACTTTAACCGCTCAGTCTCAAATTTTCACTTGACACCTTCACGCCACAAGCACATGGTTAGGGACAGCTTGGTTTAGCCGCTTAGGCCAGGATTTTATTCCTTTAGGCCCTCCTATTCACTGATGCTCAAAGCCTTGGGATCCTTTTTATTACCCTTGCCTTTTGGTTTTAAGGGTTACTGGCTTTTTGCTCTTGCCTCTTGGTTTTAAGAGCTTTTGGCTTTTTCTGCTTGCTTTTTCTTTTTCTTTCTCTTTTTTTTCGCCATTTTTCTTCTCTCTTTTTTTTTCTGCAAGCTTTTTGTATTCACTACTTTTTCTTGCTTCAAGAATCATTTTTATGATTTTTCAGATTATCAAATAACATTTCTCCTTATCATCATTCTTTCAAGAGCCGACATATTTAACATTCTTAAACAACAACTTCAAAAGACATATGCACTGTTCAAGCATTCATTTAGAAAACAAAAAGTATTGTCACCACATCAATATAATTAAACTAAGTTCAAGGATAAATTCAAAACTCATGTACTTCTTGTTCTTTTGAATTAAAAATATTTTTCATTTAAGAGAGGTGATGGATTCATATTCATTACTTTAAGGCATAGACACTTAGACACTAATGATCATGTAATAAAGACACAAACATAGATAAACATTTAACATAAGAAAAAAAAACAAAAAATTTAAGAACAAGGAATGAGTCCACCTTAGTGACGGTGGCGTTTTCTTCTTGAGGAACCAAGGATATCCTTGAGCTCTTCTATGTCTCTTCCTTGTCTTTGTTGCTCCTCCCTCATTGCTCTTTGATTTTTTCTAATTTCATGAAGGATGTTGGAGTGCTCTTTGATGTTCCACCCTTAGTTACTCCCAATAATTGTGTGGAGGAAAATGTATCCCCTGAGGTATCTCAGGGATCTCTTGATTTACAGTCAAATGTTCTACCACTGAGCTATAGACCCTTGATGGAAGCTTTTGTCTTCCCTTTCCTCTTTCTAGAGGTTTCTCCGGCCTTAGGTGCCATCAATGGTTATGGAAAAAAAAAAGCAATGTTTTTTCCACACCAAACTTAGAATGTTTGCTCGTCCTCGAGCAAAAGAAGAAAGGAATAGAAGAAGAAGAAGATATAGAAGAATCTAGGATTATGAGGAGGGAAGGTGGGGATCCTGTGGGGTCCACAGATCCTGAGATGATCCTGTGAGGTCCACAGATCTTGAGGTGTCAAGGATTTACATCCCTGCACCAATTAGGCATGTAAAATGCTTTTGCATGCAATTCTGGCGTTTAAACGCCGAACTGATGCTTGTTCTGGCGTTCAGCGCCCAGATGCAGCATATTTCTGGCGTTGAACGCCAGCCAGATGCTTGTTTCTGGCGTTCAGCGCCAGCTCTTCCTCAGTGTACATTTCTGGCGTCTGAACACCAGGATGCTGCTTGTTTCTGGCGTTCAGCACCCAGATGCAGCATGTTTCTGGCGTTGAACGCCAGCTTCATGCTTGTTTCTGGCGTTCAGCGCCAGCTCTATGCTCTGTTCTGGCGTTGAACGCCAGCCAGATGCTCCTTACTGGCGTTTGAACGCCAGTGAACTCCTCCTCCAGGGTGTGCTGTTTTTCATGCTGTTTTTTATTTTTCTTCAATTTTTTCAGTTGTTTTTGTGACTCCACATGATCATGAACCTATGAAGACATATAACTAATAAAAAATATAATTAAATAAAAATTGGGTTGCCTCCCAACAAGCGCTTCTTTAATGTTAATAGCTTGACAGTGGGCTCTCATGGAGCCTCACAGATGTTCAGAGCATTGTTGAGACTTCCCAACACCAAACTTAGAGTTTGGATATGGGAGTTCAACACCAAACTTAGAGTTTGATTGTGGCCTCCCAACACCAAACTTAGAGTTTGACTGTGGGGGCTCTGGTTGACTCTATTTTTTGAGAGAAGCTTTCTGTGCCTCTTTTCCATGTTTACAGAAGGATGTCCTTGAGTTTTAAACTCAAGGGATTCCTCATTTAATTGAAGGACTAGTTCACCTCTGTTAACATCAATCACAGCTCTTGCTGTGGCTAGGAAGGGTCTTCCAAGGATGATGGATTCATCCTCATCCTTCCCAGTATCTAGGATTATGAAATCAGCAGGGATGTAAAGGCCTTCAACCTTTACTAACGTGTCCTCTACTTGTCCATAAGCCTGTTTTCTTGAGTTGTCTGCCATCTCTAATGAGATTTTAGCAGCTTGCACCTTAAAGATTCCAAGTTTCTCCATTACAGAGAGTGGCATGAGGTTTATTCCTGACCCAAGGTCACATAGAGCCTTGTCAAAGGTCATGGTGCCTATGGTACAAGGTATTAGGAACTTTCCAGGATCCTGTTTCTTCTGAGGCAATCTCAGTTAATCCAATGCATTTAGTTCATTGGTGAACAGGGGAGGTTCATCTCCCCAAGTCTCTTTACCAAATAAATTAGCATTCAGCTTCATGATTACACCAAGGAACTTGGCAACTTGCTCTTCAGTAACATCTTCATTCTCTTCAGAAGAGGAGTACTTTTCAGAGCTCATGAATGGCATAAGGAGGTTCAATGGAATCTCTATGGTCTCTAGATGAGCCTCAGATTCCTTTGGTTCCTCATAGGAAAACTCCTTATTGATCACTGGACGTCCCAGGAGGTCTTCCTCCTTAGGATTCACGTCCC
>NC_029793.2:85600986-85660884 GCF_000816755.2 Arachis ipaensis
AATGAGTTCTTGAGCTTCTGTAGGTGTTTTCTTTAGGTGAATGGATCCACCTGCAGAAGTATCCAATGACATCTTAGCTAATTCAGACAGACTATCATAGAATATATCCAGGATGGTCCATTCTGAAAGCATGTTAGAAGGACACTTTTTGGTCAGTTCCTTGTATCTCTCCCAAGCTTCATAGATGGATTCACCTTCTTTATGTCTGAAGGTTTGAACATCCTCTTCCTGTTCGAAAATTTCTGTAAGGTTATCTCTAGATTGTTTTATTTTAGCTTCTCTTAGTTTCCTCTTCAGAGTCCTTTCAGGTTCAGGGTCTGCTTCAACAAGAATGTTCTTGTCCTTGCTCCTGCTCATATGAAAAAGAGGGAACATAAAAATAATAATAATAGGGATCCTTTTTACCCAGGTATAGAGGTTCCCCTGTGTGAATAGAAGAAGAAAAGAATGTAATATAAAGAAGGGAGAAGAGAAAATTTGAACACAGATGGCAGAGGGGGTTCGAATTTGGGTGAAATGAAGTGTTAGTAGATGAATAAATAAATAGAAGGAGATGAGAGAGAAAGAGGATTTTCGAAAATAAAATTAAAAATTGAAACAATTAATTAATTAAAAAGAATTTTTGAAAAAGAGGGAATTATTTTCGAAAATTAAAGAGGGATAGTTAGTTAGGTAGTTTTGAAAGAGATAAAAAACAAACAAAAAGTTAATTAGTTAGTTGAAAAAGATTTGAAAATCAATTTTGAAAAGATAAGAAGATAAGAAGTTAGAAAAGATATTTGAAAATCAAATTTTTGAAAAAGATAAGATTTTAAAAAAAGATATGATAGGAAGATATGATTAGAATTAGTTTTGAAAAAGATTTGATTTTTAAAATCATAATTAATGACTTGACTCACAAGAAATCACAAGATATGATTCTAGAATTTAAAGTTTGAATCTTTCTTGACAAGCAAGTAACAAACTTGAAATTTTTTAATCAAAACATCAATTAATGAGAATATTTTCGAAAATTATAAGATAAAATTAAGAAAAGATTTTTGAAAAATATTTTTAAAATTTTCGAAAATAAAAAATGAAAAAGATTTGATTTTTGAAAAAGATTTTGAAAAAGATAAGATTTTTAAATTGAAAATTTGATTTGACTCATAAAAACAACCAGATTTTAAAATTTTTGAAAAAGTCAATCTAAATTTTCAAAATTTATGAGTGAAAAAGGGAAAGATATTTTTTTTTTATTTTTAAATTTTGAATGATGAAAGAGAAAAACATGAAAATGATGCAATGCATGAAAATTTTGGATCAAAACAATGAATGCATGCAAGAATGCTATGAATGTCAAGATGAACACCAAGAATACTTTGAAGATCAAGATGAACACCAAGAACATATTTTTGAAAAATTTTCAAGAAAAGAAAATATGCAAGACACCAAACTTAGAAATTTTTCATGTATGGACACTATGAATGCAAGAATGCATATGAAAAACAAGAAAAGACACAAAACAAGAAAATATGAAGATCAATCAAGAAGGTTTATCAAGAACAACTTGAAGATCATGATGAATGCAATGCATGATTGCAATTTTCGAAAAAATGCAAGATGAGTATGCAATTGACACCAAACTTAAAATTTGACTCAAGACTCAAACAAGAAACACAAAATATTTTTGGTTTTTATGATTTTATGATTTTTTTGTATTTTCTTTTAATTTTTTTTCGACAAACATATGGAAAAAGAAAATAAGAAATCCAAAATCTTTAAGAAGAATTCTAGGAATCTTTCAATATTAGCCCAAAGCTCCAATCAAGGGGTTGGACATGGCTTAATAGCCAATCAAGCTTTAGCATGTAAATCAGGTAGATCAGGAACAACAGCAGGTGGATTAGCAACAACTAGCTTGCTCTTGATAATGTTGGGTTGGGAGCCCCAGTCCAAATGAATTTAGACATGGCTTTACAGCCAGTCAGGCTTCAACATGCTTCATGAAACACTAGAATTCATTCTTAAAAAATTTTAGAATAATTTTCGAAAATAGATGAGAAATTTTTGAAAGAAATTTTTTTTATTTTTTTATTTTTTTTGAAATTTTTTTTTTTAAAGATAAAACAAAAAGAAAATTACCCAATCTGACCAACAAGATGAACCGTCAGTTGTCCAAACTCGAACAATCCCCGGCAACGGCGCCAAAAACTTGGTATGCGAACTCTGAGGTCTGAGGTTGTAAAAAGAGTTCAGGCTTTCTTTAGGTTGTGAGTCCAACCATATCCTAGCTCTGTCTCTTACAGTAAAGGAGAAAAGCATAAGTCTGTAGACCTCAGGATTAACACCATTGGTTTTAACAGTGTCACAGATTTGCAAGAATGCAGCTAAAAACTAATGAGGATCTTCCAATGGAAGTCCATGAAACTTGCAATTCTACTGCATTAAAGAAACTAATTGAGGCTTAAGCTCAAAGTTGTTTGCTCCAATTGCAGGAATTGAGATGCTTCTTCCACAGAAGTCAGAAGAGGGTGCAATAAAGTCACCAAGCATCTTCCTTGCATCTCCACCATTGTTGTTATTTTTGGCTGCCATGTCTTCTTTTTTGAAAATTTCTGTTAGGTCCTCTCCAGAGTGTTGTGCTTTAGCTTCTCTTAGTTTCCTCTTTAGAGTCCTTTCAGGTTCAGGATCAGCTTCAACAAGAATGTTCTTATCCTTGTTCTTGCTCATATGAAAAATAAGAGAACAGAAAAAGAATTCGAACACAGAAAGAGGGAGAGAGTTCGAATTTTAAGAAGAAGAAGAGTGTTAGTACTTAAATAAATAAATAGAAAGAGATGAGAGAGAAAAGAAATTCGAATTTTAATTAAAAAGAGTAGGAAAATATTTTTGTTTTTATTTTAATTATGAGTTAGAATTCAAAAATTATTCAAAGAAATAAAATGAGATTAGAATTTAAAACAGTTAGTTAATTAAAAAGAATTTTGAAAAACTGGTGAGGGGTTTTCGAAAATTAGAGAGAAAAAAGTAGTTAGGTGGTTTTGAAAAAGATAAGAATTAGTAAAACAAACAAAAAGTCAAGTAGTTAATTGAAAAAGATTTGAAAATCAATTTCGAAAAGATAAGAAGTTAGAAAAGATTTTGAAATTAAGTTTTGAAAAAGATATGATTGAAATTTATTTTGAAAAAGATTTGAAAAAGAAATTTAAAAAGATTTGACTTTTGAAATTAAAGTTGATTACTTGACTAACAAGAAACAAAAAGATATGATTCTAGAATTTAAAGATTGAACCTTTCTTAAGAGGCAAGTAACAAACTTAAAATTTTTGAATCAATCACATTAATTGTTAGTAAATTTTTCGAAAATTAAAAATAAGAAAAAACTTTTGAAAATTAATTTTTAAAATTTTCAAAAATCATGAAATAAAAATGAAAAAAATTTGATTTTTGAAAAGATAGGATTTTTAAATTGAAAATTTGACTTGACTCATAAGAAACAACTAAGTTTTAAAAATTTTTGACTAAGTCAAACCAAATTTTCGAAATTTTTATGAGTAAATAAGAGAAAGATATTATTTTTTGTTTTTGAATTTTAAATGAAGAAAGAGAAAAACACAAAAATGACACAAAACATGAAAATTTAAGATCGAAACAAAAAATGCATGCAAGAACACTTTGAATGTTAAGATGAACACCAAGATCACTTTGAATATCAAGATGAACACCAAGAACTTGTTTTTGAAAATTTTTAAGAAAAGAAAAACATGCAAGACACCAAACATAGAAATTTTCAAACTTTAGACACCAATAATTCAAAAATGCATATGAAAAACAAGAAAAGACACAAAACATGAAAATGCAAAGATCAAACAAAGAAGATTATCAAGAACAACTTGAAGATCATGAAGAACAACATGCATGAGTTTTTGAAAATTTTTGTGAAAATAAAAAATATGCAATTGACACTAAACTTAAAATTTGACACTAGTCTCAAACAAGAAACAGAAAATATTTTTGGTTTTTATGATTTTATTAATTTATTTAAATTTTTTTTTTGGATTTTTTCGAAAATTATTTAAGAAAAGAAAATAAAGAGATACAAAATTTTTAATAAAAATTCTAGGAGTCATGCAATGTTAGTCTAAAGCTTCGGTCCAAAAATTTAGACATGGCTTAATAGTCAGCCAAGCTTTATGTGAAAGCTTCGGTCCAAAAGATTAGACATGGCCAATGGCCAGCCAAGCTTTAGCAGAGCATTTTCATACAACAGCCAAATTGATGGAAATCAAAAGGCTCTTGCAAATGATAAGTGGAAGCCTCGGTCCAAAAGATTAGACATGGCTTGACAGCCAGCCAGGCTTCAACAGATCATGATGAAACTCTAGAATTCATTCTTATAAATTCTGAAGAACAAAATAAAATATATATTATTATTTTTTTTTTGAAATTTTTTTTCGAAAAAATAAAAATAAAAATAAAATAAAATTACCTAATCTGAGCAACAAGATGAACTATCAGTTGTCCAAACTCGAACAATCCCTAGCAACGGCGCCAAAAACTTGGTAGCACAGAATTGTTGATTAACAACACTTCTTCACAACTCCCCACGACTAACCAGCAAGTACACTGGGTCGTCCAAGTAATACCTTACGTGAGTAAGGGTCGATCCCACGGAGATTGTCGGCTTGAAGCAAGTATGGAAAGCCCAGGATGTCTATTTTCCAACGCAATTGAGAGCGCACCAATTCAGCTTCTGTAACTCGAGAAAATCCACTTTGAGTGTAGGAGGGTCAGAATCCAATAGCATATGCAGTCCTTTTTCAGCCTCTGAATCAGATTTTTGCTCAGGTCCCTCAATTTCAGTCAGAAAACATCTAAAATCATAGAAAAACACACAAACTCATAGTAAAGTCCAGAAATGTGAATTTTGCATAAATACTAATAAAAATATAGTAAAAACTAACTAAAACAAACTAAAAACTATGTAAAAACAATGCCAAAAAGGGTATAAATTATCCGCTCATCAGGGACAACTTGGACAGGGCTCACCCAGGGGCCATCAAAAATAGGATAAATAATCCCGGCCTCTAGTAACTTAGTGACTTCTTTCTGCACTACCTCCTTCATGGCTGGATTCAGCCGCCTCTGTGGTTGAACCACTGGCTTAGCATCATCCTCCAATAGGATCTTGTGCATGCATCTGGCTGGACTAATGCCCTTAAGATCACTTATGGACTACCCAAGAGCTGTCTTGTGTGTCCTTAGCACCTGAATTAGTGCTTTCTCTTCCTATGGATCTAAAGTAGAGCTTATGATCACCAGAAAAGTGTCATCTTCTCCCAAAAATGCATATTTCAGGGATGGTGGTAGTGGTTTGAGCTCAGGTTTAGGAGGCTTCTCCTCTTCCTGAGGTGTTTTCAGAGGTTCTTCTGTTTTCTCTAGTTCCTCCAGATCAGGCTGAACATCTTTAAAAATATTCTCTAGCTCTAATTCGAGACTCTCAGTCATATTGACCTCTTCCACTAGGGAGTCAATAATATCAGCGCTCATGTAGTCCTTTGATGTGTCTGGATGCTACACAGCTTTGACAACATTCAACTTAAACTCGTCCCCATTGACTCTCATGGTTATCTCCCCTTTTTGGACATCAATGAGGGTTCGTCCAGTTACTAAGAAAGGTCTTCCTAGAATGAGAGTTATACTCTTGTGCTCCTCCATTTCCAGTACTACAAAGTCAGTGGGAAAGGCAAATGGCCCAACCTTGACAATCATGTCTTCAATTACGCCTGATGGAATTTTAAAGGAGCCATCAGCAAGTTGGAGACATATTCGGGTTGGTTTAACTTCATCAGTCAAACCAAGCTTTTTGATAGTGGATGCAGGTATTAGGTTGATACTTGCCCCAAGATCACATAAAGCTGTCTTGGTACAAGCACCCTCTAATGTGCATGATATCATAAAGCTTCCGGGATTTTTAAGCTTTTCTGGTAAGCTTTTCAGAATGACTGCACTGCTTTCTTCAGTGAGAAAAACTTTTTCAGTTTCTCTCCAATCCTTCTTATGACTTAAGATCTCTTTCATGAACTTAGCATAAGAGGGTATTTGCTCAAGTGCCTCTGCAAACGAAATCTTTATTTCAAGAGTCCTAAGATAGTCTGTAAAGCGGACAAATTGTTTATCCTGTTTCGCTTGGTGGAGTTTCTGAGGATAAGGCATCTTGGCTTTATATTCTTCAACCTTAGTTGCTGCAGGTTTACTTCCTACAGAAGTGGTTGGAGAAGCTTGCTTAAGGGGGTTGTGGTCAGCACTTGCAGGTGTCTGACCCCTTATTGGCGTTTGAACGCCAAAATTGGGTGTTTTTTGGGCGTTTAACGCCAGTTCTTCACCCTTTTCTGGTGTTTGAATGCCAAAATCATTCCTCTCTGGGCTCTTACTGTCCTCAGAGGGATTTTGGGCAGTGGCTTGGTCATCCTCTCTCAGTTTTTCCTTTCTTGTCTTTCTACTGCCTTGAGTTGAGACATTCAACATCTTCCCACTCCTTAATTGAATAGCTTGGCATTCTTCTGTTATCTGTTTAGATAGCTGCTGTCTTGTCTGGTCCAATTGTGCTTCCATATTCTTGTTAGCATTTTTAGTGTCTTGGAGCATCTCTTTAAGTTATGCGAACTATTTTGTTATAATAAGCAATTGTTGATTGAGTTCAACAACTTGTTCTTGAGGACTAAGTTCAGTGGATACTTCTTTAGCTTCTTCTTTCATGGAGGACCCACTACTTAAGTATAGATATTGATTTCTAGCAACTGTATCAATGAGCTCTTGAGCCTCTTCAATTGTCTTTCTCATATGTATAGATCCACCAGCTGAGTGGTCTAGAGACATCTGGGCCTTTTCTGTAAGCCCGTAGTAGAAGATGTCTAACTGCACCCATTCTGAAAATATTTCAGAGGGGCATTTCCTTAGCATCCCTCTATACCTCTCCCAGACATTATATAGAGATTCATTATCCTTTTGTTTAAAGCCTTGGATGTCCAGCCTTAGCTGTGTCATCCTTTTTGGAGGGAAATATTGATTCAGAAATTTGTCTGATAACCATTTCCATATTCTTATGCTTGCTGTGGGTTAGTTATTTAACCACCTCTTAGCTTGATCTTTTACAGCAAATGGAAACAGTAATAATCTGTAGACAGCCTGATCTACTTCCTTATCATGTACTGTGTCAGCAATTTGTAAGAACTGTGCCAGAAACTCAGTAGGTTCTTCTTGTGGAAGACCGGAATACTGGAAATTTTGCTGCACCATGATAATGAGATGAGGGTTTAGCTCAAAATTACTGGCTCTTATGGGGGGTATACAGATAATACTCCCATATGCAGCAGTAGTGGGGTTAGCATATGACCCTAGAGTCCTTCTGGACTGTTTATTTCCACTTAGGTCCATGATGGAGAAAGGGAGATGATGTGGATTGTAAATAAAGTATATTTTTGTTTTTATTTAATTTAATTAAGGATAAATCGAATAAAAAATAAATAAGATAAAATAAAATAATTGAAAAATAGAATATAAGTTTCAAAAACTGAAAGAAAAAAAATAAAATAAAATAAAAAAATTCGAATACTAAAATGGCTAATTAATTAAAAAGATTTGAAAAATGTTGGATATGATTTTCTAAAATTCAAGAGAGAGAAAGTGGTTAGGGAGTTTTGAAAAAGATATGTCTTAAAATTAAAGATACTTGTAAAAATAAATAAATAAAAGAAAATATTTGGAAAAGATATGATTTTAAAATTTTAAGATTGAAACTTTCTCAACAAGAAAACACCAAACTTAAAATTTTTCAATCAAAACAATAAAATAGTACAAGTAATTCGAAAATTATGAATAAGAAAAGAAAAAGATTTTGAAAAATTTTATAAAGGATTTTCGAAAAATATAACAAAAGAAAATTGAAAAAGATTTAAAAAGATAAATTTTAAAATTGAAATTCTAACTTGACTAACAAGAAACTACCAAATTTTAAAAATTTTGACTAGGTCAACCTAGGTAATTCGAAAATGATGAGTAATTAAAGGAAAAGATATTTTTTTGAAGTTAATGAGGAAAGAGAAAAACAATAAAATGACACCAAACTTAGAATTTTTAGATTAACACAAAGAAAATAAACAAGAAAACTTTGAATGTCAAGATGAACACCAAGAACACTTTGAAGATCAAGATGAACACCAAGAACAAATTTTTTGGAAAATTTTTTAAGAAAATAAAAACACAAAAGACACAAAACTTAAAAATTTTTTATATTTTGGACACTAATAATTCGAAAATGCACCAAGAAAATAAGGAAAGACACAAAACAAGAAAAACTAAAGATCAAACAAGAAAAATAAAAAAGAACAACTTGAAGATTAAGAAAGAACTAAAAACATGTAATTCGAAAAATTGAAAGAAAAATAAAAGCATGCAATTGACACCAAACTTAAAACATGAAACTAAACTCAATTATTAGTTTATTAGTTTTTATCTATTTATTAAAAATTTTCGAAACAAATCTAGAAAAAGAAAATAAGGATTTTAAAAATTTTAACAAAAATAATAATAAAAGAATCAAATTTAGTGACTCTAAATCAAAAAGATAAAATTTTCCTAATCTAAGCAACAAAATAAACCGTCAGTTGTCCAAACTCGAACAATCTCCTGCAATGGCGCCAAAAACTTGGTGCACGACATTGTGATTACACTTTTCACAACTCCGCACAACTAACCAGCAAGTGCACTGGGTCGTCCAAGTAATACCTTACGTGAGTAAGGGTCGATCCAATAGAGATTGTCGGCTTGAAGCAAGCTATGGTTATTTTGTAAATCTTAGTCAGGAGATTAATGATAAAAATGATTTTGTTTATAAAAAGTAAATAACATGAAATAAATGGTACTTGTGATTCAGTAATGAGGAACATGTTGAGGTTCCGGAGATGCTTTATCATCTGAATCTCTTCTTTCCTACTGTCTTCTTCTCTAAACACGCATGGCTTCCTTCAATGGCAAGTTGTATGATCCTCTCAGATGAAAAATACCAGGTACGATCTCTGCACGGCTAATCAACTATCGGATTTCTCGTCTCGGATGAAAAATACCAAGTACAGCTACCGCACGGCTAATCATCTGTCGGTTCTCACTAGCGTCAGAATAGGATCTCTCTATCATTTTGCACACAGTCGCTGCGCCCAACATTCGTGAGTTTGAAGCTCGTCACAGTCATCCCTTCCCAGATCCTACTCGGAATACCATAGACAAGGTTTAGACTTTCCGGATCCCAGGAATGCTGACAATTGGTTCTAGCCTATACCACGAAGGTTCTGATCTCATGGACCCGGTCCGTGGATCAAAGACCCAAGAGATACGCACGCTAGGAAGAGCAACTTGAAATCAAAAACAAATGCTCAAACACGACTCCCCTAAGAGATCGAGGCTGGAAAGCACGATCTCAAGGGAAGATCGAAGCTTGATCAGGGGCACTGTTCATACCATGGGACGAGCTATGCGAGCTGGGATGCATAAAGACAAAAACGACCGACGTCTTCCCAAAGAGCTCGGCCAAATTACTATAGGGGCCCAAGAAGGCCCAAAGCAAAAGATCACAGCCCACCTAAAGGCGGCTGACCAAAGATAAGGGGACCCACCCACAAAGGATAAGATAAGATAACTAACTTATCTTTAAGGAGGTCACCCCACACTACTATAATAAACTGGAGCATCCAAGTATATTCATATTCTGATTCTACATAAAAAAACCTACATACAACACGTGCTAACTTAAGCATCGGAGTCTCTTGCAGGTACCACTACCTTCCGGTGACCAAGGATCAGCAGCATCTTAAGGCTCAGCAAGTCGGATACGGCAGCTCTGACCACAATGGCAGATCTCCTCCGAGATCGACCTTCAGTTTCAGGTAACCCCTGGAATACTTCACAAAACCAAGAAGGAGGTGGTAGCTCGGAGTCTTCAAGCCCAAGAGACAAAGGGTGCTTCCTCTCGACCTTTACCCCAGAAATCGGGTTTTGGCACTGCTGCTTCAAGGAAGGTTATCCCTACTCCGGTAGTTTACTTAGTTTCTCTCGACCGGACCTTGGAGAGTTCGAGAACTCCATCACCTCAGGGACTTCCTTTTAAAAAATAGAAGACCTCCAGGGGATATAGTTTAATGATAAAGAGTTCTACGGGTTTTCCTGGAGTGAAAATAATATCCTCCCTTATAGCAAAATAGTCAAGGATGATGTCTTCATTCAGCATCACCTTCACCATATGACTCGTAACTTTATTCTTATGGTTGGGGTGAATATTGCTTTGACTAAGGCTCTAAAAAAGACAGGTGTTCATGCTACTCAAGCATTCCTTGACTTTGTCCAGGCCGAGGTCGTGACGTTACTAGCGGAGGAGATGAAGAAGAAAACCGAAGAGAGTTATTTGCAGACTTACGGGGAACTTATGAGCACTCGGGGAGTAGTTGAAGACAGCCCAAGATGAACATGCTAACCTTCAAGAGCATGTGGTCGGGGGGATGAATGAGTTGTATGAGAACCTGAAAGCATAAGTTTGGGTTCTTGTCCCCGACCTGGATCTTTCCTTATTTAGCACAGATAATATTGTTGTAGATGGGAAGATTGTGCCTACTACTAAGGATGAAGACAAGGAACATGTGCCCGATACGAAAGTTCAGACCGTTCGGGTTTCCCCTACTCCCGAGGTCCAGACCGAGGTCCAACCTAAGGTCATTAATGTGGAGACTTCTTCTTCTTTCGAGGCTATCATGGCAATACTGATGAGTGAGAATTGTACCGGTTCGAATTTTTCCACTTAAAATAACTTCCGTTGCAAGTATAGACCAAACCGGCAACCAACTCCGACCATCAAAGTTTAATTTCAAATTAAAATTAACCGAGAGTAATTAAACCTCGGGTCGTTCTTCCCTAGGAACTAGTGACCAAGAGCGCATAAAATTGGTTGTGGAAAGCAAGGGGTTTTCAATAACAAAGCAAATGACTAAAGGAATTAAAGAATGCTCAAAATTGCAATTAATAAACTAATAAAGGAATAAAAGAACAATGTATGTAATATGAACAAGTAAGACTCAAAAAATTGATAGAAATTTGGTTTAAAACATAAATAGAACCTTGACTTGGGATGAGTTATGGAATCCCTTCCTTGCCATAACCACAACTATGATATTTACGATGGATTAACATCACCTAGTCAACCCTTAACATCGAAGAGTAAGTCAAGTGAGCATAATTGTTATTAATCCACAAATCCTAGCTAACTTACTAATTACCTTAGTAAAAAGCTAGCGTTGGTGGAAACAATAACAAGTAACAACCCAAGAATTATCACTAAATGTTGGACACTACAACTCTAGTATTCCATATACTCATTTTTCCCAAGCCAAGGGGTGGAAATCTACCTCATAATAAAATTGGCATTTCATCAAACACATGGTAGGCATATTCTCAAAACCTTGCAAAATTGGAAAAGGCTTGAAACTAAGAACAACCAATGAACAAAATCAACAATGGCAACCCAATAAACATGTAATAAACACTAAAAATCAAAATCATTAACTAGAATTCAAAATTGTAAAACTATATATGTATTGATAAAGCAAATTAAAGTATAAGAAAGTGTAGAACAAGTAATGTAATAAAAGAGAAAATTAAAGAAATACTTACAAAAGAAATAAGCTATGATCCAAGATCAAAATTGGGAATTGAAATTGCTACTAAACCCTAATTAAAAACCCTAAGAAAGTTGAGAGAAAACCTAACCTAAAACTACCTAAAACTACTCCTAAATGTGTTGTATATTGTATGTTATGAGTGGGTGTTGCTAGCCTCTTCATATATACTTCAGCACCTTCAGAAATAGGCTAAAAGGCCCTCAAAATTGCGAGCCACGTGACTTTTTAATGAAGTCATGCGCTGGTACCTATGCGTACACACAGGTGTGTGCATACGCACACTTTTTGATTTTTGTACTTGTGCGTACGGACAGGATGTTATGCGTACGCACACTTGTCTGTGTGCTTTTCCTTTGTTTTCTTCATGTTTTCTCCCAATTGCATGCTTCTCTTCCACTCTTATCAAGCCATTCCTACCTATTACACCTGAAATCACTCATCAAAACCATCAAGGCATCGAATGGAATGAAAGTGGAATAAAATTGTTTAAAATAAGCACAAAATAGCATATTTTCACAATTAGGCATAATTTAGGGAGAGAACACAAAAGCATGCTATTTAGGTGAATAAATGTGGATTTATGTGATGAAATCTACTCAAATCAATATAAAATTTATCATCAAATGTGGATTCATCAATTTCTCCACACTTAAACAACAGCATGTCCTCATGCTGATCACAGTCAAAGGAGAAGGGTAAAAGGCAAGTAACTTGTTCAAGGCACTACCTACTGATGCCAGGGCATCTTAGGCTAGTTTCACTATCCTTTTTCCTTGTTTTTAATGGGTTTTATGCGCTTTCTTGAGCTATAGGTAAGCAAATTGGGTAGAAATTCATGCATACCGAGATTCATCCAATTATGATTTATTTAATGCAATTTTATGAGAATTATGCTATAATTACTTGTGTGCTAAGAATGATTATAATTCTCATGACTTTATCAAGGCTTTGGTGCATGTATTGGTTGATGATAGGTGAAGAAAAATATGGAGGAAGGTTGAAGAAGGAGCATGGAAAAGATGAAGAGGAAGCAACGTTGGTGGCCAAGTTGGACCACCAACGTTGCCTCAAACGTTGGAAGAGTAACAGAGCACTTCTCTGTAAACAATGCTGATGCTCACGTTTGAGGGGAAATGAAGAAGGTGAGATGGGAAGAGTGTAAGTTAGTTACACTTGCAAATGAAGAAATTCTAGATAAAGATACCAGCAAATCAATAGAGCACAGCCAAGGAAGCTCCCAAAGCAACTTGGAGAAAAAGGAACAAGGAATAGGATCTGTACAAAGCAAAGAAGCAACAAGGGAGGAAACTCAGAAACCTTATGTGCCAAAAGTACCATTTCTTCAGAGACTAAAGGGAGGTGAAGAAGAAAAGTCATATTCAAGATTCCTAGATATGTTTGCATCTCTCAGTGTCAACATTTCCTTCGTCAAAATTCTCCAACAGATGTCCACATACATCAAGTGCATGAAAGAGCTACTAGCCAGGAAGGGCAACCTGAAAGGGTGGCCAAACAGTGGTGATAAACAAGGAATGCAGTGCTCTTATTCAGAAGGACGTACTCCTGAAGAAAAAAGATCCAGGGAGCTTTCATATTCCATGTGCCATAGGAGAAACAAAAATTGACAGAGGATTTTGTGACTTAGGAGCTAGCATAAATGTGATGCCTCTATCTCTTATGAAGAAGTTGCTAATCAATGAGCTGAGATCCACGGATGTAATAATCCAATTGGCAAACAAAACTCAGAAGCAAGCCAAAGGAGTAGTCAAAAATGTGCTGGTGAAAGTGGAAAACCACTTCCTCCCCACTGACTTTGTTATTTTGGACATCGAAGAAAGTCACCATCATCCCATTATTCTGGGAAGACCATTTCTAGCCACTGCTAGAGCTCTGATAGATGTGGAACAAGGAGAGTTAATCTTAAGAATACATGATGAACACCTTACCTTCCGTGCTTTCAAATCTACATCCGAATCCGAGCCAGAACCTAAGGAGCCAAAAAATGATCACAATAACATGTGTAAAAGGGAAAGAAACAGTGAATCAGTAGCTGAACCACTGAAACAATCCTTGGTGAACAAGCAAGAACTTCAAAAGATACAGCAACCAAGAGAATTCAAGAAAGAGCTGAAGCCACACAAATCAAGAAGAGCCGCTAACAAGGATCTCCCTAACACAACAAGAGTCAATGGAGCACTGATGGAAGAATAGAAAAGAGTTGTGAAGAAATTGCCAAGGGGATGGAGAAACAAGAAGGTGCCTACAGAAGGTTTTTCCCCTGGAGACAAGGTCATATCAATCTACCATCCATAAATCCCACCCTATCTTCCCACCATTCCATCTCAGTTACCTCAAGTGTTCACCATCAGAAAGGTCCTTTCCATGTAGCATCTAGAAATCATCAAGGAATCAAGTGGAGAAAGCTTTACATTGAGAGGATAGGACCTCAAGCATTACAATCTGCCCTAGCAGTAAATCAACAGTCAAGCTAGTGAAGCTAAAGAAGCACTCCATGGGAGGCAACCCATGATTTACTTTCTTTGTTTTTAATACTTCAGTATGAATAATAAGTGTTGTTCTAGCATGAATTCAAGCTCGTATAAATAATTTTGACAATTATTATTGATATTGAGAAGCATATGATCCAATTCTAAGTTTGTTTACCTACAGGGACACTAAGATACCTTTAAAAAAAATTATCATAGTGCCAGTTTGACATTTGTTTCTTGGAATATATAGCCAAACATTAAGTTTGGTGCTCTATATATTGCAAGAACAAGTCATGAGATTCAAATTTTCTTGAGTTTTGAAAGTCATGAAAATGCAACCATGGTTATAATTTTTAGTTCATGTTTAGAAATAGCAAAATAAAGTCTTTCTCATGATGGTTTAATCAAAAAGTGACACAAATTTCGTTGAGATTTCAATGACAACACTTGGAGGAAGTGCCACTTTGAACCATATGATCAAACACTATGTTTGGTGTCCTTCAAGACTATACATGGTGGCACCAAAAAGAGTCACAGTTAATTAAACTAGCATGAGGAATGATAGTCAAAGTTTTAATTTTAAATGTTAATTGTTCTCTTGCCGCCACCTATTAGTACTCACTCTTTTGTCTTGTTATGATGGTTAGGTGAGCAGAGAACTATTTAATGAAAGGGACAAGACAAGGAAGGGTAAGGCTAGCATGAAGACAAAAGTGGATCACATGGCTTGAAGGGTGAGTCTGGACATCCTTGGAAGAAGCACTTGGAAGACCGAAGAGATATGCTTCATGAAGAGGCAACTTTTGTCTTTATTCAACCTTGCATGCACAACGTTCATTTATCACTTGTCCCAATGAATCCCAGCCACCCACTCTTCATTAAAGTTTACTATAAAAAGCCTCACTTGAACTGTGCATGTGAACCAAAATCTCACACTTCTTGTACTCCAGATATTCAACTCTTGTGTTCTCTAAAACCAAAGCCTAGAAACCGTGTTCCGTGTGCAACAAAGTACCCTTGTTCACTTGCTTGCATAACACTACCTTAACTTCAAACACTTCCCCTCCGAGGGTGCATCACACCAACCCATTCTATTCATAAACCCTTAACCTCAACTCGGCCAACCATCAAGGGAAGCATGGCTTCTTCTTCAAGTTCTAAAAGAAGAAGAGGAAAGGAACCCATGGTTGAAGAAAGTGAAAATGAATATGATCGATGGAAGTTCAGATTATGGTACCATCAAATGCAACTTGGGTAGATGAATGACAAAAAGATATATCCAGAAGTTCTTTTCCAACTACATGATGAAGGGTGCCTAGAAATGAAAGCCAAGATCAGAAAGAGAAAATGGAAAGAGCTAACCTCACCAATCACCAGGATTAATGCAAACATCATAAGGGAGTTTTATGCTAACACCCCAAGGCTTGATATGACTGAAGCCCCAACTTACAAGAGCTATATACGAGGAGTAGAAGTGGACTTTAGTCCGAAGACCATCATGAAGGTCTTAGGACTTAGGACAGCCCATTTTGATGAGCCGGGGTACCACCAAAGGGTAAATGGAAACCCAGACTATGATGAAATCTCTAGTGATATCTGTGTGGTGAATGCTGACTGCGAAAGGGACAATCAAGGAAGGCACAAATACTTGAAAAAGAGAGATCTCATCCCTGAAGCAAAAGGTTAGTATGAGCTGATAAAAAGATAAATTCTTGGCACAGTGAACACCTCGGAAGTTAACAAGCAAAGGGCTGTCATGCTACACTGTATAATAGTGGGAGGAGAGATAAAGGTCCACGAGATCATTGGAAATGACATTCAAAGGGTCGCAGAGAAAAATTCTGCTGAAGCCTGGCTTTATTATCCAAGCACTATTATGAGGTTATGCATGAAGGCTAGAGTGCCACTGGAGGATGCTCACCCAACGTGGCTGTATCCAGGCATGCCTATAACACTCGAAAGGATGATGAATGTCACAGAGGCAAAACAGAGTCGAAGACCATAAAGGAGGAGAAGGAGAGAAGAACCACAGGAGGAAGCAAGACAATAAGGAGAACAAGAAGAGCAACAATTCCAACCACAAAACAACATGGACATGGGGAGGATGCAAGAAGCAATTGAAAGGTTATCAGAATAGTACATGAGAATTCAAGAGAAGCAGGAAGAATTCCATTCACAGTACATGAGCGCTCAACAAAGACAAGAGGAGCTTCAGTTGAGAATGATGAGTCAACAGAGAGACTATGAGTCAAGATCCTTAGTTATGCAAAGGGAACAAGCTTCACAGTTTCAAGAATCTTTCAACCAGCTGGCCCAACTTCAAGTTGAGAACATGAGAGCTTTCAAGAAGTTCACGACCCTTTAGGATGAAAGATATGGAGTACAAGCTGATTACAACATAAATGGCCAAATCAAGCTCAACTACATTGGGGAATATCTGCATAGCATGGACCCAGCATTTCCAATTTACGATGAATACTTCAAAGAAAAGAGCGAAAGAGAAATAGACAAAGCAATACGCCTTGAAAACAGAGTAGAAGAGACAATGAAGAAAGCTGGGTTCTGGCAAAAGCTAAAAGGAAAAGGCAAGGGAGAAACTAGCAAGCAAGCAAGCGAGAAGAAGAAAAAAGACAAAAAAAAAATGAAAGGTGGACTCACTCCTTGGTTATTCCATTCAATAATGAAAGAACATGTCTGTTTTAGTTAATTTTAGTTTAAGCTGTTTTGCATCCTGTGTGTTTAATTTTGCAATAAGTGTGCTAGTCTAAGTGTGTGTGCTTTCACTTTCACTTGTCTAAATGCTTGGCTTGTCCCCTAAGTTTTTTTCAATTTCAATAAAAGAAATGTTTGAACAAGAAGTGGAATAGTTCCTTTTTAGCAAGAAGTGAAATAATAGTAAGTGGTGGTATGTATGTTTGATTGTGTGGTAGCTCACTCATAATGAATAAAAGGATAGATTATTTCCATTTTAGTATAAATTAGCTTAGTGTCTATGAATCTTAGTAAATAAAAGTCCTTGGTTGGAAAGGAAAACAAATAGAAAGAAAGAAAAAAAAAGCCAAAAGTGGCAGCAAAAACAAAAGAAAGCAACGAATAAGGCTAGACACCAATAACTTGGACCTTAGGACATATGCATGTGGTGTCTCTGTACTAGGATCTGCTTGGATAATTAGGTTCTATGGAGTGCTTTAACACTTGGTAACTTGGGTTAAATAACCCGGGATTATCAACCGAAAGTCCATTATCAAGAGTAACCTAGTTACAAGACATTTAGTAACCCAAAGAGGTGCTGGGCATCAATGTTCTAAGAAGAATTGTGAGCCAAGTGTCTGTAGTGAATAATGTGTTAAGTACAAATGAGCTAAGAAACTGCTATAACACATGACACTGAGCTAAAGTTTACAAGAAAAGAAAATGAAGAAAAGCAATTATCAAGGATGAATAAATAATAAGAGGTCATAGCAGTATGATAATTGATGCTTGAAGGAGACTTTCTATGCCTAAAGATCAATAAGAAGTGAGCTGTTGCATTTTTTCTGCATAAAATCCCATTGACTAATGATAATGACTTGTTGATATGAACATTCCCTTCTATTTCATTCTTTCTTCTTAATAAATTCAGTACTTGCTTAGGGGACAAGCAAGATTTAAGTTTGGTGTTTTGATGCCAGGGCATCTTAGGCTAGTTTCTCTATCCTTTTTCCTTGTTTTTAATGGGTTTTATGTGCTTTCTTGTGCTATAAGTAAGCAAATTGGGTAGAAATTCATGCATACCTAGATTCATCCAATTATGATTTATTTAATGCAATTTCATGAGAATTATGCTTTAATTACTTGTGTGCTAAGAATGATTATAATTTTCATGACTTTAGCAAGGCTTTGATGCATGTATTGGTTGACGATAGGTGAAGGAAAGCATGGAGGAAGGTTGAAGAAGGAGCATGGAAAGGATGAAGAGGAAGCAACGTTGGTGAAAAAATAACAATGCACGCGTAAGCGTACAGGACGCATATGCGTGAAAACGCCAACGTTGGAGGGAACGTTGGAGGTCTAACGCTAAGGCCAACGTCCCTGTTCACACCCTGGGTCGAGCTATCCGACCCGAGATGTTCAGTAACAAAGCGACCGACCTCTTCAGGTCAGGCTATCCGACCTCTTCTCAAAAGAGGTCGGCCAAATCGACAGAAAAGCCTAGTAAAGGGCCCAAATAAAGGAACACGACCCAAATCTAAAGGCAGTCCAAGCCTATAGAGATAAAGGAGGTTCCTTTGAAGATAAGCTGACCTCAACTCAGAGATAAAGATAAGATAAGATAACTAACTTATCTTATCTAAAAAGGTCACTCCACACCATTATAAATACACTGGAGCACCCAGGTATAACTCATACTCTGATTCTACAACAAAACCTGCTTAATACCCGTGCTAACTTAAGCATCGGAGTCTCTTGCAGGTACCCCCCACCCTCCGGTGACCAGGGATCAGAAGTGAAGCCAGTCCAACAAGTCGGACACAATAGCTCCAGCCGTCATTAGCCAGCCGGACACGTCATCTCCGACCAGTACAGAAGATCTCATCCGAGATCGGCCTACAGTTTCAGGTAACCCTCGGAACATTGGTGCCGTTGCCGGGGAACCTAGAAGTCATCCCATCATTATGGTGGACGACCATGATTCAGATCTAGAGGACAGAACGCCGCACAAAAATGCGGACGCTACACCAAAAGATACTCCGAAATCTAACAGAGACAAAAACTCATCACATCCGGGAGTAATAGAAGCGCTTCAAGATCGTCTAAAGCAACTTGAAAGAGAAAGCCAGCATCAACGAGAAGTTGGCAAGGATTTACAAAGAGAGGTAAGGAGACGTCGAGAGCTAGAAGATAAAATCCTATAACTCGAAGCCGATCTCAAAGCAAAGGCTACCCGGACCACCCCTGAGGACAATTCACGCAAAGATCAAGATCCATTCACTAGGGACATCATGAAAACTAAAATTCCTAAGGACTTCAAACTCCCGGATATGACTCTGTATGATGGCATTACAGATCCCAACCATCACCTCAGCAACTTCAGAAGCAGAATGTACCTCACCAATGCCTCGGACGCAGTTCGCTGCAAAGCTTTTCCAACGACCCTCACGAAGACAACAATTAGATGGTTCGACAACTTACCTCCTAAGTCCATCTCAAGCTTTGACGACCTAGCTAAAAAAATTCCTGGCCAGATTCTCCATCCAAAAAGACAAGGCCAAGTACGCCCCCAGTTTACTAGGAATCAGGCAAGGAGATCGGGAAAGTCTTCGCAACTACATGGAGAGATTCAACAAAATATGCCTAGACATACAAAGCTTGCCAACAGAGGCCACCATCATGGGCCTCATCAATGGCCTACGAGAGGGACCTTTCAGCCAATCTATATCGAAGAAATATCCCATGTCTCTGGATGAAGTGCAGGAGCGAGCGGAAAAATATATCAACAAGGAAGAAAACTCTCGGTTGGGAGAAACCTCAAAATCCGGATTCTCCTACCGAGACAAAGATAAAGAATCCAAAAAAAAGGAAGATCAACAAGGGGATAAAATTAAAAAAATATCATAATTACACCTCTCTTAGGGTATCCCTGGTAGATGTCTACAAAGAAGTCTGCCATATGGAAAAGATACCCCCAGCTTGACCACTCAAAGGTAAAAGAGGAGGAGGAAATCGGAACGAATTCTGTGGATATCACCGAGTCCGAGGGCATTCCACCAACGAATGCTTCGACTTAAAAAACATCATAGAAAAATTAGTAAGAGAAGGAAAACTAGATCGGTTTCTGGCCACCCGAGATGATGATCAAAGAAAGAAAAGAGGGGATGAAGATGTCGGACGAATCGAGCGATCACCTCGTACGCCAGAAAGACATGTCCATATGATACACGGAGGATTTGCAGGAGGAGGAATCTCCAAATCATCCCGCAAAAGATATCTCAAAGAAGTATATCATGTTGAAGGAAAGGAGGAAGCTCCCGACATCCCTGCAATCACATTCACCAAAGAAGATACATCCGGTATCATCTCAGGACATGACGACCCCATGGTCATCACCATCATACTAGCAAACACCAATCTCCACTGCACATTAATAGACCAAGGGAGCTCCGCCGACATCTTATTCAAAACTGCCTTCGACAAGCTCGGCTTAGAAGAAAAGGAGCTTAGAGCATACCCTAACAGCCTGTTCGAACTGGGAGATACCCCAGTACAACCGCTGGGATACGTGTCACTACATACAACCTTCGGAAAAGGGAACCAGTCCAGAGCACTCAAGATAGACTACATCGTGGTCAACGTGAGTTCAGCCTACAATGCCCTAATAGGTCGGACAACACTAAATCAACTCGGTGCAATAGTCTCAACTCTACATCTATGCATGAAATTCCCAACTACAGAAGGGATAGCTACAATAAAAGCAGATCAAAAGATGGCACGCCGTTGTTATAATGAAAGTCTAAACCTCAGAGGCAGAGGAGAAGAGTTCCATACAATTGAGCTCGGTGGAGTTCAGAGACGTGAAGAACTCCGTCCACAACCCGAAGGAGAAATAGAGAAAGTTCAGATCGGGGATACCTCAGACAAAACAACTAATATTGGCACGATCCTGAAGGGAGACGCAAAAGAGTTACTAGAACAGTTCTTACAAGATAATGTCGATCTCTTCGCATGGAAAGCTGCAGACATGCCAGGCATAGACCCCATGCTAATGAGTCACAAGTTGGCGGTCTATCCAGGATCTCGGCCGGTATAGCAGAGACGAAGAAAACTTGGGCCAGAACGATCCCAAGCTGTGGAAGAACAGGTACAAGCACTACTGGAGGCAGGATTCATAAGAGAAGAAGAAAAGACCTCGTTTTTGACGCCAAAAGCAAATTACTGCTACATTGTAATGCCTTTCGGTCTCAAGAATGCGGGAGCTACGTATCAAAGGCTAATGAATAAAGTCTTTTCAGATCATATCGGAAAGATCATGGAAGTCTACGTGGACGACATGTTAATAAAGAAACAAAGTGAAGAGACATTATTGTTCGACCTGGCCCAAGTGTTCGACACTATAAGGAAGCATGACATGCGCCTCAATCCCGCAAAATGCACTTTTGCAGTAGAAGCAGGCAAGTTCCTGGGTTTTATGCTCACACAAAGAGGAATTGAGGCAAATCCGGATAAATGCCAGGCCATACTCAACATGAAAAGCCCAACATGTGTCAAAGAAGTACAACAACTCAACGGGAGGTTGGCAGCCTTGTCCAGGTTCCTAGCAGGATCAGCGATAAGATCTCTTCATTTCTATGCCACTCTAAGGAAAGGAAAGAACTTCGAATGGACAATGGAATGCGAGCAAGCCTTCTAGGATTTCAAAAGTTTCCTGGGATGACCACCTATCCTAACTCGACCACGAAAGGAAGAACCACTCGTATTGTACCTTGCGGTAGGAAGTCGGGCAGTAGCCTCAGCACTAGTTCGAGAGGACGACAAAGGGCAAGAACCTGTATACTTCATTAGTAAAGCGCTGCAGGGATCCGAGCTGAACTACGCCCGTATACTCTCATACTGACATCTCGACGACTACGCCCGTACTTCCAGGCTCACACCATTAAGGTCCGGACCGACCAGCACATAAAAGGGATACTGCAGAAAACAGATCTAGCAGGCAGAATTTTTCAATGGGTGGTCGAGTTATCCGAGTTCGACATCCAATATGAAGCTCGGACAGCCATCAAATCACAATACTTGGCCGACTTCATTGCAGAATTCACAGTTACCCTGAAAACCCCCACAGAAAGGAATCTCTACGTGGACGGGTCTTCAAATAAGACTGGAAGCGGCGCAGGTGTGATAATAGAAAGTAACCAAGGAACCCAAGTTGAGCTTTCCCTCAAATTTGGGTTCCCGACCTCAAACAACCAGGCAGAATATGAAGCGTTACTAGCTGGTCTGAAGCTGGCTAAGGAAGTTGGAGCTCAAAAACTCAACATCTTCAACGACTCACAAGTAGTCACCTCACAGATAACAGGGAGTTACCAAGCCAAAGATCCCACCATGAAAAAGTATTTGGATATAACCAAGGAACAGCTCGGACAACTCGGGGACTATAAGATCTGCCACATACCCCGCGAATAAAATGCCCGAGCTGATGCACTCTTAAAGCTAGCCAGCACCAAACCAGGGGGCAACAATAGAAGCCTCATCCAGGAAATGCTACAGAACCCGTTAATTTCGGAAGCAGAAAAAGTCCTAGCTATAATAAGTCAGGATCAAGGATGGATGACCCCCATAATTAATTACCTCAAAAAAGAAACACTCCCCACAAATGAGAAGGAAGCAAAGAGGTTAAAACAGGAGGTTCAATACTACACCATCATAAACAACACCCTATACAAAAGAGGGATTTCAATACCATTGTTAAAATGTGTGCCGACCTCTAACACAAGGGAAGTTTTAGAGGAACTACACAGCAGCATTTGTGGCAATCATCTCGAGGCACAAGCTCTCACCAAAAAGGTACTTCGGGCGGGATTTTACTGGCCAACTCTACAAAAGGAAGCTACAGAATTTGTAAAGACATGTCCCCCATGCCAGAAACATGCCAACTTTCACATTGCCCCGCCAGAAGAGCTCATCAGCGTAACTTCGCCTTGGCCATTTGCAAAATGGGGACTCAATCTTCTCGGACCCTTTCCCTAGGGATCAGGACAAGTCAAATTCCTCATAGTCGGAGTAGACTATTACACAAAGTGGATTGAGGCAGAGCCCCTAGCCAATGCCACTGCTCAAAGAAGCCAGAAATTCCTATATAGGAACATTGTCACGAGGTTCGGGGTTCCATACTCCATCACCACAGACAATGGAACTCAATTCACAGATGCATGCTTCAGGAAATTAGTAGCCGACTTGAACATAAAGCACCAGTTCACCTCCATCGAGCATCCTCAAGCCAATGGGCAAGCCAAAGCTGCCAACAAAGTCATATTGGCTGGGTTGAAACAGAGACTGCAAGATGCGAAGGGAACTCTGGCTGAAGAACTTCCACAGGTCCTATGGGCATATCGAACTACGCCACATTCCACCACAAATGAATCACCATTCCGATTAGCGTATGGAGTGGAGGCAATAATCCCAGTAGAGGTCGAGGAAGGGTCGCCTAGAGTAGTCCACTACAATGATGAAGCCAACTCTCAACTTCAAAGAGAAGAACTCGACCTACTTCCAGAAATCCAAGAAAGAGCTTGGATCAGGGAAGAAGCGCTAAAGCACCGAATGGCTTCAAGATATAATCAAAAGGTAGTGCCAAGAGGTCACGGAGAATGATCTCATCCTAATCCGAAATGATATTGGAACAACTCGACCCGGAGAAGGAAAGTTGGCAGCAAATTGGAAAGGACCCTACCAAGTCATAGAAGTACTTGGGAAGGGCTACTACAAACTGTCCGAACTTGATGGACGAGAGCTTCCCAGATCGTGGCACGCCTGCAACCTAAGAAGGTACTATAGCTAGAGAAGGTAAAAGATCTCATCATAGGATGCACTCTTTTTCCTGAAAAGGTTTTTTAATGAGGCACCAAGTTTAGATCCAGATATTATCCGACTTAAAAGGATGAAAAACTCCAACATGTATATATTTGCACTTTCTTTTGAATAAAATATATTTTAGATATTCTACAAATTCTCAAGACGCATTAATCTGAAGCATTCATCGTCCGATTATAAAGCAACAAATCGGCAGAAAGTGAAAAATAGATTCACTGCACGATCACGATAAAAGACCAATAAAGATGAAAACGCGATTCATCTAAAGGTCGACCAAAGAAAGACAGAAACCACCTTCTACAAATCAGCAAAGATGAACACAGAATAATGCAAGAAGTTATCGAAAGTGATCCGAAAAAAGAACCTGACGAGGTCTTATGGATTGCTAAATAATAACTTAAAGACTGGCCGACGTTAAGAAGTCGGACCAAGTCAACCCAAGTTATTAGCAAATCCCTGGAAAGAGGTCTGGCCAACCCTATAAAAGAGGAATTGCTATAACTTAGAAGATATCGACATAAAGAAGTCGGTCTCCTACGAAAAACAAGTTATAAAAGTAATCTCTGAAAGAGACCTGACAAAGGTCCAAGAAAGAGGATTACAAAATAACTTAGAAGAGATCGACATAAAGAAGTCGGTCTCCTACAACAAACAAGTTATAAAAGTAATCCCTGAAAGAGACCTGACAAAGGTCCAAAAAAGAGGATTACAAAAATAACTTAGAAAAGGACAACGCAAAGAAATCGGTCTCCTACAACAGACAAGTTATAAAAGTAGTCCCTGAAAGAGACTTGACAAAGGTCCAAAAAAGAGGACTACAAAAATAACTGGAAAGAGGACCAACGTAAAGAAATCAGTTACAGATGGCCAGAAATAAATACAAGTAAGAGCCAGAAAATTGAAACACGAGTTGGATCCAAACATCCGCAAAGGATCCAAGCTACAAGCAATAAGTACAAAGCAATCCAAAGAGGCCGAGCAGCAAGGCTTCAGCATTCTCAAAACCGAGAAAGGTGCCAGAAACAACTGTAAACAAGCATGATATAAAATGCAATATTATAAACAAGCTTCAAGATCAGGCCCAAAGCTTGAAAGCTACTTGTTGTTTTTTCAAAATAAAAAGTTGCTAAACAAGCAACCAAAAGGAGTATCAATAGTCAGCGAAATATTCAAATTACAGAAATAAAGAGTTTAAAAAGCCCACAAGTCGGGCTATCTACACAAACATCCAAGAAAAATTAGTTAAGATCGGGAGCCTTCTCGGTAGCATCAGTCTGGGGTGAAAGAGGGCGAGTTTGGAGAGGCACTGCATCCACCGTACCGTCGTCCCTATTCAGAATTTGACAATCAGGATCTAATTCTGGACGAGCAATCCCAGCAGGAGGAAGTATAGAGGTCGACACTTTAGTAGCAGGCGCAGAGGGAGGTTCGACATCATCATCATCTTGGTTGTCGGGAACAATCTTACCATCCCTCAATATATTGTCCAAGCTAAAAAGAGTAAGATCAACCTCAGGAGCGAGAACTTGAACCTGCTCCTTCAAATTATCATAAGCAGCGTTTACACTGCCGACAAGGTGACCTTGGAGCTCGGAATAGTCAACTCGGGCAGACTCCAACTCCTCCCTCAGACGTATCACCTCTCGATAAGACGTGACATAACTATCTTTATGCCTCAATGCAGTGTCCTCAGCCAATCTGACAGAAGCTGCCAGAGCAAGAGAACTAGCCTTTTTGTTCTCCAGATCCTTCTCCAGTTTGGCTACTTTCACCTCAAGCTCCTCTTTCAAGCCCTTCATCCAGTCGAATTCTTGTTTTGCCTCCTCCATGAAGGCTTTGGTGGCATGGAGAGGAAGATTTTGAGTAGTTCGGTACAAGGCAGCTCCCATATGGGCCATTTTTACACTACTCTGAGTTATAAAGTCCAAATGACGAAGAAGTGATACATCATCCATAGGAAGGACACCGTATGGACCGATCTGTTGATCTACAAACTCGACCGCGTCAAAATCAGGGGCATCAAGGTTGAAAGGCTCAATTATTTTTTGTTTCTTGTTGGGAGGAGCACCAGAAGTAGCAGCGGAAGACTGCGGAGGCTCGGCCAGGCAAACCCTAGGAGTGGGAATTACCCTCCTTGGGCCAGGAGAACTCGGCACAGGCAGCTTCACCGGAACTTGGGAAGATCCCTCTCCCGCCACCTTGGCTGAGATATTTTGAGTAGCTGCAGCCTTCTTTGCCTTCTTGTAGGCTTTCATAGAATCGTTATTTTTCGACATCTCTGAAAATACAGAATCGACCACAGCAATGGGTTACAATCACAAAAAGAAGAAGTAAAACCAAAAAGCAAGTATATAAACAAGTCGGACAGTACCTAAAATAGTTCGAACCAAAGAAGGGTCACTCAAAAACTTTTTTCTATCAAGATGGGGTGGTTTCCCCCATAAATCTTCAAGAACAACTACAAAAGCTCGTTTAACCTCGTCAAGCATCTCCCAGGTATAGCGAGACACTCTCATATTCTTTTGCCATTCTAGAGGAAAGGCAGGCTCATCATTTTCATCAAGAAAAAAGGGGCGGGCCCCCTCAACAGCACGGACTCGAAAGAAATAATTCTTAAAATCTTTAAAAGACTCATCATACATGGCAAAAACTTTATGCCCTTGGGCCGACCTGAAAGAAACCCAGGATGCTTTCTTTTTGGAAGACCCTCCGGGCTTGGCAGAAACAAAAAGATAGAGGAAAAGAGTCTGAGAAGGTGTTATGCCTAACTCTTGGCAAAGCAGCTGAAAAATCTTGATAAAACCCCAGGAATTCGGATGAAGCTGGGATGGGGCAATATTACAAGACCACAACAAATCGGTTTCGAAAGCAGTAAAAGGAAAGGTAATATCTAACTGGCTGAAGAAATATTCATAGGCATAGAAAAAGGGACGCTCCCCCTCGATCGAAGTAGGAAAACAAACCTTCTCATCAGAATCGGGCGCCACAAGCTCATAATCCCTCTCCCGGGTGCTGCTACCACAAATCCTATGACGTTTCCTCAGCTCTACACAAAAATCAGCGTCCACCACAGAGACACACATCAAGACAAGGGAGTCCAGCCAATCAGACATCCCCTCGGTAACTTTAGAAGACATCTCTACAAGGTTATTGCGAGAAGACATGAGGCCAACTAATCCTACAATAAGAAAAGAAGATGGGATTACCAAAAAACATCTTTGGCGAGGGGCAAAATAACTCGACTAGAAGAACAAACAGAAAAGAAAAACCCCAAGACTCAAACTAAAGTCCTGGGGCATCCTTTGGAGGCAGTAACAAAACAAGGTTTCAGGAAAAATCCACAGCTTACATCCCGGCATCTCTCAAACAAGAAAAGAAGATTTCAAACAGCAAACATTTTCATAGGAGAAAGATAAAACATAAAAGGTCATCAAAGCCACTATCTTTTTACAGTCTATCAGCAAAAAGCATCGCCAACATCAAACATGCCAAGCAGAAATCGTCAAAGGCGCAACCTTTTTCAGAATCAAACAAAACCATCATCAAAACAGAAAACGGTGATAACATGCAAAAGCCTTAAAAGCATCAAACAACAAGAAAGGCAAAAAGGATCATGCAAAAGACGAAGAA
Source organism: Arachis ipaensis (assembly GCF_000816755.2). Classification (NCBI taxonomy): domain Eukaryota; kingdom Viridiplantae; phylum Streptophyta; class Magnoliopsida; order Fabales; family Fabaceae; genus Arachis; species Arachis ipaensis. The sequence goes on from NC_029793.2 coordinate 85,628,375, forward strand.
ACTCCCAGAACACACAACAATAATCAGGCGTGGCAAAATCAGAAAGATCCAAACTTTCTCATAAATCAAAACTTTCTCAATATCATATAAGAAAATGACGTGGAAAAGAGAAAGGAAGAAACACCAACCTAAACAAAGAAAGAAGCTTCGAAGGAGATTGAAGAGGGAAAAATGGAATCACTCAGAATCACCAAATGATGCTGCAACGCGAGAAAAGCAAAATGCAGGCGAAAACAAAAGTGAGAAAGTAAAGGGAGAAGTAACGAAGAAAGACAAAGAAGAGAAACCGTTTTTTGATTGCAAAAATTCAAAATAAAGCCAAGGGAAATGGGGCAATTAATATCAATTAATGAAGGTATTAAACCCTCGCACGTTCCCAAGAATAAAGCGCTGATATAAAAGCGGGCGCTCTTAGAGGAAGGCGTTCTACATTCAAAAGAGGTTCTACTAAGAAAGGAATCGACAAAATGTTCGAGTTCGGCTTCACTAGAGAAAGATCGAAGTCAAGGACTCAACCTCAAAGCAAAAGACCGAGCTCAAGCAGGGGCACTGTTCACACCCTGGGTCGAGCTATCCGACCTCTTCTCAAAAGAGGTCGGCCAAATCGATAGAAAAGCCCAGTAAAGGGCCCAAATAGAGGAACACGACCCAAATCCAAAGGCAGTCCAAGCCTATAGAGATAAGGGCGGTTCCCTTGAAGATAAGTTGACCTCAACTCAGAGATAAAGATAAGATAAGATAACTAACTTATCTTATCTAAAAAGGTTACTCCACACCATTATAAATACACTGGAGCACCCAGGTATAACTCATACTCTGATTCTACAATAAACTCTGCTTAATACCCGTGCTAACTTAAGCATCGGAGTCTTGCAGGTACCCCCACCCTCCAGTGATCACGGATCAGAAGTGAAGCCAGTCCAACAAGTCGGACACAACAGCTCCGGCCGTCACTAGCCAGCCGGACACGTCATCTCCGACCAATACAGAAGATCTCATCCGAGATCGGCCTACAGTTTCAGGTAACCCTCGGAACAGTCCCCTACTTTGTTTTTAAACTGCAAAATGAAAATCTTGCATCCACGCGTAAGTGTACAGTACGCGTACACGTGGATGAGCTTTTTGACCCTTTTGCGTGGAAGCGCACGGTACGCGTACGTGCGGGTTAGCTGACGTTGGCCCTCCAACGTTGAGTCAAACGCCAATGACAGCAGGCTTTCTGGCTTTGCTGGTTTTGTTCTAAATGGCATTTGAGTCAATGTTGGCCCTCAAACATTGACTCAATCGTGAAGCATCATGATTCAAAATTCATACAGATCTCTTCTCAACACCAAGGAAAACCAATTGGAGCCATTTTCAATCCGATTCCATCAAGGCCAAAAGCCCAATTCAAAGCTTGAATATCAATGGAAGAAAGTGTATAAATAACTTAGAATTTAAGTTAGGGGGACCTTCCTTTCGTTTTTCTTTTCACCTTTTTCTTTTCACTTTCAGTTACTTGGCACTTTTACATCTTTTATATTTTTCATTCTCTATTAGTGAATTTCCAAAATGTATCGTTCAATTCCAATTTCCATTTTGAGAGCTATGAACAACTAAACCCCTTTCATTGGGTTAGGGAGCTCTGTGCAATTCACTGGATCAATATTAGTGTTCATTCATCTTCTTCTTTATTTTCACTTGATTTTACTAGAAAGCTTTCGTTCTTCATCCAATTGGATAGTTATCTTGGGAAAGAAGCTATTCATAATTGGATCTCCTCGGAACCTTGGAAGAGGAATGAGGAGATCGTGCTAGAAAAGCTTTCTCACATTGGAATAAATTGGGGTTTGGATGGATATAGTGACATGTAATCCTACCAATACTTTGATCTATGAAATTGTGTGGTATAATCAGTGACCAAACTTCATCTCTTCCCATGAGCACTTAAATCAAGGAATTGGGCAATTGTTTTTGCTTAGAGAGATTGGTGATCCAAGAAATTAGGATCCAATCACTTAAGATTGCCAAGGAGATCAATGAATGCATTGATTGTGAAAGATATGAAAATGAATTTGCTTCAGAGAATTATACATCTCCTGAACCCAATGAATTCCCCATTCTATGATCTACCCATTCTATTTACTTTCTGCTCTTTAATTTCATGCTAATTCCCCCTTCCTATTTAATTTCTTACAATTTAGGCTTCTGCACTTTAATTCCTTGCAATTTAATTTTCTGTTCCTTTAATTTCTTACAATTTAAGTTTCCCGCCAATTTTACTTTCTGCAATCTCAATTCAATTCCGATTTAGCTCAACTAGAACAATTCTCCAATTATAATTGATCAATCTACCAATCCCTGTGGAATTTGACCTCACTCTTCAGTGAGTTTTTACTTGACGACAATCCGGTGCACTTGCCGGAAGGAAATTTGTTGAGAGACAAATTTCCGCGCATCACCTACATGCATGCAACTATGGTAAATATTACTTACCTATATCTATACTAAGATTCCTACTGAATTTGGCAAAAACAAATAATAGAATTCCAATCAATCCAAAATATATCCTTAGGGCTAGAGCAAGAAAGTATAGCAATATGGCCAATGTCCAAAGATTTGATTTGACGTTTTCAAAATTAATTTCAACAACTTGCAAGAAAACACAAGATAAGAGAAGGAATCATAGAATTGAGCGATCGAACCCCTCACCGGTTGTGTTTATGCTCTAATCGCTCAATGTTTAGGGCTTAATTACTTAATTCTCCTTTAGCCATGTTTTCTAGGATTTACTAGTCATCTAACAATCAACAAATGCTTGATGTATGAATGCAAATATCATGAGGTCTTTGGAGAGTTGTAATGGGACTAGGATAAGGGTAGGATTAATATGGTTAAGTGGATTAGCAGATTGGATCTTTGATTAACTCATGTATCCCACCTAATCCTATATCAATCTATATACACCAAAGAAAAACAACCTAACTTCCCATTCATTTCTTTTCTCACCTTCACTTATGCATCTTCTTTCCAATTCACACACATATGCATTCTTTATTTAGCATTATTATTATTATTATCATTTCTTTTGTTTTTCTCTTTCTTTCTTTTTTTTCTTTTCTTTTCCTAGTTTTTTTTTCAAAAAGTATATACACCAAAATTTCTCTTTTCTTTTATCATCAAAGAGAGATGCATATGTTTTAATTAATGCATGCATGAGTGTTTACCCATTTTTCCAAAATTTCACCATGAATACACAAAGTAAACTTTCTATCAATTTTTTTCCACAAATTTACCCCACACTTGAGTGACACACACTCCTCAACCCAAGCTAATCAAGGATACAATTCACGGACATTATGGTTTTTCGCTTAGGGCAAAATATGTGCTTAAAATTAGAATAAAAGGGGGATTAAAAGGCTCAAAAGTCAGTTACAAAGGTAAATGTAAGGGTTGGCCATATGGTTTAGTGAGTTCAATTTCAAAAATGACCTCAATCATACTAAATGCGTTTAAAACATCAAATATATGACATAAAGATTCAAGCAAATCTAATATCACAATCATAAAAGAGTATAGCACACAAGAACAAAATTTGAAGTTGAAAATGTGCAACCACACCATCAAAGTTCAAATTTCATTAGGTGTTTTGTTCTAGCTCATTTCTATGTTCCATAAGAAAAATACTTCAAGTAAGTTGAAAAACAAGTTTCCAAATCTAATAAATGGAATGCCCTAAAAGAGATTTCTTGAAAATTCTTTTGTTGTTTTTACCAATTATTTCTATACTAGGCAACATACAAATGCAAATATTTACTACAATAAAACCATAAGAAAGCTAAGATATATATAAGCAAACTAAGCAAAATGCAATGTCATGAAATAATAAATAAATATTGACAAAAACATAACTACTAAAAATTAGAGAATATTGCAAAGTTTAGTAAGAGAAATTTACTCCCCAAAGTTGCGGATCCTCCCCCATACCTAAATGTTGCACGGTCCTCCGTGCATGCACATAATCCGGGGGTGAAGAACTAAGTTCCTCCACCTTTAGCTGGTGGGTACTGGTGCTCGGGCTGCTTGGTGGGCTGTCTCCCACCTAGCACTTTGGTTTAGTGTCCTTAAGTTGGACATTTTGAGGAGCTCACATCAAGAAGGCTTGTGCTTCCATTCCTCCTAGATCCGCCACCCATGCTTGGTCTTCATTTGTCCTCCGGGGTCCTACACTTTTTTTGTCAATACCCCTTCCTGTTGATCTTCAAGCCTCCAATGGGGTGACCAAACTCTTGAATTCTCACCAAGACTCCAAATCCTCCTTTGAAAACTATTCAATTGTGCCTTGCACCACCCGTGGAACTCAAATCTTAAGGGTGCAACCTTAGTTATCCTTAATCCTCTATACCCCCTGTTCCGAGGGTTACCTGAAACTGAAGGTCAATCTCGGATGAGATCTTTGGGTGTGATCGGAGCTGTTGGGTCCGACTTGCTAATCTTGAGATGCTACTAATCTTTGGACACCGGAGGGTGGTGTACCTACAAGAGACTCTGATGCATAAGATAGCATGGGCTTTATGCAGGTTTTTTGTGTAGAATCAGAGTATGTGTTATACCTGGGTACTCCAGTTTATTTATAGTAGTGGGGAGTGACCTTCCTTGAGATAAGTTGGTTATCTTAACTTATCTTTTTGTGGGTGAGGTCACTTATCTTTTAGCCACCTTCAAGTGGGTTGTGGTCCTTTTCTTTGGGCTTGCTTTGGGCCTCTGCGGTGATTTGGCCGAGCTCTTTAGGAAAAGGTCGGTGATGACCAACCTTATAAGAGGTCAGTCGTTCTGGTCTTCGTCCAGCCCGGATCGCACAGCTCAACCCAGGGTATGAACAGTGCCCCTGCTTGAGCTTCGATCTTCCCTTGAGGTCATGTTTTTGAACTTCGACCCCTTTTAGGATGTCGTGCTCGAGCACTGACTTGGTTTGCCTTGAGTAGCTTCTCCTCGTGAGGGTCTGGTATTGCCTTTTAATTCGAAGCATTTTTAGCTTTTAATTGCAGCGTGCCTTTGGGGTGCGTTTTAACCTCCTTTGGGAACATTCGATTGTTTAAAAGCCCATTGATTAGGTTTTCAATTTTTTACCGTTTCGTTTCCCTCTTTGCTTTGAGAAAAAAGGATTTGAACTTAGTTTCTTCTTCTTCCTTAATATACTTTATTTCCTTTCTTTTGAGAAGAACACCCTCTTTTGCCCCAAGCTTTTTCTTCTTTCTTTAAAATTTCAAAGCTCTCGTGGGATCATTCGTGCTTTTGCTACACATCCATCGCTGCTCTTCGTCTTTTTACAGGTTGGTGTTTCTGTTGCATACCCTTTCTTGCTTTAGTCAAATTTTTATTATCGTCATTCTTTGCGTTTGCATGATTCTTTTCTGCACAAAGTTTTGGTCTTGCTAGGCTTTCTCCTAAAAAGGTCGAAGCTTTCTTTATGATTTTACTGTACGTCTAAATATTTTGTCAAAGTTGCAATCTTTCTCTTTTGCTCGTGAAGAAATATTGATGCCTGAGTTCCTTTTTTGCCTCTTTGTTTTTTCTTTTGTCTGAAAAGGTTAGGGCTTTGGCTTTTTGTGTCATTTCCTTTTTTGCATTCTGCTCTGTTGTTGCCTCCAAAGGGTGCCCCTGGGCTTTTGGTGTAGATTCTTTGTTCTTTGTGAGTCCTGGGGTTCCTTTTTGTTGCCATACCTGACGCTTGTTGATTGTTTCTTGTCATTCTCTTATTGTCCAAGTTGTTTGGTAGTGACCCCCTCTTTTTTTCTTGTATGTATTGTTGCTTTATGTCTTCTCGTAAGAACATTGTCGAGATGTCCACCAAAGTCCCTGCTGGTATGGCCGATTGGTTAGATTCAATAGCATTGGGGGAAACCTCCTCATTTGGATATGAAGTGATTTTTAGGAGATCCTACCTTCCTTTGTGCTGAGCTAGGTAGCATCTGACCTCTTTCTTTACAGATAGTTTTCTTCTATTATTTGTGATTTTATCATTTTCCAACTGTGTAATTATTTTCTTGGCTTCCTTTCAGAGATGGTTAAATCTTCGGACTCCATGAAGTCTTTTCAGAAGGCCAAGAAGGCGATGGCTGCCCAGAATCTGTCATACAAGACGTCGGGGGAGGGGTCTTCAGCACAGCTGCCTCCGAAGAAGCCGACGATTGAGTCTTAGGGTCCCGAGGAAGATTATCCCGACTCTGACAGTTCGGACAATTCCGTCTGACCCATCTCAGACGACCTCTGGCGCTGCCTCCTCTCTTACTGCTGCTGGTCCCCCTCCCAAGAGACAAAAGATTGTTGGGACTTATGATCTGAATGATAAAGAGTTTGATGGTGCGGCTTTTGCTACGGGGTTGATAGCTCCTTATGGAAAGGTTCCTCTAGACGACGTATCAATCCTCCACCACCTTGACTTCATAACGAGCAATAGTATTGGGATGGCCAATCTTGGTGCGGCCTTATCCTGAGTTGTCCAGGAGTCCCCGGTTCATGTTACTAGAGCTTTTATGGAGGAGGCCAAGGCTGAATTTGACAGGGTGAAGGGCCTGAAGGATGAACTGGATGCTAAGGTGGCCAAGATGATCTGAATTTGGTATATTCCGACTTGTGGACTTTGTTTGAATTTGGTTAGTTTTTTGAAGTCTCTGTGGCTGACTTTTTGACATTTGGTTGCTTCTTAGGAACTTTTATTTTAACAAACAAACACTTTAAACTCTTGGGCTGCCCTTTAGGCAGCCTTTGAGTCTTTAATGTTTTATTTTGAAGGATGCGCTTCGCTGATACGTCAGCCAAACCTTTAATATTTGGAGGTTGTTTCTTCATTTCTTTTTTACCCATGCAATCCTTGCGGATTTTATAGAGATTTGGTACTTTCCAGTCTGACCTCCTTTGAGTATTAATATGGGTTTTCTACCCTTGCCCTTTTGGATCATGCCTTGTATTGAGTTTGTATTGTCAACCCTTGGCTTCGGCGAAGTTATCCTTGCGGCTTGGTGTCTGGGCTTTTAGTAACTTGTCCGATAACTTCTTAGTGTTCTTTCCATAGAACCTTTTTAGTTTGTTCGAACGACTTTTGCAGCCCTGTTGTTTTTAGTAACTTGAGTCTTTTTAGCTAAGCACTATTGAGCCTTAAGTTGTTTTTCAACCCTTTTAGCTTTTTACTTGTTCTTTTCTCGAGGTCGTACTTATTTCTTTGGGTCGCGCCTCTTCTTAACTGACGTCGACCTATATGGCTTTGTTACCCAAGCTTTTAGTCATATTCCAACAACCTTTTAGGTAGTGTTCCGAGGGGGAACCTTTTCTTTATAGTTTGTTTGGATGGCTTTTTAGCTCCGTTTCGAGGTCGTGCTTTTGCTTTAGGTAAGATCCTTTTCAGGGCTTGTACCTTTATAGCTGAGCATTTTAGGCCTTGGTTTATTAACCTTTCTTTGGCCTTTGCGAGATATTTTTTGTCCCTTTTTAGTGATCCTTTCACGGGTCCGACTTCTCTGTCAGGCCTTCTCAAGTTATTTTTAGTAATCCCATTTTAGTTAGACCTCGTCAAGCCACTTTTTTGGGTTACTTTTTATAACTTCTTGCATTATCTTGCTTCTATCGGTTCACCTTGCTGACCTCTTATAATCGGGCGATGAATTTCGCATTTTATGAGCTTAGAGTAATGCGTCTTGGTAGGAAACTTTTTAGGGAATTGACGACTTTTCATTCAAATAATAATGAGATAAAAACATAAATAAGACTGTACATGAGAGTGCTTACCCTTCTAGGTCAGGCAGCTTTTTAGATCTCAGCTTGGCGCCTCATTAAAAAACCATTTTAGGAAAAAGAGTGCGCCTTGACCTAAGATCTTTACTACTTTATAGCTATAGTACCTTCTCAGGTTACTGGCATGCCATGACCTTGGTAGCTCTCGCCCTTCGAGGTCGGACACCTTATAGTAGCCTTTTCCTAGTACTTCTATAACTCGGTATAATCCTTTCCAGTTAGCTGCTAGCTTCCCTTCTCCTGACTGACCTGCTCTGATATTATTTCGGATTAAGATGAGATCGTTGGTGGCGAAGCTTCACTGGTTTACCTTCCGATAATACCTCAGAACCATTCGACGCTTTAGGACTTCCTCTCTGATCTGAACTCTTTCTCGGACTTCTGAAAGTAGGTCGAGCTCCTCCCTTTGAGCTTGGGAGTTGGTGTCTTTGTTGTAGAGGATCACTCTAGGTGATCCTTCTTATACTTCCATGGGAATCATTGCCTCTATTTCATAAGCAAGTCGGAATGGTGATTCTCCGGTGGTTGAGTGTGGTATTGTCCGATATGCCCATAGGACTTGCAGGAGCTCTTCGGCCCAAGCTCCCTTGGCATCCTGTAATCTTCGTTTTAACCCAGCCAGTATGACTTTATTGTCGGCTTCCGCCTGTCCATTGGCTTGTGGGTGCTCTACAGAGGTAAACTGATGCTTGATTTTCAAGTTGACTACCAGGTTTCTGAAGCCCGTGTTGGTGAACTGAGTGCCATTGTCTGTTGTAATGGAGTATAGGACCCCAAACCTTGTGACAATATTTTTGTACAAGAATTTTTGACTTCTTTGGGCGGTGGCAGTGGCTAGAGGATCAGCCTCAATCCATTTGGTGAAATAGTCTATTCCTACAATGAGGAATTTGACTTGCCCTGATCCCTGAGGGAATGGTCCAAGGAGGTCGAGCCCCCATTTTGCGAATGGCCAGGATGAGGAGACACAAATGAGTTCTTCACGTGGTGCGATGTGAAAGTTGGCGTGCTTTTGACATGGGGGGCATGTTTTGACAAACTCTATTGCTTCCTTTTGCAAGGTCGGCCAGTAAAAATCAGCTCGGAGTACCTTTTTGGAAAGATCTCGCGCCCCGAGGTGGTTGTCGTACATGCCACTGTGGACTTCCTCAAGAAATTCCCTTGTAGCGGAGGTCGGGACGAATTTTAGAAGAGGTATAGAGATTCCTCTCCTATATAGGACGTCGTGCACTATGGTGTAGTATTGCGCTTCTCGTACTAGTCTTCTTGCTTCCTTTTTGTCTGCGGGAAGTGTTTCAGACTTGAGATAGCTGACTATGGGAGTCATCCACCCTTGGTCCTAGTCTGATATACTTAAGACTTTTATTTCTTCCGAGGTTGACAGATTTCGCAGTGTTTCTTGGATGAGCTTCTATTATTGCCCCTTGGTTTGGTGCTGGCTAGTTTCGAAAGTGCATCAGCTCGGGCATTTTGTTCTCTAGGTATATGTCGGATCTCATATCCTGTGAATTGTCCGAGTTATTCTCTGGTCTTGTCTAGGTACTTTTTCATGGTGGGATCCTTGGCCTGGTAGCTCCCTTCGATTTGCGAGGTGACTACTTGTGAGTCGCTAAAGATGGTAAGCTTTTGACCTCCCACTTCCCTAGCCAGCTTCAAACCAGCCAGCAGAGCTTCGTACTCGGCTTGGTTATTTGAGGAAGGGAACCTGAACCTTAAGGAGAGTTCGAGTTGGGTTCCTTGATCACTTTCTAGGATCACTCCAGCTCCACTAGCAACTTTGTTGGAGGAGCAGTCAACGTAAAGGTTCCATTCTTTGGGGGTGTCTGGGGTGTCGGTGTATTCTACAACAAAGTCGGCCAGATATTGGGACTTGATGGCTGTCCGAGCTTCATACTACCGGCAAGTGCACCGGGTCGTATCAAGTAATAAAACTCACAAAGAGTGAGGTCGATCCCACGAGGATTAACAGATTAAGCAAGCAATAGTTGATTCATTATTCTAGTTAGATGATTCAATTTTGAGTGATAAGCAACAAGGAAATCTAAATGACATAAAAGTAAAGGAAAGCAATAAAGTGCAAGGAAAGTAAATGACAAGAAATTAAAGTGCTGAAAATTAAAGTACAAGAATGTAAATTGCAAGGAATGGAAAGTACAAGAAAGTAAAGTGCAAGAAAGTAAATGACTAGAAAGTAAAACCAAGTGAAGCATTTCTACAAACACTTAGAAGGCACTAATGTGCAAAAGTAAATAAAGCCATAAATGTGCATAAGTAAATGACAAGAATTAAAGACAAAAAGTAAATAACAAGAATTAAGAATGAAATTAACATTGGGATCAAGAGATATTGCATTCATAGGATCAATAGTTTTCATCTCATCTTCAATCATTGATGCCAGGGCATTTTGGCCAGTTTCACTGACCTTTTCTTTACTGTTTTTAGGGTAGTTTCATGCAATTTTTTAGAAAATAAGCTAGTTTTGGGTAGATATTCACTTACATCTTCATTCAAGCATACATTGTGCCCTTTACATGATTTCATGAGGATTTTGCATGAATTATATGATAAATTGGATGATGCATGACTCATGACTTGGACTAGAACTTTGACGCACTTTGTTGCTTGATTTCAGGAAAAGGAAGCAAAGAAGAACCACATTAGCAGTCACATTAGTCCCACTAACGTGACCTCTAACGTGGAATGGGTGCTAACTTGTAAAGTTAATGAGAAAGGTAATCGCAATTAACGCCATCGAAGCCATCATAAGCCCACGTTAAGAGTCACGTTAACTAAGTTAACGTGAACTCTAACGTGGAAGAAGACAATAAGGCCAACGTTAGTGACACTCCCCTTTGTCACTAACGTTGGACCAAGCTCATAATTGGCCACGTTAGTTGTCACATTAACTTAGTTAACGTGGCTTCTAACGTTAATAAGCAAAAGGGAAGCTAACGTTAGTGACATTCACCTTTGTCACTAACGTTGGCCAAGCATCCATAAGCCACGTTAACTCCCACGTTAACTTAGTTAACGTGGAAGTTAACGTGGAGAGAGCAATTGGTCGCCAACGTTAGTGACACTTACCTTTGTCACTAACGTTGGGGTGAACCACCAAGAGCCACCATAAGCAACATTAACTCCCACGTTAACTTAGTTAACGTGGAAGCTAACGTGGATAAAGAGATGAGGAGCCAACGTTAGTGACACTCACCTTTGTCACTAACGTTGGAGATGGCTAGCATGACTACGTTAGAAGCCACGTTAACCTAGTTAACGTGGACTCTAACGTTAGAAATAGGGGCACATTGGAACGTTAGTGACAAAGGTAAGTGTCACTAACGTGATGAGATATTTTGGTGAAAAATAAATTTCTCCCAAAACACACCAATCTAACCGGCAAGTGTACCGGGTCGCATCAAGTAATAAAAAATCACAGGAGTGAGGTCGATCCCACAGGGATTGAAGGATTGAGCAATTTTAGTTTAGTGGTTGATTTAGTCAAGCGAATCGAGTGTTGGTTGGGTGATTTATGATTTGCAGAATGTAAATTGCATGAAAGTAAAGAGAGCAGGAAATTAAATTGCTGAATCTTAAGGAACAAGAAATTAAATGGCAGAAAATTAGAGTGCAAGAAATGTAAATTGCGGAATCTTAAAGTGCAAGGAATGTAAATTGCTTGAAATGTAAAGGGGATTGGGACGTGGATTTGCAGAAATTAAACAAGGAAAAGTTAAATTGCATCAAACAGAAGAGTAAAAGGGAATTGGGATTGGATCGGATCTTATAGCAGAAAAGTAAATGATCATGGAAAGCAAGAAACAGAATATAAATTGGAGATTTGGATCTCAGGACCCAGAGACTAGAAAACTAAGTCTAGATCTCAATGCCTTCCTAGATCCAATAAGAACAATTGCAAGGGAATTGTAAATTGTAAAGAGAATAGATGAAGAGCAATTAACCGGAAATGAAATTCAATTAACAGTAAAGAAACAGAGAGATCCAAGATTGAGATTGAAACAGAATTTCTTTAATTCTCCAATCCAAGATCCAAGACAAGTGTAATTGAAATTGAAAGCAATGAAAACAAAGAAATTAAAGATCACTCTATGCCAAAAGCTATGAGATTTATTGAGAAGAAAGAATGAGATGGAAGAGGATGTTTATGCTAGCAGAGTATTATTGATAGTTCATGGGGTTTTGTGTGGATATGTAAATACTCACTTCTTATTGACTCCTAGGCCTAGAAAGTCTCCTTCAAGCTTCAAGTGACATACTCCTATGACCTCTCATTATTCCTTCATCCTTGGCTATTACTTTGTTTATAAGCTTTATTTGAGTGTCATGTGTAGCAAGTTCATTTTCTTTTCTTTATACTTGACACATTATTCACCATAGACACTTGGCTCACATTCCTTCTTTAAACATTGATGCCCAGCACCTCTTTGGGTTACTAAATGCCTTGTAGTTAGGTTGCTCTTGATAGTGGACTTTCAGCTGATGATCCCGGATTAGTTAACCCAAGTCACCGAGTGTTGATGCACTCCTAAGAGCTTACTAATCCAAGCAGATCCTAATACAAAGACATCACAGGCATATATTTTAAAGTTCAAGCTATTGGTGTCCAGCTTTGTTTCTTTTTGTTTCCTTTTGTTCTGCCACTTTTTGGCTATCTTTTTTTCTTTCCTTCTTTTTGTTTTTCTTTCTAACCAAGAAAATTTTTTATTTAATTGAGATTCATAGACAGTAGGCCACTCTTTACTTAGAAGGAGATATCCTGGCTCTTTATTCACTAAAAGTGAGCTTTTATACAATCACACACATACCACCACTTACTTTATTCTACTTCTATCTAACAGAGACTATCTTGCTTCACATTCAAACTTTTTCTTTTATTGAACATAAAGATGCAGGGGACAACATGCTTTTTGCTAAGTGAAAGTAAACACACAAGCACACACATAAACTAGTTTACTTATTTTAAAAGAAACAAACATAATGCAAAGACTTTTAATTAAAAAGAACTACTTAAAAATGCAAAGACAACTTAGAACAGATAGGATGCATGCTTTTTTTTTTTTCATTTATAAGATTTTGAAAAACAACAATTGTATGATTATTGATGCATGAGTTTCTACTTTTCATGAAGCTATGTGGACACCAAACTTAGTGTTCGGCCATATGCTTTGTCAAGATACTCCAAACATGAAAAATGGAATTATTTGTAACATTGGTTTAGTGTGCTTGAAAGCATACCAAACTTAGCATATGTTTCAAAATAGTTCATGCAGTCAATGGACATATTCATGAAAAGAGAAAAGAATTCATGCTCAATTGATCATAACTTATTGAATTTAAAATGACATGAATCTTAAAGCATGGGTTGCCTCCCATGGAGCGCTCTTTTATTGTCATTAGCTTGACATTGGAGCTTTCTTTTATGGTGGTTGGTGCTTGTAGGGCCTCAATTTGTCTCCTCTGACCGTGATCCTCTGCTTTGTTCTCTGGTGTTCAATTTCAGCATGCTCTAATGATAGTATGTTGCTGATAGTGTAGTAATCCTCGGTTTGTTGATTTGCCTCCAGCTGTTGATATATCAGTTGCACTTTGTCACCTTTGGAAAGCCCTTCTGTTGGGATCTTTCTGTTCTTCCAACCCCTTTTTGCTTTGTTTCTGCGTTTTATCTTTCCTTTTGTTGTTCTTTCTTTTCTGGCCGTAGGTTTTCCTTGGGGACCTCTCTTCTCAGTGGCCAATACTCTAATATCCTCTTGAGCTTTTTCATCAGTCTGCACAATCCTTAGCATTGGGATGTTGCTGTGACTTTCCTGGTCATTTTTCATAAGGTTGTGGTTTTGGTTGCTTCTTGGGTTGTGTTGGTTTGGGTTCCTCTGCCATGGTTGTTGGTTTCTGGTATGGTTATCTCCCCATCTGAGGTTTGGGTGGTTTTTTCAGGATGGATTGTATGTATCACCATACACTTCATTTGGTCCTTGGTTGTGCATATACTGTACTTGCTCTTGTTGTTGTTCTTCTTGAGTTTCTTCACTCTGTCCCCATGTGATTGCTGGTTGGCTGGTGTTAACTGCTGCAACTTGGAGACTATCAATCCTCTTGGCCATTTGCTCAAATTGTTGCTGAATTTGCTACTGCATCATCTTGTTTTGAGCCAGGATTGAATCCACTCCTTCTAGCTCCATTACTCCTCTCCTTTGTGATGGTTGGAGGCCTCTTTGATGAGCAAAGAAATATTGGTTGTTGGACACCATATCAATGAGTTCTTGAGCCTCTTCTGCAGTTTTCATGAGTTGCAAGGAACCTCCAGCTGAATGATCCAAGGCTTCCTGGGATTTCAGTGTCAAGCCTTCATAGAAGTTTTGAAGCTTCTCCCACTCATTAAACATGGCAGGGGGACATTTCCTTATCAGAGCCTTGTACCTCTCCCATGCCTCATAGATGGGTTTGGCCTCCATTTGTGTAAATGTTTGAACCTCAGCCTTTAACCTTATAATCCTCTGAGGTGGATAAAATTTTGCAAGGAACTTAGTTACCAAATCATCCCTGTTGTTGATGCTGTCCCTTGGAAAAGATTCTAACCATTGAGTGGCCTTGTCCCTGAGAGAAAATGGGAATAGCATCAGCTTGTAACTGTCAGGGGGCACTCCATTATTTTTGACAGTGTTGCATATCCTCAAGAAAGTGGATAAATGTTGGTGTGGGTCCTCAAGTGGTCCTCCACCAAAAGAGCAATTGTTCTGAACCAAAGTGATCAGTTGTGGCTTGAGTTTGAGTGAAAAAGGTGATTGTCACTAACGTTCTTGAACCCATACTTTCACTTAACGTTAACACCACTAACGTCCTGAGCTAAAAGTCCCTGCCTACTTCACACTTTCTCTCTGCAAGCAAAGCTAAGCCCAATGAAGAAGATAACTGCTTCAAACTCAGGATCCAAAGGCCTATACCCAAGACTTGAAGAGCCAACTAGAAGATCAGAAGAGTAGTATATATAGGAGTAGCTTTGAATTAGTTAGGGAGCTGGAAAACTTTAGGCAGCCTTTGGGCATAGAACTACTCTCTGTATTTACTTTCTCTAGACTTCTAGTTTTACTTTCAGCATGTATTCTCCTTGATTTTACTAGGGAGCTCTGTTGTAATTTGATGGATCAATTTTATTTTTCATTCTCCTTCTTCTATCTTTTCTCTTGATTTTACTAGAAAGCTTTCGATCTTCATCCAATTGGGTAGTTATCTTGGAAAAGAAGCTATTCATACTTGGATCTCTTCGGAACCTTGAAAGAGGAATGAAGGGATCATGCTAGAAATGCTTTCTCATGCTGGACCAAATTGGGTTTGGATGGATATGTGACTATAATCCTTCCAACACATGATTTGGGAAATGCATGTGGTATAATCAGTGACCATACTTCATCTCTTCTCATGAGCAGTTGACCAAGGAATTGGCTATTGATCAAGATTTGAGGGATTGAATTACAAGGAATTGTAATTCAATTACTTAAGATTGCCAAGGAGATCAATGAATGCATTGATTGAGGAAGAGATGAAAATGAACTTGATCCGGAGAATGCAACATCTCCTGAGCCCAATGAATTCTCCATTTCTGATCTTACCCATTCTCTTTAATTTCTGTGATATGTGAAACGGTGAAGTCTAATGGTGTTCATCCTGACGCCTATAGACTGCTCTTATTTCCATTCTCACTCAAGGATAAGGCAGCCAAGTGGCTGGAGTCTTTTCCGAAGGAGAGTTTGACAACTTGGGCAGATGTGGTGAACAAATTTTTAGCCAGATTCTGTAACAACCCCGGTTTTCGAGAATGTGAAATCTTTTCTGAAAGTACAGATTTCTCTGGAAGATCAGTAAGGGGAAAACCTTTGATATATCATCAAGTATCTCAATCCTCATTGTCATTATGTCATCTTTAAGTTAGAACCTTTTTCTGAGACAAGCTCGAAAATGCGGTCACGAAGAACCTGATTTTTGAACCGTATCGGTTAGAAGTTTTGATTTGGTTTTTGGAAAATAGTCTCAGTTTGACGAACCGGACTCGATTTATGAGAGAAGAGAGATAATAGGATGATATTATCATTATATTAGTATTATAAGCTTCTTGAATAATATTATAAAGTTACCTGGTCAGTTTTAGTTAAAAACAGAAAATCGGTTTAACCGATTTACGGTTTACTGGTGCAGCTTAGCACCAACACTCTCTGATGAATTTAGCAATGCTAAGGCCTCATTATACATGTACTATTCTCATAATAAATATGTTACTAATGTCATTTATGCTAGTAGCTCAGAAAATAATTTTTAGAGATGTTTTTACGAGTGTTCCAATACACCTAGTTTTAGTAGTTGTACACCAGAGATATTTTAATAGTATTTTAATCCACCTCCAAGCCAACCAATCACAACTCACCTTACACCCCCAAGACCCCCGAGTGTTCCGATTTCACCAAAATGATCCTCTCTTCTTCCTCTACATAACCATGTAACTTATCAAGGATGGAAATAAGGTGAGATAGCTGTCTCCCTCCCATTTCAATTCGGTTTTCAAGGAAAACCATGCAAAACATGTGTTTTCTTGATGTTCTTTCTTAGAAATCATACTTAACTAGACTTGAGGGCCAAGAAACGTGAATTTCCAGCAAGTCTAAGGTGAGATATCTCTTCCTAACATACAGAGTGAGATTTGGTCAGTTGAGAGTTTTTGGATTCAAAGTTGTTCTTGATGTGATTTAGGAGGAAAAAGTGCTTAAGGACCACCTGAAAGTTTAACCGAATTAGGAGTAGCAAAATCAGGTAGGGTGTCACAAAATTAATCTTGATTATTTGTGTTTGATTTATGTGAATGTTGTATAAATTGGCTGTGCTAAAAATTGGTTGCTTATATGATTGATTCTTGGTGAAAATTTGGTGAAATTTTGATGAAATTTGATGAAATTCAAGCTTTAAAGTTCATGTTCTTGGGGCAGCTGGAAAACAAAAAACTCTAGGCTTAAATTGAGGTTCAATTTGTTTTGAAATCATGTAGAAAAGATGGGGTTTTAGTGGCTGCTAATTTATTAAGAAAAAGTCTGTAAAGTTTTAATGACAGAAAAACAGACAGAGACTAGTGAACGAATTAGGAGTTAGTAGTTAGTCCTGGAATTGCGAATAGGGTTAGGTATTATATGAAAAGTTAAACTGTTTCAGTATAGACTTAATGAACCTATACTTGGGACAGACTAACTATTCATACCGAAATTTACATATGCTTTAAATACATACGTTAAACAGAAAAATTAGAGCAGAGTAAAGAAACACAGAGAACAGAGTAACCAGAGCAGAATAAAGGGATACAGAGAAAAGAATAATCAGAGCAAAGTAAGAAGACAAAGAGAAAAGAGTAATGTGATAAAGAGAAGTGGTTTGAATTAAGATGTTGTAAAAGTGAAAAATGTAAAGTTTGTACAGTATGATTGAACAGAGAAAGAAAGAGGTACCGCATAAAAATGTAAAAATGATGATGAATAATGAGAATGATGATGAATGATGATAATGAGAATGATTATGTGATGATTTGTTGCTTGAGGCAACCCAAGAGATGTGTTTATTCATTTGTTGCCTTAAGGCAACTCCAGATATACTTGTATGATCATCTGCTGCAGTGAGGTAGTCAGATAGATAATGGTGTGATCACTGAGAACGCTTTCCTATGGTATAGATCCATATTTTATTTCTATAAGGCAGAGGGGTTATTTCCTGCTACAGAAGTACCGTGACCACCTGTTCCATTTCTGTAGTGGCAGAGGGGTTATTTCCTGTATACAGAAGGTGTGTCGGCGTACATCCCTGCAGTGGCAGATGTGTTATTTCCTGCGTGCAGTGGACCTTGTGGTGGCAGAGGGGTTATTTCCTGTACACAGGGGTATAGCCAATAGGAAAGCCTTATCCAGACAGAGGTTGCTGGATAACGTCGGGAGCGGGTTAGTAACCGACAGATGAGCTCATTACCTGCACTAGGGCTAGACATGCATCATACTTGGTTGCGCATTTCCTTTGTTATGTTTGTGGTATGAATGTATGCTTTCCTTGTTTGTATTCCATTCTCTGCGCTTGTGATATTTTCTTGTATTCTTCTGTTTATGTTCTGCTATCTGTTTTCTCTATCTTCTCTACTTATCTGTGTTTTCTAATTACTGCTTCCTTGTATTCTACTAATAGTCTGCTAAACAACATAGAATTAATGAACGTAACTAATAACCCCGACCCTACTAAGAACTCCCCAGTTCTTACCCCTTCTCTCTCCCTTCCCCCTTCAGATGGAAGTAAGAGTACCTTACCATAGTTCGCTGATGACCATTTGCAAGAAGAGGATTCTGCTCTAGATAGTCTTCTGAGTCTAGGGTGAATATCGTTCTCTGATTATATGTAAATACTGTGAGACCAGCCAACGTCTGCACCCCTTCGTATGCGCACTTTAACCTAAATCCTGTGTACGAGATTCCTATTTTGTGGATACTTCATGAGTTTCCAGAGAGACGTCCTGTGGAAAAGTCTGATCGTGCAGAGGAGTAGCAGATGATGTTCTATCTTTTGATGACGTTCCACCTGACTTGAGTTGTGAAGACTTAGAACGTACTTTTCCTCGCTTTAGTAGTTTAGAGGGACTAGGTGAGTATAGAGTCTAGGCTAGCCTAGGTGCCAGCTTAGGGACCTCTTGAACAGGTCAGGACCTGGGATGTTGTATGTATGTATATGTATATAGTTATTATCTAGCTATACCTAGGGGTGTTCTAACTAAAGGTATATACTCTAATAAAGGCTGGATAACTGAATGTTGCTAGCTACTTGTGATGTATTTATGTGTGGTTGCTTATAATTGTTTTATCTGTTATTATTTGTGAATTGATTATGAATGATTCTATTTATTAATTTAAACATTTTCAAAAAAAAAAAAGTACCTCGCTAACTAACTACGCTTTTAACAACGAATCAGGCTCATATAATAAATAATAGATAATATATAGGATGACAAATTGGTAGCACTCAGTTTCTGGTATGTCCTAGGCGTACTGAAAATTGGGTCGTTACAGATTCTATCCTCCCCAAAGAATCAACAGGCTGAGAGCTGAGGTCCAAACTTTCAGGCAACAAGATGGTGAGACTCTATATGAAGCATGGGAGAGGTTTAAGGACCTAACAAGGAGGTGTCCACCAGATATGTTCAATGAATGGGTGCAGCTACATATTTTCTATGAAGGCCTTTCTTATGAATCAAAGAAAGCAGTAGACCACTCATCCGGGGGATCTCTGAACAAGAAGAAGACCATTGAGGAGGCCATAGACGTCATTGAAACTGTAGCAGAAAATGACTATTTCTATGCTTCTAAAAGAGGGAACACTAGAGGAGTGATGGAGCTAAACAATATAGATGCTCTGCTGGCCCAAAATAAGCTCATTATCAAGCAGCTGGCTGACCTCACCAAGAAGATGGAGAGGAACCAAGTAGCAGCAATCACCACTTCATTAGCAACCCAAGAAGGAGTGAATGAAGAAGCAGAGGGTAGTCAGGAGCAAGCCAACTACATTGGGAATTCACCTAGGCAAAACCATGATCCATACTCCAAGACCTACAACCCTGGTTGGAGGAATCACCCAAACTTTGGGTTGTGCTACCAATTCAAGCAAATTCCTAGCCACAACCTTCGCAGCAATACTAACTCAACCCAAAGGGAGGAGTGTCAGGCTATCATCCTTCGGAGTGGGAAGGAACTGAAGGAAACCACCCAGAAACCACAAGAAAAGGACTCAAATGAAAAGGAAGAAGAGCAGGATGGAGCTCGAGTTCCCACTTTGAGTTCACAAAAAGGGGAAGGAGTGCTGAAGCCAGACGTCCCAACAGTCCCATACCCTCAGCAATTAAAGAAGAAGGGGGATGACAGCCAATTCTTGAGATTTTTGGAAACCTTCAAGAAATTACAAATCAACATACCTTTTGCTGAAGTAATAGAGCAAATGCCCCTCTACGCCAGGTTTTTAAAGGAGCTAATGACTAAGAAGAGAAGCTAGAAGAACAGCGAGACTTTGATACTAACCGAAGAATGTAGTGCTATCATTCAGCATAAACTACCCCAGAAATTGAAGGATCTGGGGAGCTTTCAGATCCCTTGTATCATAGGGGAAATCACAGTGGAAAAGGCTCTATATGACTTAGGAGCCAGCATAAATTTGATGTCGTTAGCCATGATGAGAAAAATGAAGATTGAAGAGGCTAAACCAACAAAGATGGCCCTACAAGTGGCAGACAGATCGTTCAAATTTCCTCATGGCGTAGTAGAAGATTTGCTGGTGAAAATGGGAGATTTCATCTTCCCAGCAGACTTTGTAGTGCTGGACATGCAGGAGGAAACCAAGGCTTCCATCATCCTGGGAAGGCCGTTCTTGGCCACTGCTGGAGCTGTCATTGATTTACAAAAGGGGGACCTCACCCTGAGATTACACAATAAAAAGATGACATTCAATGTGTTCAAAGCCATGAGTTACCCACCAGAACAATTGGGAGAATGTATGAGGTTGGACTCACTTGAAGATGCAGTGCAGGAGAGTTTTGAAGAAGAAGAACCTAAAGGGTTAATAGAGGAGGAGTCAACGTTTAGTGAAGAAGTTGCAACAGCAGAGATTCATATACAAGGGGCATCAAAAGAAGAGAACGAAAAGTCAGAAGCACCCAAACTTGAACTCAAAGCACTGCCACCCACTCTCAAATATGCATACTTAGGAGAAAATGAAAGTCACCCAGTGATCATAAGCTCGTGCCTCAGCCAAGATCAAGAGGATGAACTACTCAAAGTATTGCGAAAGCACAAGGATGCCATTGGATGGACTCTTGCTGACCTGAAAGGAATAAGTTCAGCCATATGCATGCATAAGATACTACTGGAAGATGATGCCAAACCATCCATTCAATCCCAAAGGAGGCTGAACCCAATCGTAAAGGAAGTGGTACATAAAGAAGTTATGAAGTTATTGCAGGGAGGGGTAATCTACCCGATCTCAGACAGCCCCTGGGTCAGCCCCGTGCATGTCGTGCCCAAAAAGGGAAGAATCACTGTAGTTCTCAATGAGAAGAATGAACTAATTCCTACAAGGACCGTCACAGGATGGCGGATGTGCATAGACTATCAGAAACTTAATGAGGCTACACGAAAGGACCATTTCCCCCTTCCATTTATGGATCAGATGTTGGAAAGACTCGCAGGACACGCATATTACTGTTTTCTTGATGGTTATTCAGGATATAACCAAATAGTGGTTGATCCTAGAGACCAAGAGAAAACTTCATTTACTTGTCCATATAGAGTGTTTGCCTACAGGCGCATGCCATTTGGGCTATGTAATGCACCTGCGACTTTCCAACGCTGCATGCTTTCTATCTTCTCAGATATGATAGAGAAATTCATCGAAGTTTTTATGGATGATTTCTCAGTATTCGGAGATTCCTTTACTAGCTGCCTGAGTCACCTTGCCTTAGTATTGAAAAGGTGCCAAGAGACCAATCTGGTCTTGAACTGGGAGAAATGTCACTTTATGGTGACAGGAGGAATAGTTTTGGGCCATAAGGTTTCTAACCAAGGCATTGAAGTAGACAGGGCGAAAGTGGAACTTATTGAAAAACTGCCTCTACCCAGTGATGTCAAGGCAATTAGGAGCTTTTTAGGGCATGCTGGCTTTTACAGAAGATTTATTAAAGATTTTTCAAAGATAGCCAAGCCCTTAAGCAATCTCCTTGTATCTGATACACCATTTATCTTCGATGAATCATGCATGCTAGCATTTGAAAATTTGAAAATAAGGTTGTCCTCTGCTCCTATCATTTCCCCACCTGATTGAACTTACCATTTGAATTGATGTGTGATGCATCTAATTTTACAGTTGGGGCAGTGTTAGGACAGAGGAAAGATAACTTAGTCCATGTGATATACTATGCTAGCAAAGTCCTCAATGATACTCAAAGAAATTATACCACTACTGAAAAGGAGTTGCTAGCAATAGTTTTTACATTTGACAAGTTTAGATCGTACCTCATCGGTGCTAAAGTGATTGTTTTCACAGATCATACAGCACTTAAATACTTGTTTGCCAAGCAAGAATCAAAACCAAGACTAATAAGATGGATCTTATTGTTGCAAGAATTCAATATTGAAATCAGAGACAAGAAAGGAGTAGAGAACAAGGTAGCAGATCACCTATCCAGAATCCCACATGAGGAAAGTGGAACACATGATACAAGTGTGAACGAGCTCTTCCCTGATGAGCAGCTGATGACAATTCACAAAGCACCATGGTTCGCAGACATTGCCAACTTCAAGGCAACTGGGGCCTTACCTCCAGAGATCAATAAACATAAAAAAAGTAAGCTCATGAATGATGCAAAATACTTTGTCTGGGATGAGCCATATCTCTTCAAGAAGTGTTCAGATGGAATCCTTAGAAGATGTGTTTCAGAAGAAGAAGGACGAGAGGTCCTATGGAATTGCCACGGCTCATGCTATGAAGGCCACTTTGGAGGGGACATAACTGCAGCAAAGATGTTACAAAGCGGATTCTTTTGGCCCATCCTTTTCAAGGACGCCAAAGAACTAGTAAAGAGCTGTAATGAATGCCAAAGATTCGGAAACTTGCCCAAAAGAAATGAGATGCCACAAAATTTCATCTTGGAATTGGAACTGTTTGATGTGTGGGAAATCGATTTCATGGGACCATTCCAAACCTCATATTCAAACAAGTACATCTTGGTAGCAGTGGATTACGTTTCCAAGTGGGTAGAGGCTATTGCAACCCCAACAAATGATAACAAGGTGGTCATGAACTTCCTCAGGAAGAATATCTTTAGCCGGTTTGGAGTCCCACGAGCACTCATCAGTGATGGAGGGAGCCATTTTTGTAACAGACCACTAGAAGCTCTTCTCCTACGATATGGGGTAAAACACAAGGTGGCCACGCCTTACCATCCCCAAACAAGTGGGCAAACAGAGATATCCAACAGAGAGCTAAAGAGGATTCTGGAAAAGACTGTGGGTGCATCAAGAAAGGATTGGTCAAAGAAGCTGGATGATGCTCTTTGGGCATACAGAACAGCATTCAAAACTCCACTTGGAATGTTACCATATCAACTGGTGTATGGGAAAGCTTGTCATTTACCACTGGAGCTGGAACACAAAGCTCTCTGGGCTCTCAAGATACTAAATTTTGACAGCATTGCTGCTGGTGCAAAGAGGATCCTGCAACTACAAGAGATGGAGGAATTTAGATCTCAAGCCTATGAAAATGCCAAGATTTATAAAGAAAAGGCGAAGAGAAGACATGACCTGCATTTGGCACTAAGGAGTTTTGAAAAGGGGCAACAAGTACTCCTTTACAACTCCAAATTGAGACTGTTCCTTGGCAAACTCAAGTCAAGGTGGTCAGGACCCTTCCTTGTCACAAAGGTTTCCCCATATGGGCACATAGAAATCATGGATGAAGGTTCAGAGAGGACGTTCACTGTGAACGGACAAAGACTCAAACATTATATGGGCAACATGGGGGAAAACCCCAGAGTAAAGTATCATCTCAATTAATTGAGGAGTCGTCGAGCTAGCGACGATAAAAGAGCACTCTGTTGGGAGGCAACCCAACCTCAGGTAGTTTCCTTTTCATCTTCATTTCAATAAAGGTCACAAGTTGTTTCCCATGTATTGCGAGGAGCTAAGTTTGGAGTTCCACACCAAAACAATCCAAAAGTGAAATTGTAATTCTAAGTTTGGTGTTCCACTAAAGGATCTTAGTTAGAATCACACTCCACTCCCAAAACACATTGCTAGCTCCAACCAATCAAGGGAAACCACTTAGATGTAGTTAGATTTAGTTAATAATTGTTTTGTTAATAACAAGATATAAGGTTCTCTGCATATATGCAAGGTTTTGTACTGGGCAAAGAACTAAGTTTGGTGTTCACACACCAAATTAAGTTCAGAAGTCACAAGCATACATGCAAGCTAACTATTTCTCAAGTGCTTTGGGAACAAGCAACTTCCAATAACTTTGCAGGAATCTTATAAGGAAATGGTGCACCTTCACCCAAGGAAGTGAGGTAGCAAAGACTAGGATGATGACAAAAAAAGGGCAACTAGAAACCATCACCCGAAGGTTGTATTGTTATTTAATTCCATAAACTTAGAATGTTGAAAGTTGGAAGTCCGAATGCACTTTTGATTAATAGTTACTCGTTAGTTGGAACCCTTTTAAATTCTGTCTTTTAAGCTTTTTGTTGAATAGGTCTATGCTTGCTAGTCTTTATGTCACTGCATCCTTACTTTGCTTACTTTTATGCTTGTCCTTTTGAATCAAATGAAAAGATAATGAGTGCTTTATAAAAGACCAGAGTGGAGTTCATACTATGGAGTAAGTTCCTGAGTTTGTGGTGTGGTCATAAGTTAGCTAAGTTGGTTCAACCATAAGGTGGGAAGACAACTATCTGTCATTAATACTATGCTTTGAACATACCCATGAGACTAGCTAAATAATAAGATCCTAATAAGAAAAAGGGAAGGAACAATCAAAGTTGAAGAATAAAAAAAAATATAGCAAGAAAAGAGGCTAGGCACCAAGGGTTTGAGTCTTGAGGGATGTGTCTGTGGTGTTCCTATACCAAGGATCTGCTTGGATTACTAAGCTCTCAGGGGTGCTTTATCACCTGGTAACTTGGGTTAACTAACCCGGGATTATCAGCTGAAAGTCCACCATCAAGAGCAATCTTTGCTACAGAACATTTAGTAGCCCAAAGAGGTGCTGGACACCAAGACCTCAAGGAAAGAAAATAAACAAACCATGTGCCTGTGGTGTGTACGTATGGGGGAGAGACTTGAGGAAGTAAGTCCTTAGGGGTGCTTCAACACCTAGCACCTTGAACCAACTGGTTCGGGAGTGTTGGCTAAAAGCTTATTTTAAAGAGTTGCCCCCTTACAGAGCACTTAGCCTAAGAACACAAATAATCCCTGAAATGACAACAAAAGGATCAATGAATAAAAGTCTCATGGGATGCAATCACAGTGAGTATTCTAGGACATGATAAAGGTCTGAAAGCCAGTGAAGGAATGAACCTAAGTTGCTATACATGAAACAACCATAAAACCAGAAACATGACTTCCACAAGAATGACTCATTTCTCTTGGCATACCATTCATCATTCTCTTGTTCCAGTACTTGCTTAGGGACAAGCAAGCTTTAAGTTTGCTGTTGTGATGCCAGGGCATTTTGGCCAGTTTCACTAATTGGCCACGTTAGTTGCCACGTTAACTTAGTTAACGTGGCTTCTAACGTTAAGAAGCAAAAGGGAAGCCAACGTTAGTGACATTCACCTTTGTCACTAACGTTGGCCAAGCTTCTATAAGCCACGTTAACTCCCACGTTAACTTAGTTAACGTGGAAGCTAACGTGGAGAGAGCAATTGGTCGCCAATATTAGTGTCACTAACGTTGGGGTGAACCACCATGAGCCACCATGAGCAACGTTAACTCCTATGTTAACTTAGTTAACGTGGAAGCTAACGTGGATAAAGAGATGAGGAGCCAACGTTAGTGACACTCACCTCTGTCACTAACGTTGGAAATGGCTAGCATGACTACGTTAGATGCCATGTTAACCTAGTTAACGTGGACTCTAACATGAGAAATAGGGGCACATTGGAATGTTAGTGACAAAGGTAAGTGTCATTAACGTTCTCGAAGGATTGGCAAGCTTACGTTAAGAGCCGCGTTAACTAAGTTAACGTGGACTCTAACGTAGGGAAGGGGGAAACTTATCAACGTTATTGGGAAAGGTAAGTCCCAATAACGTGTGCGAAGGACCAAGAGGCAACGTTAGTGGTAACGTTTGTGCCACTAACGTTGAAGATAACGTGGCTCATACTTGGGTGAGCAACGTTAGTGAAAAAGGTGATTGTCACTAACGTTCTTGAACCCACACTTTCACTTAACGTTAACACCACTAACGTCCTGAGCTAAAAGTCCCTGCCTACTTCACACTTTATCTCTGCAAGCAAAGCTAAGCCCAATGAAGAAGATAACTGCTTCAAACTCAGGATCCAAAGGCCCATACCTAAGACTTGAAGAGCCAACTAGAAGATCAAAAGAGTAGTATATATAGGAGTAGCTTTGAATTAGTTGGGGAGCTGGAAAACATTAGGGAGCCTTTGGGCATAGAACTACTCTCTGTATTTATTTTCTCTAGACTTCTAGTTTTACTTTCAGCATGTATTCTCCATCTTTGTTTTCATTTTCCAGAGCTATGAACAACTAAACCCCTTTCATTGGGTTAGGGAGCTCTGTTTTAATTTGATGGATCAATTTTATTTTTCATTCTCCTTCTTCTATCTTTTCTCTTGATTTTACTAGAAAGCTTTCGATCTTCATCCAATTGGGTAGTTATCTTGGGAAAGAAGCTATTCATACTTGGATATCTTCTGAACCTTGAAAGAGGAATGAAGGGATCATGCTAGAAATGCTTTCTCATGCTGGACCAAATTGTGTTTGGATGGATATGTGACTATAATCCTTCCAACACTTGATTTGGGAAATGCATGTGGTATAATCAGTGACCATACTTCATCTCTTCTCATGAAAAATTGACCAAGGAATTGGCCATTGATCAAGATTTGAGAGATTGAATTACAAGGAATTGTAATTCGATCACTTAAGATTGCCAAGGAGATCAATGAATGCATTGATTGAGGAAGAGATGAAAATGAACTTGATCCGGAGAATGCAACATCTCCTGAGCCCAATGAATTCCCCATTTCTAATCTTACCCATTCTCTTTAATTTCTGCGATTTACTTTTATGAGCAATTGCCCCATTCCCATTTAAGATTCTGCAATTTACTTTCCACTATTTACATTCAGCTCTTTATTCCTAGCATTTACTGTGTCCGCTATTTACTTTCCCGCCATTTAATTTTCTGCAATTCTCAACTCAAATTCTGGTTCACTCAACTAGAACATTCCTTTAATTAAAGTTGCTTGATCAATCAATCTCTGTGGGATTCGACCTCACTCTATTGTGAGTTTTTACTTGACGACGAATTCGGTACACTTGCCGAAGGAAATTTGTTGCGAGATGAGTTTTCCGCGTATCAATCATGCAACTCATTGACCTCTTGGCAATCATGATTGATTGAATCCCAATTCCTTGGTAATTCAATCTCTCAAATCTTGATCAATAGCCAATTCCTTGGTCTAATTGCTCATAAGAAGAGATGAAGAATGGTCCCAAATTATACCACACATCATCATATATCCAAGTAGAGGGAGGATTATATGTCACCATATCCAAATACCAAAACCCAAATGTATTCAAGTATGAGAAAAAATTTCAAGCATGGTTTTATGTTTCCTCTTCCAAGGTTCCCATAAAACCCAATTACATTCAATCTCTTTTCCAAGATAATTGAATGCTAGAATGAAGAACGAAACTATTTCTAATAAATCAAAGAGAGATGAATAGAAGAAGAAGAATAAAAATAATCAATCTATCAAATAGCAATAGAGCTCTCTTTCCCAATGTTGGAAATTAGAAACTCATAGCAAAATATTTACAAAAGTGTGTATGAAAGAAATAGAAGAAGAGAAGAGAATGAGAGTGAGAGGGGAGTAAAGTCACCTCCACCCTTTCGTGGTGTGTCTAAAATAATGAAGCTAAGGTCCTATTTATAAGCTACCTAAATTACAAATTCAAATGAAATTACAATCAAATGCAAATTTCCTAATTACTTCTAGATGATCCTTGTGGCATTGATTGATTGTTAATTGTGGCTTGACTTGGGCTTGTGAACTCTTAGTTCTCTTCATAGAAGTTTGAAACATTGAAGAATAAATGAAAAAATTGGAGTATTAGAAGTGGCCCAATGTGGAGTGTCATTGAAGTGGCATTTTGGGCTTGTGAAGGTTTGGGAAACCTTGGACGCTGAAGTATTGATCTGTTTGGGTCCCCAAATTAAATACCCACTATAGACTATTATATATCATTGGAAAACTCTAGATCTCCTCTTTCCAATGCCACTGAAAGCATGCCATTTGGACTTCTCTAGCCCATGTTATGATCTTTTGAAGGTGAAGAGGTCAGTCTGGCAGGCTTGCTGGAATTTTGGCCCAACGTGCCACGCCCAGGTTTTAGCGTGCCACGCCGAGTACGTAGTGCTGAAAGAACTGCGATTTTAACCCTCAAATCTAGTGTCCAAAATAGAGTGTTATATATGGTTGGAAAGCTCTGGAAGTCTACTTTCGAATGACACTAAGATCACCTCATTTGAAGCTTTGTAGCTCGAGTTATTCTTGTTTGAGTGTGAAGGAGTCAGGGTTGCAAATCCTCTTTGCTTCTCTTTGAGTTTGTCTCCAACTCTTTTGCCACCTTGAGAGTGTGCTTCCTCTATTAGTGCTTTTATTACTTCTTTTTCTATCATTTCCTACAAAATTTAACTCAAACCCATTTCAAATCAACGTACCATAATATTTATCATTTAGTTCATGAAATTGCATTGAAATAATGAATATGTGCTCTTTTTATGGTCCTTTCACCTAGGTAAAAAGGGTAAATGATGCAAGTCATCACAACACCAACTTAAACTTTGCTTGTCCTCAAGCAAACAAAGAATCATGCAATAAATATTGACAAACCAAGGTGAGAAGAATAGAAATATTTATGTTCTTGGTTGGCTAGTTTCGTTTGCATGCTACAATCACAAAAGAAATTCAAATGATTGATGCTTCTATCTAGCTCATTTTAGGAAATCTTTTTCTTTATGTTCCTTCCTTGAAACAAGCTTTTTATTCTTTTCTTAGATTAACTTTTTGGGTGCTTTGCACCATGTGTTGAAAGCTACGACTCTAAATGCTTTGTTTTCAAGTATTACCACTTGATACATAAGCATCACAAGCATTTAATTAGAGGACTCTTGAAGCTCATTTCTCTCTTTTCTTTACTTTCCTTCTAATCATTGGTGCTTAGAGCCTTGAGCTTTGAGGGAGTGCTTTGCACTTGAGCCTAGCCTTGACTCTAAGTGTTTCGTTTTCAAGTTGTTTTCTTGATACATAAACATCACAAGTACTTAACAATTGAATTGTCATTGGTACTCAGAGCCTTCAACTTTCTCATTCTTTTCCTTTTTCTTTACTTGCCTTATTTGAATTTGCTTCTTCAAGATTTTCATGATTTCAAAAATTTCATAAAATGTCCTTGATGAAAACTTCAATTAAACAAATTCAAATGCAATTGAGCAACAATAGTCAAACTATCTTCCCAATACTTATATGCTCATGCTAGGTTCTTCTTTAATTACCTTGTTTGTTTATAATCATGATGCTTAATTGCTTTGACTCACAAATTTTAATATGGTAATTATGATGTAAAAGCAACGTTACAATTCAAAATAAAACTATGCTTTTCCAAAAAAGAAGAACACACATGCATATAAAAGAAATGGAAGACAATCATGCAATTGAAAAGTATAGGAAATAAATAAGAGAAAAAGGAACTTAACCACCTTGTAGATCTTCATCTTTGTTGTCATTTTCCTCATATTCCTTCCTTTCCCAACACTAAACTTAGAATGATTGCTTGTCCTCAAGCAACAAATAAAATAATGGTGATGGAATTTATGATTAATCATGAATGTCTTCAAGAAAGTAAGTGAGTGATGCATGTGTTTAAGCAAGAAAAATTAAAGATAACAATCAAGGTACAAAAAAAAAGAGACAATGTGATTGCATTAATAAGTGAGTTGTGTATGGTACTATGCATGAAAGGTAAGTGGAAACACCAAACTTAGTATGACACTTTCATTTTAGAATGATGCAAATACCCACTAAAGATTGAAGATCAAATTGTTGCATGCAACACCAAACTTAGAATGCAATCATATGCCAAATTATTGAAAGTAAACTAAGCAAAGAAAGAAAATGTCACCAAAGGTTGGGTTGCCTCCCAACAAGCGCTCTTTTAGTGTCATTAGCTTGACATGTTGGTTCTTGAATTTTATTCCTCTTCTTCCAATTGGTTAAGAGAAATGACTTCAATGGAGAAGAAGAGAAGATTGATGCCCCTTGAGTTAATTGTCTCCCAGCAAGCTTTCTTTTGTTGTTATTAGCTTGATTCCTCTTGCTTGTTGGGATGGGATTTGGATTGCTTTTTGTTGACCTTCTCTTTTTCATGGATGTTGTCTTTTGTTTCTTGGTCATAATCCTTCTTTGAGTGCTTTCCTTGATTGCCTTCACTTCCTTGATTGCAAGACATAGGTGTTGTGTGATGGTTGGAGTGTCCTCTTCATCAAGAACCTCTTGGATTGATGGTTCAACTAAATCATCCTCCATGCAACTCTCTACTTCATTGGAGTGTGGACTCCCTTGGTTGTTTTCCTTCCTTTCTTTTGTAAGGTCTTGCATTGCTTTCTTTGGGAGTGAGTTTGCATGTTCCTTTGTCACCCTAAGTAGCCTTTGTGGATATGGAGCTTTGGGCTTATATACTCTCATAACCTCCTCCTTCTTCATAGGAATCTCACTTGGTATGGGTGCCTCTTTTTCTTGTTTTTCTAATCCCTCCTTTTCACCCACCATTTGATCTTCATCCTCCTTGCTTAGCACTACTCCTCTTGTGGTATTGTTTTCTTCCCTTAGCCAAGGAAAGAGAGTGGTTGGATCTTCAGCATAGGATTGTGCTAATTGTCTCATTTTTTCTTCATGGTCCCTTTTTGCTATTTCCTCTTTTTCTCTAAATTTCTTTTCCACCTCATCCGATTCTTTATCAAATCTTTTGAGGTTCTTTATGCACTCTTCAATGAGAAATTCTATCCTAGAAATTGGATCTAAGGGAGGTTGTGGTGGTTGGTTAGAGTTGGCTTGTGAATGAAATTGGTTATTTTGTGAATGGAATTGATTGGAGTGGTATATGCTTGGCGGGTAATGAGGTGAGTTTTATGGACCATGAATGGAATTTTGTGGTTGATGAATTGAATTGTATGGATTTTGGAAGAAATTTTGTGTTGAGGCAAACTCAAGTGGTGAAGAATTTTGATATGAAAAATTTGGAGGTGAGGTTGGATAATTAAGAGGTGATGGCTATTGATGGATGGGATAGGAAACATTGAGTTCTCTTTGGTTTTATCCTTCCCAATCACAATTTGGATAGTTGTCACATTCATAGGAGTATGAATCATTTTGTGTTCTTAGAAAGTATCCCATTTGGTTTGATTGTTCAAACCCCATCATTCCTTGATCTTGATTTTCCCAACCCCAATTAGTATGGTAACTTGAATCATTTTGTGGTGGTGGAAAATACCCCATGTAACTTGCTTGATCATTGTATGACCTTGGGGCATATCCCATTTGGGTTGATTGATCATGATCCATCATTTCTTGTTGATATTCCCATCCAGCATGAGGATAATGACATGAATCATTTTGTGGTGGTGGGCAATATCCCATGTAATGTGAATGATCAACATGTGAGGTAAACTCTATTTTTTCTTGCAAAATGCTTTGTCTCAAAAAATAATCATCAAAAGAAATTAGAATCCCCATTGTCACAGATGAGGGATTCTTAGTGAGGCAATAACACAAACACCTTACTAGCAATAAGAAAAGAGAAATAAAAAAATAAAGTAAATGATAAAAACCAAAAAAAAAATTGTCTAATCTAGATAATCAACCAACCAGTAGTTTGTTAATCACAATTAATCCCCGGAAACGGCGCCAAAAACTTGATGACGGAAAAAAATTACTTCTTCTTCCGTTTTAACTACCGGCAAGTGCACCGGGTCGTATCAAGTAATAAAACTCACAAAGAGTGAGATCGATCCCATGAGGATTAACGGATTAAGCAAGCAATAATTGATTCATTATTCTAGGTAGACAATTCAATTTTGAGTGATAAGCAATAAGGAAATCTAAATGACATAAAAGTAAAGGAAAGCAAAAAAGTGCAAGAAAAGTAAATGACAAGAAATTAAAGTGCTGAAAATTAAAGTACAAGAATGTAAATTGCAAGGAATGGAAAGTACAAGAAAGCAAAGTGCAAGAAAGTAAATAACTAGAAAGTAAAACCAAGTGAAGCATTTCTACAAACCCTTGGAAGGCACAATGTGCAAAAGTAAATAAAGCCATAAATGTGCATAAGTGAATGACAAGAATTAAAGACAAAAAGTAAATAACAAGAATTAAGAATGAAATTAACATTGGGATCAAGAGATATTGCATTCTTAGGATCAATAGTTTTCATCTCATCTTCAATCATGCAACTCATTGACCTCTTGGCAATCATGATTGATTGAATCCCAATTCCTTGGTAATTTAATCTCTCAAATCTTGATCAATAGCCAATTCCTTGGTCTAATTGCTCATGAGAAGAGAAGAAGATGGTCCCTAATTATACCACACATCATCATAGATCCATGTAGAGGGAGGATTATATGTCACTGGTGCACGAAATTGTGATGTCCAGGCTCGAATCCCTGGTAATGGCTCCAAAGCTTGGTGCTCTGATCTTAATTCACTTGTTGAGTCAATATTTTATTCTGAGCCAATATGGCATTCAGAGTATCAACTTCAAGAACTCCCTTCTTCATAGGCGTCACATTGCTCACAGGATTCCTTTCAGAAGTGTACATGAACTGGTTATTAGCAACCATGTCAATGAGTTCTTGAGCTTCTGCAGGCA